>NW_019154104.1:7547964-7735983 GCF_002288905.1 Enhydra lutris kenyoni | reverse complement strand
GGAGAGGAGAGGAGAGGAGAGGAGAGGAGAGGAAAGGAAAGGAAAGGAAAGGAAAGGAAAGGAAAGGAAAGGAAAGGAAAGGAAAGGAAAGGAAAGGAAAGGAAAGGAAAGGAAAGGAAAGGAAAGGAAAGGAAAGGAAAGGAAAATGGAGGGGAAGGGAGGGGAGGGGAGGGGAGGGAGGGGAAGGGAAGGGAAAGGAAAGGAAGGAAGGAAGGAAGGAAGGAAGGAAAGAAAGGAGGGAGGGAGGGAGGGAGAGAGAGAAGGAGGGAGGAAGGAAAAGAGAGAAAGAAAGAGAACAAGGGCAAAGAAGAAGAATTTACTTTTAGAGGGTGCACCACTGAAACTCTGACAGTTCTCCATTTTTAATTTTATGGGGAATATGTAATTATATTATCTAGTTAAAAGCTGTTGGAGAAACTATGATAGTGAGCAAATGACCCTTTATTCAAATGAGAAGAAAGATGGCCATTGTCAAGGAGGTTGACAGTATTAACAAGTTAAAGAATTCTTCTGACAATACATTGAAGGGCCAGTTATTCCATGATACAACACTACTGATTTGAACTTCTCAGTTTAATAGTGAACCATTTTTTCTCTTTGCATCTTTGCTTTCTTGACAGATAAAATCTAGTGCTGGAGCTCCTGTAAACAAGGTAATGCATGAGCATAGCACTATCTCCTTGCCATTAATGCCAAACTTGTCTGACTGTGGGTTGTTTTTTTTTTCTTTATTTCAAAGGATGAGCTCTCTGAGAGCACACACTGAAAAGAAGCAGTAACCAGCTGACTTTCCCCTTACAGGGAATGAGATAAAACATAAATATCATGTAACTAGACTTACCGTCTTTGTTTGCCAAGTATATCAGTCCGTTTTAATATATGTAAAAGAAGTGTAAAAATTTTGGAAAACATTGTATTTTTGTTATATACATACATATAAATACATATGTGTTTTTATATAGACCAATCTATGTGTGCGTGTGTGTGTATATATATGTATATATAATCACACATAATGATGTTCTATATATACATATGTGCCCATATATGTAAGTCTGTGTATATATATGCACACACACACACACGCATATACATATTATATTAGACACATGACCTAATTTTTTATTATTTAGGGTGTTATATAAAAGAGAAATATATTTCTTTAGGGAATCAGAATTATTTTCCTCTTTCTTATCTTCATCTGATTTTTATTCTTATATATATTTTATTTATGTGTGTGTGTGTGTACACAGAGAGTGAGAGAGAGAAATTTCCATATACAAAAATGATTTATTATAAGGAATTGGCTGATGCAGTGATGGAGGCTGACCAGACTCAGAACTGCAGGGTGAGTCAGCAAGCGCAAGATCCGGAAGGACAGATGGTGTGCCTCCAGTCCTGGTCTGAAGACATGAGACCCAGAGACACAAAGGAAACCCAGAGGCTTCACACTCAGGAAGACCTGATGTTTCAGTTCAAGTCTAAAGGCAGGAAAAAGTTTATGTCTCAGTATGAAAGCAGTCATGCAAGAGGAATTTCATCTCACTCTAGGGAGGGTTGGCCTTTTTGCTCTCCTCAAACCATCAGCTGATTGGACAAGGCCCACCTTGGAAAGCAGAGATTTGCTTTATTAGGTCCACCTATTTAAATGTTAATCTCATCCAAAAATACCCTCCCTTCAGGAAACTCCCAAAAGAATGTTTGACAGAATGTCAGGGCACCCAATCATCTAGTCAAGTTGACACATAAAATTATCACATTTGTCTCAATTTCTTCATCTGTTATACAGAAATTACTAAGAACACCCAAATCATAAAATTGCTATGTGAGTTAAATTTCAAAATGAAGGTAAAGCAGTTAGCAAAATGCCTGTAACATCTCAGTGATTGTTAGAATTGTAGTGATTCGTAAATCATAGTGATTTTCAAGGTGGACCCTGGCATGAACCTCTCTCCAGGGAAGAATATTGATTCTATCCTTTGCTGGCAATGTGGTTGTGAGCAAGTAACTAAATTTTCTCCAGCCTCAGTTTCCTCACGTATAAAATGATAACACCTTCCTGACAGGATATGATGAAGATTAATTAAACAAATGCTTCTCCATCAGGTTAGCACAAAGCTGGTACATACCAAGCAACCAGATATGGAGTAGTCTTGTTCTCAAACACACAAACATACTTTACTTTTACAAAGAGACCTTAATTTCCTTCTTCTTTAAGCCTCAAAATAAATCAGGAAGACAGAAACCACTACCATCACTATTTTTCAGAAGGGAAAACTGAGAATGAGCACCTTTGAGTGACTTTCTGGGGATCAGTGATCAGAATTCCTTCCACATCTCACTCAACTGCCCCCTTAGTCTCTAGCACATTGATTTCTCCCCCATAAAAAATATTCAGAAGAGTGACGCCAGGGTGGGGCAGTCAGCTGAGCATCAAACTCTTGGTTTTGGCTCAGATCATGATCTCAGGATCCTGAGAGTGAGCCCCGAGATGGGCTCAGCATGGAGTCTGCTTGAGATTTTCTCTCCCTCTTCCCCTCCTGCTGGTGCACACACACTCTCCCTCTCTCCCAAAAATAATATTTAAAAAAAAAAAAGAACTATTCAGAACAGGTATGCATCCTAAGCAACTCATTTTGGGAAATTCAGGTATTTACTTAGGGTTATTGACTGAATAATGTCAGCTCTAAATTAGGGGAAATATGGTAGAGATGGTGTGGATCATAGCATTCTTCTCAACTGGAGCTTTTCCTGACATCACACACACATACCACCTGGCAAAGGTAGCTATTTTTCTTTGCATATTATTTAGCACTGACTACATTAGGCATTCCACTAAGCTCTTTGTATGGGTTTTCTTGTCTCACCCTCAGAGTGTACCGTGATTTAGGAGCTGATACTTTTCCCACTTTTAAAATGAGGAGATGAGGGTGAAGAGATTTGTCTGAGTCCACAGGTGGTAAATACAGAAGCAGCACCCAAGGGTGCTGGTTCCTGGATGCTCTTCCCAGGCAGCCAATTCCTTTATTCAGTTTACTCAAGGCTTCTTTATTGAGTGCTTACTATGCTGCAGTATCAGGGCACCCCCTGATACTGGGGAGAAAGGGAAAAGCAATGGCCTACTGTGGGGCTTACATTGTACCACATACTTCCCAGCACCAGCGATATCAGCTCCTAGCAGCTGAAAATTGGTCATTAGGGACAAAAAAAACCCTTTCTCTGTGTATACATATAGTACATACAAAGGGATAATATATTTTTGGTGGCAGGTGATTAGAGAAAAAATGTCTATAAAGGGTCCTTATGGGTGATGATAAAGAGGTTGAGAAACAGTGCTATCATGTGAAATACAAGTAGGAAAGACCTAATTACACAAATAAATAAATAACTACAAATTATCACATATACTAGGAAGCAAAAGCAAAGGTTGTTATAAGGTGAATGTTTAAAAAAAAAAATCCTTGTGATTAAAGAGGCAGGGAAAATACTTCTGCATAAAGGCATTTTAAGCTGAAACCTGGATGATGAGAATGAGTTTGATACAAGGGTTTCCCAGGATGAGAACCACACAAAGGCTTTGAGGTATGTGTAAGAGTTCTCAGACAAGCAGAAACAAAACAGAGTGTGTGTATGTGTGTGTGTGTGTGTGTGTGTGTGTACATATGTGTCTACCAATACATATCCAAATCTTATCTTTGTCTATGTCTATAATCTATATATAAAAAGAGAAAGAAATATATAGAGAGAGATTTTAATTATTGGCTCACACAATTGTGGAGGCTTAGTGAGCCCACAATCAGCAGAGTAGGCCAGCAGGCTGGAAATCCAGAAAGGAGTCAGTGTTGCAACTCAGCTCTGAAGGCAGTATGCTGACAGGATTCTTTCTTGTTCACAGGAAGTCAGATTTTGTTCTCTTAAGGCCTTCGACTGATTATATGAGGCCCACCACATCCTGGAAGGTACTGTCCTACTCAAAGTCTACCAATTCAATTGTTAATCTCATCTAGAAAATACTCTCACAGAAACATCCAAAATAATATTTAATGAAATATGTACACCCTGTGGCCCATTCAAGTTGACACATAAAATTGACCATCACATTTGGTCTCAGCCTTTGGGAGAATCCATAAAAGGAATTTGGCAGGAGAACAAGCTAGGAAGAACATGGTGATGCATGAGGATGTAAAAGCATCCGAGACAAATTGTGCAGGGCTTGTAAGCACGATGAAGGTTGAACCTTATCCTAAGAGTGATGGAAAGTCACCAAAAGATGCCATGGAGTGGGTGGCCTCATTCACAGTGTTGTTGCCACAGCCATCACTAACAACCACAGGACAATGACCAGGGTAAGTGCTGGAGAGCGGTCTGGAAGCTGTTGGGGCAGAATTCATGATGCCCTGGACTAGAGTAGCAGACTTGAGGTGGAGAGAAAGGCTTGGATTTCATACATACTCGAGGGACAGAGTTGAAGGATATGTTGATAGTTTGGATGTATGGACAGGGGAGAAAAAAGTCAAGGTTTGTTTCCATCTTCTGGAGTTCTCCGAGAACCCCCCTCAAAAATCACTCTTTCAGTAAAGCTTTCCCCAATTCTACGAACCCTTAGTTTATGTGTCTACTGCATTCATTCATACAGGTTTTTTTTTTAAAGAATTTATTTATTTATTTAATTGACGGGGGGGGGGGGGGGACACAAGCAAGGGGAGTGGGAGAGGGAGAAGCAGGCTTCCTGATGAGCCAAAGGCAGACGCTTAATGACTGAGCCAGCCGGGCACCCTTGTTATCTGTTTATACGTCTTTCTCATGTCTGCTCACTCAACTGGTTGATTAGGACTTCAGCCTAGTCACCTTTATAAAAGATCACCACTGACACAGATTCTCGTTAGCTGCCAAATAAATGTGTGAGTGGAAAGCAGACAAAATTAGGAATCCTAACACTATCTGTAAACTTTGCCAGAGACCTAAGAATCATACAGGTTTTGGGCTTACTATCGCTGAGATTCATTTTTTCTTTCATTAGAAAAACTAATACACGTTCTGTGCACTTTGCTGTAGCACAAAGGTAACGAGTGTGAAATGCACAAAAAGACGTACCACTTGTAGACAGAACCTGTATTTCATCACTTAAAAATTAAACCAACATTAAGGATATATAACACTTTCATTTTCACTTTTTACATAGATAAGGCATGAATTTCATACTTCACAAAGAGCATCCTTTACAGTGCATAGAAGTCATTGAGGAGAGTGAAGATCAGAGTCTCACAGGACTTTAAAGAAATGAAATGCACATAAACATAAAAGGGAAGAAAAGCCAGCAAATATGGTCGCATATTTCTGTTCATTAGGAACTGTTCTATTTCTGTCCAAATCAGTAAAAATACTCTAAAAGCACTTAAATAGTAGACATTTTTGTTCCAATCTATATCATGTTCCCAAGGCATTTTCGTCTTATTTGATATAGATTATATATCATAATGTGGATAAAAATATGCATGTTTCTATTTTTAACTTCAAAAGTTAGATCAAATAACCTTCAAAAGAAACCAGTCAATATCAGAGTCAGGATTCATAATTAACATTACTAATTCTCCATCTTAAAATTTGACCATGACCCTTATCCATTATAAAACACAGGTAAAAATACAGTCACTTTTAGGTTAACTCACTTGAAAGTTGGAGTACAAATAAGTTATCCAAGGAATTGAGTCTTAAGGATGAAATGTAGGCTCATTCTGTTTCTTCACATCTCTGCTACAACGATTAAGAAGGATCATCTGAAGTGAGCATTTCTACAAGTTCTCATTATGACTATGGCATGTGTTCTGGATTCTGCTTCTTTCTATATATATATATATCCACCGTGTGCTTGTATAACCTACTATTGATTTAGATTTGCTTAAAAGTAAGCAATAGCAATACTGTATGTTGTTAAAAACTAAAGAAAATCAATAATTAATCCCCAAAGAAGATTATCCATTCTACTCCCTAAAAGCAATATATTGTCTATAAAATGTATTTATGTTAGAAATCTAAAATTTGAAATGAGTTTGTCTCTGCAGTGTTTTTTGAAAACGAAATGGGTTAAATTCTTACTCATATTTCTCAACACATACACGCATGCACACATACAGATGTGCCTATAACATTCAGATATACATAACAAGCATCCTATAAATAAAGGGAAAAATCACCTAAATAATCACATAAGAAAGATTATTTTTAAAGCCCTCAAAATATGCACTATCACTATACAAGTTTGTGTTTTGTTAAAATTGTCCTAAATTCGCCAGGTAAACAACGTACACTCATAAGCAGTTTTTGGAATAGTTCTTAGCATTCAAAACTTTCCTAGAAATAAAATGATTTACATATCTATTTGTTGATCAAATCATTCTGTTATTGGTCAAATCAGTCATGCAATCAATGGGGTCATTCTATCAATGATGACTTGAATTTTTTCCTCTACCAACCCTCCAACCGAAGACAGCAGTTACAGGTACATATGTCAGATCAAGACTAAGAAAATTTTCCTATCCCTGATGTTCCCCTAAGATACAGCTCCAATAAGATATAGTTTTCTGATATTGCTATTTTTATAGATTTAACAAAGATATAGTTATGCATAAAATAACTCTGTCATTGATAGGAAACCCAGATTATTTTGGGTCTTACATAATAAAGCACTTAGAATCTTACAAGGACCTGGCAGAAGAAAGTCTGAAACTTGGTTGGCATGAACAATACTCCAAATATTTTTTTCTGTTAAATCCTAGAAGCTCAAATGGGCAATTGTTTAATGGCCCAGGGCATGTTCTCCTCAAATTCTAGTTCCCTTGTCATGCTTTTTTTCTATTAAAAATATGCACATAGGGGAGGAGCTAGTGGTTCACTAGTTGTTCCCACTGTCTTAGTGGGAGTAAAGATCATCAGGCCACGTCCTAGCTAATCTCAAAACCACAGTCTTGGGGCTTTCTAATAAACACTCACTGGGAATTGTAATTTGTACCAAGTTAGAATTATATTCAGTCTGATGACCAAAAACTGGCCCACAAATATATATGTTATATATAAATTATATATATACATGCATACACAGGTATATGTTACACATAATATACCTAATACACAAAAATATACATAATATAATATATATGTATAATATTTAATTATAATATGATATATATTAAAAAGCTTTGAGCACTTTATTTAAAAAATAAATTTTTTAAAAACTTAAAATGTTTTAGGAATAAGATGCTCGGTTATAGTAACTTATCAACTATCATTTCATTTCACTTCTGGAAGGTATGTCTTCTCTTTTCATTCTTTGGAACCACTGTGCTGAATAGGTTAAGAGACAGTAATTGATTAGAAACTCAAATGCCATTATCAACTCAGGGTTTTACTTCCAATTTTAGCTTTTAAAGCCAGAATCAAACTCCCATTGAGCAGTGAAATTAATTAATCCTTCTATATTCTCCTTAAGTGCAATTACAGTGCTAATGCGGAAGAAAATTTTTCTGATCATTTTCTGCAGCACAGTTTTAACGTTGCCTATAATAGACATTGTGTTTTTTTAAAGTGGCAATAGCAACAAGGAAACTTGAAAAATTTCATGTATTTCCTTTCTGTGGGGAAAGGCATGTCAATATTACTGTCCTTTTCTCTGCAAACTACTTATTTTACATAGTAGCTTGGAAAGCTAGTTGGTTAATGACAAAATAAATGAAAATGAATTACACAGTTATTGAAATCATACTCAGTGGGACAACAAAACTGGATAGCCATGGTATGAGGAAGACTTGCCTCTCACACTGAGTAAGCTTGGAAACCAGCCAATTAATCTCAAACCACCTTTTAATGGAGAACTGGGAGAGCTAAAACACGAAGGGTCTACCTGCAGACAGGTGAAAATAAACATTGTGGTGTGTGTTTGTGTATTATTTTGCTTTTGTCTACATACACATTTGTGTAAAATATACACAGAGAAATATTCTGCATGTGGTTTTGTTCATTCATTCATTTTGCAACTATCTATCGAATGTCTGTTAATTGTTAACACTCTAGTGTCAATGAGCTGTTGCCATAAACATGCTGCCTAATAAAGTACAAAACAGGATTTAAAACAATAAATTCACTATTATGTCTCCTGTGTCTGGAGATCACTGGGGAGTCTGCTGACCTATGTGGGGGCTCAGCTTCTCTCACTCCTCTCACTCCTGTGTCTCCAGGCGTTGACTCACACATCTATAGGGAGGCTGGAGGTTCCACATGGCAACACAGGGACAGAAGGAAAGAACAAACATGCAAATGCTTTGGGAGGCCTCAGCTCAGAAATGCCACACCATCACCCCTGCCTCATTCTCCTGGCTGAAGCAAATCACATGGGACAGAGAAACTGCCTCTGCCTCTCCAAGGATGGGAAAGGCAAACTCACATGGCAAAAGAGATATATCCAGAGAAGGATGAAAAGTGGGACCATAGGTGCAACTACCACAACTCTTAATATTCTCTTTAATGTAAGAGTCCTCAGTAGTAGCCTGAACAGCATACTGATCATCTGCAGAAAATAATGCTTTTAATTTTGGTTTTAAAATCTAATTATGTGAGGTGCCTTGGTGGTTCAGTCGGTTAAGTCTCTGAGTCTTCATTTTGGCTCAGGTCATAATCTCAGGATTGTGAGATCAAGCCCAAGTTGGGCTCTTTGCTAGGGGTGGAGCCTATTTAGGATTCTCTCTCTCCCTTTCCCTCTGTCCCTCTGCCCCAATAATAATAATAATAATAATAATAATAAATAAATTTAAATAAATACATAAATAAAATCTAATTATGAAAAAACATATTTCTGATCCAACAGCTGACAAGTCCTCATGTGTTTATGCAGAGATTTTTATAATCTAAATTATAAAAAATATAAATAATACAAAATTTAAAATTTTATAATTTTAAAATCTCCTTATAGAAGGAGATTTTTTCTCCTGGGGCACAACACTAGGAGAGAAAGGAATTAACTTCCTTTTCTTGTCCTACCCATGAGCTGCCAAACAGTGCAAAACAGAGTGTTTAGAAACAGGCAAAATTTGTGTGCAGGACTCCTCCTCTACCTCTTACTGATTGTCGACATCCAGTTAGGGTGATAAAAATATTTGCTGAACTTCTGTCACTGCCGTTTTCTCTAAATCCACAAAAAAATCTGATCCTGCACAGAGATGTCTCATGGAGTGACTGCAAACATCTTTATCCACTGCAGGAACTTCACAGCTGAAATAACAGAATGTAAATCCAAATGTTTCTAGCATGAAACCCATGACACGTTAAGTCCTCATTCCTCTCCTTCTGCTTAAGCTGAACAACACAAGAGAAAGCCCCTGTAGACTTCCAGTCCCTGACTTACGTGACTTAGATCACACACTGCCACACGCCACCCAGGACACTGGGTTCAGCTCCTGCCGTAATGGCAGAGCACCAGCTGAAGTCCTAGCAGAAACATCAGAAGAGGTCATAAAGGATTCAGGGATGTGTTCATCACTTGGAAAGCAACTGTCACTGTGTGTTGGGGAAATTATTCCGGAATACAAAAGCTGAATGTTAAGGTGTTGAAGAGTGAGAGGTTGTCATAAGAAGAGGCAAGTTGGTTTCTGACCAGAGAGAAAAGAGTTGTAATCCACTGACTACCACCCACTGCAGCCTCCCCACCCCCAGGCCCTACTGTGGGTAGAGGGGTTTCACTGATGGCCAAATGTGCAATTGTGAATCTGCCAAAGATGCAGTTCCTGTTTGGTATTTCTTTGCATCTTTCCAGCATAGTATTTGGTATGTGTTTAAATATCTAAATCTAAAGATGCACATGACAATTTACAGTAGAAAGTGCTTACCAGCTGGCCCAAGCTATCGAATGCAAATACAAAAATTCAGCACAGCACACTTCTGAGAGTATAGTTGGTGTGAGTGGAAAATGAATTCCAACACGAAGTCCTCATCTGTGGCTCCAACGGAAGCTGATAAGGTACTTAATAGACTTTTAATAGAGCTTCTGAGACCCAGGTCATGAAAAAAACCAAGTATGCCATGCAATTCATTCCCCAGTTTTCCAATGGCAGCATGAAGCTTTCCAAAGAAAAAGATTCACAGAGGTTTTTCCATGGAGCATACTTATAATTTGGAAGAAATTCTATCGCAGTGGATGGTTTTTGTTAATAATTTCTCAGTAGAGAGGCAGAGTTCAACAGACAGAAAGAGCTAGAGGGAATCTTGTAAAAACAGGCAAGTTTCAAAAAAAAGTGTTAGTGTGGAAGGTTCTTTAATGGCAGAAATGTGGAGGGACTAAATCCTCAGGCATTCTGCTAGAAACCAAGGAGCAAGGTAAATGTGAGTTAACATGTAGACCCTAGAATTGGGAAATGAGAAAATGCAAGGAAAAAAATAAATCATCTCTACTAAATGATTGTTCTTGTGACACTAGTCTCTCAAAATGACAACATTAATACTTCATTCATTATTGGTTGGACTATGAATTCATAGAATCTCAGGACTACCTCTTATGTCTCTTGTCAGTAGAATTATGCCCCTTCACTCCCAAAATGCTCACATCCTAACCCTGGAACCTAGGATGTGGCTGCAAAGGGACTTTGTAGATACTATTAGGGTTAGGTCCCTTGGATGGGAAGATCATCCTGGATTATCTGGGTAGGCCTAATCTAATCCTGTGAGTTCTCCTAAAGCAGACAATTTTTCTTGGCTGTAAAGAAGGGATAAGGAAAAAATGGTCAGAGAGAGGCACACTGCTAATCTCAAAGATCGTTTGAATTTGCTCAGGCTGCCACACAAAGCACCACAGACTAGGAGACTTAAACAGCAGAAATTGGTGTCCTCAAATTAGAGAGCCTGGAAGTCCAAGATCAAGGAGTCAGTGGGTGTGGTTTCTTCTAAGGCTCCTTTCCTTGGCCTGCAGGGCTTCGTGCTCTCTGGGTCATCAGGTGGCCATTTCTCTGTACACATGCATCCTTGACCTTTCTTCCTCTTCTTAGAAGGACAGCAGTCGTACTGGATCAGGGCCCTCCATAACAGCCCCATTTTAACATAACCATCTCTTCAAAGACCTTATTGCCAATCGTGGTTTCATTTAAAGGTACTAGGAACTGGGACTTCAACATACAAATTGGGGGTGTGGGGGACATAATTGAGCCCACAACAAAGATGAAAGAAGAGGTTCTTGAGCCAAGGAATGGAGGCAGCCATTAGCTGGAAAATGCAAGGAAATGGATTCAGCTCTAGAGCCTCCAGAAAGGAACATGGCCCTGCTAATGCCTTGATTTTAGCCCAGTGGAAATTAGGTCAAACTTCTAACCTATAGAACAATGAGGCAACAAATCTTTGTTGTTCTCAGCCATTAAATTTGCTGTTGTTTGCTATGACAACAACAGAAAGGTAATGCAATGTGCAGGCTTTAACCAACAGATAAATGTATCCCATCTCCCTATTGTGTATCCATCAAAACGTCATGGATGGTAACCTACCTTCCAGGGACTTGTGCTTTCTTTCTGCTGCATATGGAACCACCCTAAGAATGGTAGTTTATTTATTTCTTTTTAAGATTTTATTCATTTATTTGACAGAGAGCACAAGTAGGCAGAGAAGCAGGCAGAGAGAGAGAGGAGGAAGCAGACTCCCTGCTGAGCAGAAAGCCCGATGCGGGGCTTGATCCCAGGACTCTGAGATCATGACCTGAGCCGAAGGCAGAGGCTTTAACCCACTGAGCCACCCAGGCGCACCAGTATGGTGGTTTAAAATAGCAATCATTTATCATGGGTCACATGTCTTCAATCCACTAAGGATAGGCTGCTCAAGGTCAAGCTTGGCTGAGTCCGCCCACTTCAGGCTTTTTAGAGAAGCTCTACTTCCCCTTCCAGGTCTGTGGGTCACCTGGGGTGGTTTTGCTGTACAGGTACCTCATTCACCTCAAACCAGAAAGCCCACAGAACACGTTCTTATGCAATGGCAGAGACTCAGGAGAACAAGTCTATATACATCTTAAATCCTAGTCCCCTAGTCTTGGGCTGACATACTGTCACTTCTAACCACATGCCTTTAGCCAAAGCAAACCACATGGCCAACCCCAAAATCAAAGAGCAGAGAAATTGACTCTGCTCGCAATGAGGCCATGGCAACATTATGGATGCAGGAGAGGTGAAGGCCTGGTGCCATAATGTCATCTACCACAGGCTGGCACTCCGATCGCAGAGAGACAACTAGTAAACATGAAACAAACATGGATTTGGATACTACAAGGTGGAAGTACTGATGTATTGACAAGTATAAACTAAAATACAAAAAGGAATATAGTAGTCAATACACTATCCATTCTTTTGCTTGTCTCAAATTTATTTGCATACATTTGAAAAATAACTATTACATTTTACCATGTTGAGAACCCATCTTCAAAATGTGGGGAAGGTAATGAGGAATTTATGGTCCCACATTGGAATTGAGTTGAATACCCATTTCAGAAGAGATTCCAAATGTCCTTGAAAGCCAACAAATTATCAAAGATTTGAAGCTCAACTTAAATGCAAGTGAATAAGCTTGGAAAATCCTGAAATTAAATTTCTTTTTGTAATAAGAAACAAAATTTCCACAAATATTTCCCATCCCTCTTTGTATTTCTACCTTGCAGCAGCTCTGGTCCATAAATGGAGTCTATTTCTGTGCCACTGGAATCTGGGTTTGGCCATGGGATCTGCCTTAGCTGATGGAACATTAGCAAATGTGAAGTGAGCAGAAGCTATAAAAGCTCTTGCAGACTGGGCTTTTCCCTTCTTTCTGGGACTCCTTCCAAAACTATGTGAATAATCCTGGACTGACCTCCTAGAGGTTTGGAAACCATGTGGAGGGATGTCTCTGCCATTCCAAATGGCCAGTTGTCCTACCTGAGCCCACAGACATGTGAGTGAGGCTGTCCTAAGGCGCTGAACCTCAGCCAACCTGACCCAAACCAGAGAAAACAATAAAGCAACACTTAAAAGTGTGAGAAATAATTAAATGTTTGTTCCTTTTAGCCATTAATTTTTGGGATGGTTTGTTACTCAGAAATAGCTTACTGGTAAACCTCCCTGGCGTGTGAGGTCTGTGTGGCTGGCAAGCAAAAGAACAGCAAGGACTCCAACCCAAAACATTCCATGCTGGCTCCTTCCACAAGCTCCCAACCTGGAGGCTGAGAGCTCACACAAGCTGGCAGAACTCACATGAGTAATTCTATAACACACATATACACCATGCATTGTCTGTCATAATATTATTGACCTCATACTCTTGATATGTATCTGGAAGTGTGCTAATGATATAGCTGCATCATATCATTTAATCTTTACCACAAGCCTATGTGGTGGGTCTTACTAATATGTTCATTTTATGAGTGAGGAAGTCCCCAGAAGTTAGGTATCAGGTATGTGGTATCACCCACCTAGTCAACCACTGATAGGGAGCTCACAACTCTTAACAAATATCCTTCACTGGATAAAAAAATGCCTTCTGCACAAATATACCTTTCTTCAAATGTCTATAGATTTTTTTTGTGATGCGTAAAATCCAAAGGGACTTAATGTATTCCTGATTGCAAAATGACGTCTAAGTGTTATTTAATTTTTACTATAAAATGGCATTCTTCAACTTTTACATCAATTTACCTATCTTTCTTATGTCAACACACAGAGCCAGAAAGCTAAAATTGACCAATTCATATATGTATATATTTATCCAACAGAGAATTCCTAAGCCCTTTCTATGCAAGATTATCTTTACAGGTATAGATGTTTTCCAGATTTTGTAATAGTCTCAAAATACGTAAGTCAGTCAAACGCTACAAATATAAGATATCTTTACAATAATATCTGATATTTAATAAGCACTTCCTGTGTGTTGACTGCTGAATACATGAACAGGTCATGAACAGTGTTAAGCATTTATATGTGTCATTACATTTATTCTTCCAAATAACCCATGAGGTACTATTAACAGCTTAATTTTACCAAAGAGAAAACTGAGCCACCCAAAAGTTAAGTAAAACACTTAGGGTCACTTTTAATAAGAGGGACTTGGGAGACAAGACCAGCACTCTGGCGCCATGCTCCAGATTGCTTTGTTTTGGATACCTACTGCTGTCCATCAAAGCCTAGGTTAGGCCTCAAATTTGCCAGGACAGTCTTATTTGGAAAATGATGTATTATTTTACCATTTTACTTTTATTTGTGAAAAATAATAATGACTTCAAAATTGTAAGTATTCTGTCATGAGAATTCTGACAGCCATTTAGAGGAATTTCATTGTGCATGGAATCTTTCCTTTGGTTTTCACACCTATATCTCAATTTTAGAAAAAGCTTTTTGATTCTTCGAGCTATCTGTAGCTAAACGTTCAACAAAATATTCAGTGTTTCTGAATAGTGCTAGAGCCAGGCTGCTGTTCTTCCATACATACGCTCCCCTTCCATTCCCATTGTTCTCTCTGGACTTCATTTGTTAAACAATTCAAGATCTGTTTCATGTTTTTGCAGGCATTCCCATCTGCGGCACTACTAACTCTTCATTCGACTAGTTAACCTGAAGAACAAGCAGAGAGAACGGAAGGAAGCCAATTTCATTTAGATAATTTCTTAGATTTTTTTTTTTAAAGCACATCACTAGCTTTTCCATTTTAACATCATTAAGCTTATACTAATATGCTAATTACATCACGGTTGTGTTTTTAAAAGCCACATTACTAATTCTAATATGTTATTGCTGGCTAGTGGTAAAAGTTTGACAGCCAATGGGGGCAAATGAAGACTTCTCAAGAGTAAAATCTTATCTGCATATATTGTTGAAATTGAGCTGATGGAATTTGTTTCCCTACTCCAGACGTTTTGAAAATAACTTTTCTTTGCAAATAAGTTCTCCATGTACCCTTCTTCCTGATTTGGTCAGAATGATAGACTACAGATTATAAAATTGATGGATGTCTCCCTTTTTCCATTTTCTTACCAAACGAACTGGCCAAACATGACAGTCTTGAGAAATTGATATATTTTCTTGTCCAGATAAAAAGGAGAACTTCTTGTCAAATTCTTTTGCAAAAGAAATTCCTTCCAGGATGATATCATTGTCTATATTTATCTTAATCAGTCCTCTACCTTAGTAGGTAAATCCAAGAGTATATTAAATATAATGACAGGATCCTGCAGCCCATAATGTGTCCTCATACTCAAAGTGCTTAGGAAAATAAAACACTAGGATATATAGTACCTTAGGGATCCTGAAGACAAAGTGTCATAGCAGACTCCATGGGCATCAATCATTTTATTAAAAAGTCTCATTGCACTCAACACACAATGAACTCGATCCTTCTGCTTAGAAACAGGCTTAAGGTCAAATGGATCTCTTTCTAACATTTAAATGACTTCAGATGAGTCCACTCCCCTATTTTACCCTCATAATCTGAAAGAAAGAGAGAAAGAGAAAGAGAGAGAGAGGGGGAAGGGAGGGAGGGAGGAAAGAAGGGGTAAGGGAGGAAGGAAGGTAGGGGAAGGGAGGGGAAGGATAAGGAAGGGAAGGGAGAAGAGAAGGGAAGGGAAGGGAAGGGAAGGGAAGGGAAGGGAAGGGAAGGGAAGGGAAGGGAAGAGAAGGAAAGGGAGGGGTGGGGAGGGGAAGAGAAGAGAAGAAAAGAGAAGAGAAGAGAAGAGAAGGAGGAAGGGAAGAAGGAAGGAAGGAAGGAAGGAAGGAAGAGTAAGGGAGGGAAGGAAGGAAGGAAAGAAGGAAGGAAGGGACAAAGGAAGGAAAAGAGATATACTTTTTTTTTTTCCTATCCCAAATCTCCTGGCTTATTTCACTATTATTCTGATAAATTTTACTCTCAATGTCAGTAATAGCAAATATAATAGCTTCTTCTGCAGTAAATGGTTCTCCCTTCATAGAGACAGCAATCAAACACCAACAGGACCAGGCAGGGGGCAAGGACGGCAGGCATCAAGAATAGTGCAGTCCCACTGATTGGGACCACCAGTCCCCAATCCCAGCCTGTATTGCTAGGTGGGCAATGGAGCAAAGTATGCAAAAATAAATACTGACTTTTGTAGGAAAGACCCTATTTTTTTTTTTTTTTTACATCTGGCTTAAAATTTTCTGTAAGTCAGATACATATCCAAAACCACCTATGATCTAAATGCGCTTCCTGTGTATGCACTGTACTGCCTGTGACTGCACTGTAAGTCTGATTTTTCTTATTGTCTCCCCTTGTCTCAGTGAATTGTACTACCTCCTTCTCCCGAATTCTTAAAGCACTTTGTATCTCTCTTTTTGTGTTTCTCATATTCTGCTTTAATTGTTACAGTAGATTTACCCTTTACCAGTTCCATCCTTCATCAGAAAGTAAGCATTCAGCCGGTAAGTAGCATAAGTACCATCACAGACATCTGTCGTAGAATACCTCTAGTCTGGGTTATTTGAACAACTTAAAGAGAGCATCACGAACCCAGGTTCTTCCCACCTTTTTGCTATCCTGTTGGTTCATCTGAAGGCAAGCTCTCCTTTCGAGGAATAAGTGAATATAACATTCCCAGGCATCAAACCTACAAATGAAAATATCCTGCATTTCTGTGTCTCTTTGTACCCATGAAGGAATCTTTCCTAGAGGGTTCTGCTGACAACTCCCCTTTATGTGGACAAGTGTTGCATCACATGACCCCCCCACAAAACAATCACTCATTGGCCATGATGGGTTTGGACTGATTGGGATCTTGCCTAAGTCATGGGGTGGAGGAGGACCCAACAAAACAAAATGAGGTCCCTTCCAGCAAAGAAGAGTAGAAGTAATGCTGGCTTGGTTTTTAATCAATAACATCTATGGCACTCTCCTAACAGACTATAAATTTCTTGGGAATGAGGATTATATTCCCACGTACTACAGTCCAAGAAAGAGCTGGTAAGGATTTGAAGTAATACAGTAAGATAGGGATGGTGAATTAACGCACTGCTGCTGCCCTTTAGCACAGAACATGACATCTAATAAGGACCGAATAAATATTTGATTGAACAGATTTGAGAAGTCTTTTAACAGATGTGTATCCAGGCACTATGAGAGAAGAGAGGAAGGAAGGAGTCATTTTGCTTGGGAGAGTCAGATAAGTCTTTACCACAGAGGTGATCCATCAAAAGCAACAGCTACCCTGTCATTAAGTAAAATCTCTCTGTCTCTCTTAGACCAATTAGTCTCTCCCCATCATTGCTAGGTGGTGTGACTAACATGCATGTCAAGCCTACTGTAGGTCACAGGCAGAGTAGGTTACCATTCTGTAGATCTTCACCAGGATCACAAAATTGTCTGAAAATAATGCGATAGTCACTAACAAAAGGGCAAAGCCACTGCCCATCATGTTCCAAATATTAAGATTTTGAGACCTTTGCCTCATTACAAAAAGTAATCTGTAATTCTCTTGATAGTTTCTAAATACCTGTCTTGCACATCTGAGTAGTAGCATCATTGAGATGCAGGTATTTTTTTGGCCATCAGAGAGCAGACATTTCTTCATTCCTTGCCTCGAGCTTTCCTTACACTCCATTTTCTCACAGATTGATATGAATAAAGATTGCCACTGCACTTTAGCCTTGCGTTTTTCTTCTGAATGATCCCAGGATTGTGTAATCAGATCAATTTATTGTTAATCTGAAGGAATTTTCTTTCCAATGAGACTTGTCAGACACATTTATGTCCTTTGAAATCACTGTAATTGACCCAGCAGAGGTAAAATGTGGAACAGCACCTGTCTGCTTAGGCAATCAACGACAAAACGGCAGGCACTGAAAGCAGAAATCCTGGCTCCTTGTCCCTCTTGGAGCACTCACACTGCAATAGATGTAAGTCAAGTCCTGGGAGGCTCCCTAGCTCAGGTAGCAGCTAATGAAGGTACCCCATGAAATAGCATATGGATAACCATTTAAGATAAAAAGCAGTAGCACACAGAGAAGAACCAAAGGCCTGGCCATTAGTCCCAGCCAGCACTAACTGCCATTCAAGAAGGGGGGGTACATTTTGGAAATTCCAGCCAACCCAGAGCACTAGCTGACACTACTTAAAGCAGAAGAAGTACCTGGCCAATCCACAGAATCATGAGAGATAAGATATTCTCACTGTTTCAGACCAATTCACTTTGCAGTATTTTGTTCTACAACAATCAGTGGCTGAAACATTGAGATCCTATCACAGAAACCATGAGGGTCATGAGAGGCTGATACCAAGAACATAGCTGGTCCTAAGAGTTCCCTTGGTTTCCAATGACCTTCCTTTTCTAATTCCAAGAACTTGTTTAGCTTCACAGTAAACCTCTTTTTTATTGAAGATGGTTTCTGTTCTTTGTAGCCAATAATAATTAATTGACATCAAAGTGACGGGGCTCAGGCCAAAGAGTTCAGCTCTGAGTCCTGGTTATAATCCTTGAGACTGCAAAGGGAAGTGGGCTTTACCCTGGAAGGATCCTGAGTCCAGGGAAAATACCAAGGAGGCATTCAGGGACAGGACAGAAGTTCAATGTGGCATCGAGAGATGCAAGGCAGACCACACTGAACCTAACCAGTAGGACAGCACCTGCTCAGGTCTCCCGACCATAGTGCTGGGACCTGGAAGCATGATTAAGGATACATATGGAGATGAGGGGACCTGCACTGGTGAGGAAAACAGACAGACAGCTCCAGAGGCAGACAAGGACAGACAGACACAGGCCTTGCTCACCATGAGCTGTATAGTTGGAAGGAGGACAAGTGGCCCAAGACTAGTAATGCAGCCTCTGTCTAGCAGCCCCAGGACCAGCCTACCTATTTGTAGCCCCAGCCTGTCTGTGGAAAACTGCAGTGCATGTCAAGTTTGAGCAGCAGGCAAAAAGAATCAGAGACAGGAAATGCAGGGAGAATAGAAGAATTGAAGAATCCCAGAGCCACCCTTCACAGCCCCATCTTTCTTTATACCTGTGTGCAATTCAGTTTGACGTTTGGAACAGGTTTTAGCAGGCTAGATTCAGAGTACAATAAGTGGGAAGAAAAGACAGATTGAGCAGAAGCGTTGGCTTGTGGCCTTACACACCCTCTGACAGCCATTGGATAGGCAGAACAACTTGATAGGGACCAAAGATCCACACAGATTGATGGAGCTGCTGGCAGTTATAGAGACATCTAACTGGAGCTAGAATTGAAGGATAAGGCTCAAAGCACTTAGGATGGGCCAGGTTATGCTGCAGTAACAAATCAAAAACCTCTTGGCTTACAACAGAAAAGTTACTTCTTACTCACATTCCTTCTATCATGGTCACCAGGCCCTGTTCATCACAGCTTCTCAAGGACCCAAGCCTTGAGAAGATCCATCCCTGTGTGCCTCTGTCACTGGAGAGATGGAAAAAAAATGATCACCCACAGGTTAAAGGCTCTGCCTGGCAATGACACATCACTTTTGCTTATATTTCACTGGTCCAGGTAAATCACATGGCCACATATGCACTCGAGGAGATAGAGCTGTCTAATCCTCCTGCAGGGAGGGTCTGCAACATGGGTTAGGAGTCAAAGCCTGTCACGGGCTCAGGCTATAAGAAAGGACCAAGCAAGACTCCACGCATCTATAAGTTAAGGGACCTTGCCAAATGAAGGATTTGACCAGGAGGAGGAGTTCGACATGTGTGGCTGAGTCTATGGGTAAGGGCATTGGAAAACAGCTGAAAGCAAATTCATGAGCCAGGGATAAAAATAAGCAATAGTGATATTAGTAATAATGACTACCATCTATTAAATCCCCCTTTTTTTGGAACCAAATACATTACACAAAATTTTTATCCTCATCACACATCGTACAAACATTATTTTATCCTCTTAAGAATTCTATGAGTTTAGTGCTTCTATCCCTACATTATAGATATGAGACTGAGAGTCAGAAAGACTGTATCACTTGACCAAGATCATGAAACTAGAAAATAGCAGAGTCCAGATTTGAACCCAGCCTTAGCTGGCTTTAAAGCTCTTGGTCTGTCTTCTCTTTCTACGACACCCTCCTACCTCCTTTGGTACAACAGCAATGTAGGACCAGCAACAAGATACATGGGATCTGACCTGCCAAGTCAGCATCCTTAAATCCTCTACAGAGATGTTGAAATGAGCAACTTAAGTGTATTTTGAATATATGATATGGGCAGAGGCAGTGGTGAAAGGAAGAAGGTGGGGAGACCAGAGGGCCAGGTGATAATCAATTTTATTCTTCCAGTCAAACCCCACTACCTATTCCTTGCACATAAATCAAGACCCTAAAGCAGCAGAAATCGGCATCTAAAGAGTTACATGTTGCAAATGAGGGTCAAACTTTTCTCTTTCATGCCTTATGGAGAGTCCAGTGAACCTTATAACAAAAACAAATCCCCCCGTCAGATTGCACTGCCGAGAAGCAGCTGTGGAGGCTTCTGTCACACACAGATTACCATATTCACTGACTTCACAGATGAGCTGAGGGTATTTCACTTTGCCAGACTATTTAAGATTCACCCAGAGCATCATTTCTGCTGAACTGCACACTCGTAATGAAGGCAGTCACTGTTCCTCCATCTCCTCCGTGTCTGCATATACTTGTTCCCTTAATGTAAGCCTCTTCTTGCCTTAAAGAGTTCAAATTAAAATGCTATTTTTCATTTAGCATTAAAAATACTGCAACTACAGGACACAGTAGTTAAATCTGAAGATCGTCTAGTGGCTTCTGGTTCCCCATCTAAGAAATAAGGCTCCTCAAAACCCCACATATCAGGTTGGCACATGCCCCAGGCTTTCTCAGAGCATATCTGAATTGTGTGCTTTTTATTGTCTAATACAAGCCAAACAATTGGAAGAAGACTTTGGTCAGCTCTTGAGATATAGCTGTCTGGGAAATCAAAGAACTCTAAGAAAGTGCATCAACTCACTGTGCGAGATCCAGAGATATCGAGCAGCATTAAACAAGTGTTTATTGAGTTCCCACTCTGTACCAGATATTGTGTTGGCAATAGGAAAACAATGGTAGATGAGACATTACACCTTCTCTCAAAGACTCTGCCTGAAGGGGGTTGTAGATGCACAAACACTGTGTCACAGGAACAATACAACGCACCAGAAAAACACTATGGAAACACCAATGTCAATGAGTTACTTTTCCTTCTGTAAAATTCATAAGCCAAATTAACATAACTGCTTTCAAATAAAATAGGGTCGATTTTTGATTGCACAACTCCAAATAACAAGATATCTACATTCAGGGCATAAAGGAATAATTCTGATTGTCAGGTAGATCATTGCATGTGCTGCATCAGGTAGATCTAGATGTGCTGTCTAGATGCTGCTAAGTATTTGCCTAAGAATGAGTTAATTAAAATACACTGTATACCAGTTTCAGCTCAGAAATATGGAGAGCTGCAAAGAGCATTCAAACTTACAACACTAGACCAACTCAAATGACCAACTTTTGTTGGACCCCTCAGAAAGTTTAGCTCATCCAGAAAATAGACACTTTTACACCTAGAAAGAGATTGGCATTTGCAGGGAGAAACGGGAACCAAGAATTTGTTTAGTTGGAGCAGAGGCTGAGGGGCAACACATAAGCTGGTATGAAGCTAAAATGCTTTAATGAATTGCTAAAACCATAACAAATTACAATTAACTAATTATATCAGTGCAAGAGTCTGAAGCCCCTGGAAGCCACAGATGTATATAGGAGGGTTTGCATCCTTGGGCACACTTTCCTTCCATGAATTCACAGGCGCTCACAGGGAGGATGAGAGAGAATCCTGGAAAATTTCCCAGATATTGCTGTTTTGGAAAGTGGAACAGCAGCCACTACTGAAATTCTATCTAGACTTAGCTCCACTTTCTTCCCTAAAGAACACAAACTCTAATTTGCATGGAGAAAGGTAACTACCTTGGGATATTGGTGCAATGACTGCCACTAGGTAAAGAGGAGAAACAAACAAAGCTGGGGGAGGAGCAGAAATACTCACTAGGACCACATGCTTTAGTTAGAGAACATGCAAAAGCATGTATCTGACAGCCTGGGTGAAGTGCCTGTGTTAAGACTGAGGCTTCCTATGGGTATCAGAGAATTCCCTTACTAGAAGTAATAGGAAAGTATAGCTGAAGAGGTACAGGAGACAAATTCTCTTCAGGGCAAACACAAAGGAAAAATGCAGATCTAAGGAAAAATAGAAATTGAAAAAGAAAAAAAAAAGACCTCAAATCAAACTTCACCTTTAACAGGAGATGCCACTAGAGGAATTTGATGCCTGTGGTGCACTCAGGGTAACCATAGCAACAACAAACCTCCCACACAGCTCACCTCCTATCTAGATTAATTCACCCTTGCCCCCAACTCTAAAGGCCTCTCAGTAGAAAAGGCATTCACGGGACGCCTGGGTGGCTCAGTGGGTTAAGCCTCTGCCTTTGGCTCAGGTCATGGTCTCGGGGTGCTGGGATTGAGCCCCGCATCGGGCTCTCTGCTAAGCAGGGAGCCTGCTTCCCTCTCTCTCTCTGCCTGCCTCTCTGCCAACTTGTGATCTCTGTCAAATAAATAAATACTTAAAAAAAAAAAAAAAAGGCATTCACATCTCTAAACATAAAAAATATTTACATACTGATAGCTCTCCTACATAAGATGTCTGACTTTCAACAAAAAGCTATGACACACACAAAAAGTCAAGAGAAAACACAATCACTGGAACCAGACCTGGCTAGGACAAATATGCTTGAACTATTGGACAAGGCATTTAAAACAGCTATTATTACTACAGTAAGATCCTAATGTAAAAAGTAGGCAACATGAAAGTCAGGTGGGTGATTTCAGCAGAGAGATGGAATTTATAGCAAAGAATCAAAAGCAAATGGTACAATTGAAAAACTGTAAACTGAGATGAAAAGCACCTTCTATGGATTCCTTAGTAGACTGAACAGGGCAAAGGAAAGAAGCAATAAACTTAGAGATAGCTCAATATAAATTACCCACACTGAAATACAAAGGGAAAATGAGTGAAAATAAAAATAGTATAGGACCATTATTAAGAAGTATAGGAAAATCTCAAATGGTCTAAAATAGACATGATTGGAATCACTGAAAAAGAAAGAGATCTAGTTTCATAAAAGAATATTTTGCCAATAATTTCCTAAAAGTAATTTTGGGCACCAAATTCCAAATCCAAAAAGTTTAAAGCACATCAAACAGGAAAAAATAAAAATAATCTAGGCATATCACATTCAAACTGCTATACACAAAATTGAAGGGCATCCAAAGAAATGAAGCATATTACTAATAGAAGAATAAGAGTAAATGTTACAGGAACCTCATCATTAGAAACCACATAAGCTAAAAGGAAATAGAGTGCTATCTTTAAAGCTCTGAAAAAAAAAGAAAAAGAAAAACCCTGTCAACATAGAATTCTACACCCAGTGAAAATATCTTTTAACATAAAGAACAAAGGAAGATTTTCTCAAATAATAACTGAGAGTATTTATTGCCAACAGACTTATTCTAAAGAAATATTAAAAGCAGCTCCTCAGACAAAAAGAATATGTCAGAAACTTGAATCTACATAAAGTAATTAATGATGCTGGAAATGGGAAGAATGAAAGTAAAAACAAAAGGGTGTTTCATCCTCATTTTTAATTGTTCTAAGAGATAACTGTTTAAGGCAAGAATAGTAATGATATTCTATGTGTTTAGAGCACATATAAAAGTAAAATAAATGGCCACAATAGAACAAAGGATAGGGGCAGGAGGATGGGAAGTAGGCATAATTATAATTCTAAACATGCTAGTATGCATGCTCACCAGAGGAGTTCATGCTCTAATCTAAATATCACTCCTATGACTACAAACATAGACTATAGACAATATCACTCCTATGAGGATAGACATTAAAGCACCATTGACCTTAATCAGCCTAGGTTAATTATCCTGATGAGGCTGATGTAATCACATTAGCTCTTAAAGCAGAGAGTTTCCTCAGACTGGAAATGGAAGTCAAAGACATATAAAATGTAAGGAAGACTTGACCTGCCACTGCTCCTTTGAAAATGGAGAGGACATGTGTGAAGGAATGCTGGTGGTCTTGAAATGTTGAGGACAGCCAGCAAGGAAACACGGACCTCGGATCCATAGTCACTGGGAACTGGATTCTACCAACCTAAATTAACTTGAATGTAGACTCTTTCTCAGAACCTTTAGATGGGAGCTCAGCCCAAGCAAGACTTGGAGTATGAGACCCAGAGAAGAAAACCCAGTTCTGCCCACCCAGATTTCTGACTTACAGAACTGAGATAACAAACCGAGAGTAGGTTTAAGCTGCTACATTTGTGTTAATGTTTTACAGAGCAACAGAAAAATAGTACCTGGCCAACCAATGCAGGCAAAAGAGAAATAAGCTTAAAAAGCAAATGGAGACATTTTCAAAAACTTATCTGAGAGGGGAAAGATATTCTGAGACATAGTGGGCATTGCTTCAACAAGCCAGAAATAGCAATAAAGAAGTTCATATATATTAGTCAAGGGCATAGATCCCAGTTATCTTCATCACACCATAACCAGAAACCAAGAACAATCTAAGTACTCATCCTTGAAACAATCCTTTATTGTATAGCTCTCTTCCTAGTTCCTTTAAACAATAGAATAAAAACAATAAAGAAGTCCCCACACACAAAATAGCAGGGTCAATGAAAAAGGAAAGCATGAAGTTGTTTTTTGTTTGGGGGCTTTTTCTTTCTCTTTTGACAACAGAGCTTTTAATAAAAAAGAAATTTCTGCTCTATAAATAAATGATTTTGGAAATTTCATTCTAGTGTTGATAAAAGTCATATTTCTTCCCAATTGTGTTGCATCTCCATGTAGGCAACACTGCTGCTGTTCTCCCCCAACAACAGCCAGTGTCATTGTTTTTGAAGTACACACGATTCTGAGTTTCAGTAATTCTGAGCCCTAAAAGATGTGGCCGATACTATTTCCAAGCTAACCGGTGACTGTGTGGAGCTAAGAAGTACAATGAACTTAGCTGATCAAAAAAAAAAAAAAAAAAAGTTCTGTGTGATACTGCGGACTTCAGTTAATAATAATGCTATCAAAATTCACTCATTGACTATAAAAAATATACAACATTATTCCAAAATGTTAATAATTGGGGAAGGAAGAAGGGAGCAAGAGAATGTATGGGAACTCTGTATTTTCTGTTCATGCTTATATAAACCTAAAACTCCTCTAAAGAAATTAAGTCTGTGGGGTGCCTGGGTGGCTCAGTAGGTTAAGCCTCTGCCTTCAGCTCAGGTCATGATCCCAGAGTCTTGGGATCGAGCGCCATGAAAGGCTCTCTGCTCAGCTACTCAACAGGGAATCTGCCACTCCCTTGCTTGTATTCTCTCTCTCTCTCCCCGTCAAATAAATAAATAAAATCTTTTTTAAAAAATTAAGTCTAATTTTTTTTTGTTTTTAATGTATAGTGTAAGACACTTTCTTCCACTTTGCTGGTCAGATGACACAGATTGACAACCAGGCACTTGTTGGAACCATTAGGGAATGATCCTGGGGTCTTCAGATGCTGAAAGCTCCAGCATCAATGTCACACTCTCCTTCATTTTCAGGGACTTCAGCAATGGGGCAGAGAAACACCCAGATAATTTAGAGATAAAAAGGGACACAGTGCGATGGAGAAATATTAATCAGCAGAAACCACTGAGTAAATCAGAGACTCTTACCATACCTACCTAAACTAAAAATAATCACATGTAAAATTTGCTTTTTTTCTTAGGAATAAAATTGTAGCCACCTTGGCTCTGGAGAAGATGAAAGAATATCACCAGGCACGCTGAAAAAAATCGTCAGATCATAAAATGACTATTTTGAGTCTTCAGGACAAATATTTTCCTTTGAGAAAAATTCCCTCCAAGAAGAAAAAAAAAATTCTTAGGGAAAAATTTCTGATTCATTTTCTGAATGAATCTCAAGAGAAAGTTGCTTATTTGAAGTAGGAACAAGATTTGGTTCTTTTTTTTTTTTTTTTTTTTTTTTTTAAAGATTTTATTGATTTATTCAACAGAGAGAGAGATCACAAGTAGGCAGAGAAGCAGGCAGAGAGAGAGGGGGAAGCAGGCTCCCTGCTGTGCAGAGAGCCTGATGTGGGGCTCGATCCCAGGACCCCGAGATCGTGACCTGAGCTGAAGGCAGAGGCTTAACCCACTGAGCCACCCAGGCGCCCCAAGATTTGGTTCTTGAAAGACATGCCTAGCAAAATTTAAAATGCTTTGGGTTTTGCTTATATGTGGTATCTGAAAAATAAAGCAAAGGAACAAAAACAGACTCTTAGAGAACAAACTGGTAGTTGCCAGAGGGAAGGTGGGTAGGAGGATGGGTGATACAGATTCTCAGAGAAACTTCCAGTTACAAAGTAAACAAGTCACAGAGATGAAAAGTACAGCATAGGGAATATAGTCAATAATATTGTAATAATGCTGCACGGCACCATAGTGAGAAGTGAGTAACACAGAATTGTTGAATCAATATGTTGCACACCTAAAACAAATATAACACTATATGTCAACTATATTTCAATTAAAATAAAAGGTTTTAGGGACAATGAACTATATATTGTGTAATGCAGCAAATCAAATATATGATTTATAATATCAACTCAAAAAAAATCCTCCAAGTACATAAAGACCAAAAAAAATTGTAATGAGAAAAAAACCAAGGGCATGATGAAGGATTAATCCATGACCTAAAACACCGAAAACTAGAATTCCAAAAGACAGCAAAGCAAAGAGAATATATGCAATAAACAAATGATATTTGAATATTTACTTAGCAGAAGAAGAAATTTTCGGACTCAAAGAGCCCACTGAGATCTAGGCAAAGTAAAAGGAAATGTGTGGCTTAAGTATACACAAGCTACTATTTTAATTTCTAAGGAAAAGAAAATATGTTATAAGCAGACAGGGAGACAGACAAAAAGAAGGGGAAAAAAAAAACAAAGAAAATAGGAACAATAACAACAAAAACCAAACTTGTCTTGACATGAAAACTGCAATAAAACTCAGTTTCCTTATATTTGAGTTTATTTACTGGCTCTACTAGATTAGATACAACCAGAAACCTTATTTTATGCAAAAATTCCAGACTTTATTGATAAATTAAAAGCTCTGACCCACAAGCCTACATTCCCTGGGACAACACTGGCAAAATGGGAACTAAAACATGAAAACCATCTAAATTATACTTAATTCATCACAGTGTTGTCAATGGTCAAGCGTGTTTTGAAGTAGTTGAGAAATGTAGTTATCTATCAGAGAAAATGTGGGAGTCAGTTAACAATATCCTGGATTGGAACCATAAGGCTGACCTGAATCCAAATCCTGGCTTCTCCATACTTACCAGTTATATGATTTTAGGCAAATTATTTTTTTTTCTGCTTGGGACTTTGGTTTCCTCAACCATGACATGAGCATAATGATGTGTCCAGTGGCCCATATCCCCTGACCAGGGTCCAGCTATTAGGATGCATTAAGACAAGAAAATTGATAACATATTCAAAAAGTTGACAAGAGATTAGGAGGGTAGCTTTAGTGAAATTTGGGGGTTAAGCATAAAATCCAGACATTGAAAAGAGTCACAAGATATCTACTAAATGCTGATATAGAAGAACTGCTATATTGCCCCAAAAATTCATTAACTTGATCAATAAATATTAATAATATGCTCATTAGATGCATAAAAATGATCTTAGCTTTGCAAATTTTTTAAAAAAATGAATGGCATGACGAACTGCCTTAAAAGTGCTTATTAATTCTAATGGAAAATAAGACATACATCCCTGAATAATATACAAGGATATTTATGGAATGAGTAAATGAAAAGAGCAAGTAATAAGTGTCATAGGCATTTAGAAGACATCCCCCTGCCTGAAGCAGTTCAGAAAGAGATACGGCTTTTAGCTGGATCTTGGATAATGAATGAGCAAAGCAGAGACTGACTAAAAGTTTATCAGAAACACTTTCTTTCCCCTCTATACAAAAAGATAGATGACCTTTCTCAGTCTCTCTGGCAGTTAGATGTGGCCATGTGACTGAGTCCTGACCTATGAAAGGGAAACAATGATGTGTTTGCCTCCGTTCCTGACCCATAAAAGAGTCCTGCACATTTCTTCATGTGCTAGCTCTTCCTTCATGGAAAGCTCAGAATCAGGGGTACAGTGAAGAGCTAGAACATCCCTGGGTATAGATGAGCCACTAGATAGAATGACTGCTCCCCAAATGACATAGGTACTATTGCCCCCCACCCAGTCCACAATTGACTAAGGGGTGAAAAATTATCTTTTTTTGTTAACCTTCTGAGATTTAGGGTTGTTTTAGGTGAAGAGACCTACTCTGATATAACATAATACTATTTGATAGAATAGAGCAAAAAGGAAAACAGAGGCATCATGGGAGCCTAGAATGTTCTCTACCTGTTCTCAAATATTAATCTTGCCTATGAATATTCATGAGGCTTTAATAAAATGCAGATTCCAACTCAGCAGGTCTGTAGTATGACCTGAAATTCTGCACTAACAAGCTCCCCCGTGATGTTGTCACTGCCAGTCCATTCTGAGTTGCAAAGATCTCCAGAAAATGGATTTGTAAAAATAGTATCCCTCTTCTGAAATCATGTTAGAGCCTATGCTGTTGTGTGCTTCATTTGGAACTAAGCTCTTTGAGTTCTGTCAGTAATGGTGCAAATGTCAATGAAGTTGTGTTAAATGATGAAATAACACAGTTTGCCCACGGATCAAATGGGCTTGGGCACAGAGAGTGTCTTTTAAAAACTCAGAATCACTTTGTAGCATCAGAGCCTCAGCATTCTGCTTACTGTGTTTTGGTTGTTTGCTTTTGGTTGTGTAATGTCGAGAAAATCCTTATTCACATACATAGTTTAAATGATAAAAAAGAGGGGTGCCTGGGTGGCTCAGTGGGTTAACACCTCTGCCTTCCGCTTAGGTCATGATCCCAGGGTCCTGGGATCGAGCCCCTCATCAGGCTCTCTGCTTGGCAGGGAGCCTGTTTCCTCCCCTCTCTGTCTGCTACTCTGCCTACTTGTGATCTCTGTCTGTGAAATAAATTAAATCTTTAAAAAAAAAAAAAAAGAAAGGTTATAAATGATAAAAAAGAAAAAAAAACCTCAGAATCACAATCAGAAGTAAGTGCCATTTTCCCTGCAGTTTATCCTAATAGAACATTTAAAGAACTTCATATTGCAGCTCTTCAACCAATTAAGCACCTGAATTAAGGTGCATAAAGTAAACTACAAAAAATTTTGAATTAGTTCGTCTTTAGGAAAGAAAAAGAAGTTCAGCTAGGCACTGATGTGTGTTCTATTATTAAGCTACTTTGACGAAAGGGTGAAAACCCACACTCCACTATAAGCGTTCAGAGCAACAAGGAAATTAAGTTGCCTTTCACACTTAACTTCCTATTATTGCTTTTCCATTTCTACTTAATCACTACATCTTTTCCTAAATGAGTAGGAGACAGAAAGTAAAAATAAAAAGAGAAAGAAAATCTCCGACCCAGTTATTTCTAGGAAACGGGGTATAACAGTTTGAGATTTGCATTGTAATTACTTATGAAAGGAAATTTAATTCATTTGCCTCTCATGACTCTTTCTTCAGATATAATTAAAATGACCCCAGGAAGCAGGTTAAAATAGCAGTCAATTTATACAGAAAAATTCCAGACTTCCCAGTGTTGGGTGCTTATGAGTTCTGGTTTGTGAGAATCAGAAAGAGTGTCCCTGCCATTCTCTTCTAAATAAGCATGTTTTTGTTTTGTTTTGCTTTGCTTTGCTTTGTTCTGTTTTCTTTCTGAAGTTATCCAGTAAAAAAAAAAAAAAAAAAAAAAGCCTGTCATACATATGAATAGAGACTTGTGTTATCATTTCAAGGGTAGGGGAAGTGCTGAGACTCTAAAATATCTCCATGCATCTGCAGGTCCAACTTGGAATGCCTAAATTCTACAGACACTTATTTCCTGCTTCCTGGAGAATTACAAGCCTCCTTTCGGAATTTAAACTGATCAGTAATTTCCACGCTACCCCTGAGCTTAACAGATAAATTTTTAGAGCTGGTCAAGCAAATGTCGCATGAACACTGAAATTCTGGGACCTGGATGGAGAAGAGAGTAGGAATAACAGAAAATGGAATTTGGGAATATCTGAAGTTACTGGAGCCACTACTTATTTTCATCTGGGTCCCTCCCTATGAATTTATGTCCTGAAGGCGGGATGACCACGAGGGAGTTGGGAAATACCAAGGAGACTGGTTGGTTTCCAGTGAAAGTTCTCTCTCTGCCCATCCTGTTTTCGGCCCTTGCTGCCCATGGTTGTTGATCCAAAGACCTCCTCTAAAGTTCCTGAACCCGAACTGATCTCTATGTGAGAGTCAGCCTCCCAGCCAACCTAGCCTACAATAGCACCTCGTGCATGCTTCTTTCACTATCCCTGTAGTTCTGTGAAGTTGTCAATTTTCACCAGGTGTGAACTCCATAGCACTGAGCATAGCACCTGATTCATAGTGGTCCCCAATGTATTATGAAAGAACAGAAGCCCAGGAAAAAGCAACCAGAAAGATGTGCATTCAAAACCATATCATATGAGAAGGAAAGTAGGGATGGATAGTCAGGAAAAGGAGAGGCTTTGAGAAACTCAGCATGGTAGGCAGATTAATATCCCCCAAAGGGTCCATGTCCTAATCTCTGGAACCTGTGAATGTGTTAGGTTACATGGCAAAGAGGAATTAGGATTACAGTTAGAATAAATTTGCTGATCAACTGACTTTATGGGAGAAATTATACTAGATTCTCTGAATTGACTCATTGTAATCACGAGGGTCCTTAAATGTGGAAGAGGAAGGCTAAAGAACAGAGAGAGCTAGAAAAAGAGACATGATGATAGAAACAGAATCAGAAAGATGTCACGCTGCTGGGTTTAAAGACAGAGAAATGGCACAATCAACCAAAAAAATGTGGGTGGCCTCTAGAAGCTCCAGGAAGCAAGGAGATGGATTCCCTCCTAGAACCAATATAAGGAGCGCAGCCCTGCTAAGTGCAGAAAGGATTTTAACCCAATGAGACTCGGAACAGACTTGTGATCTCTTGAACCATAAGATAAGTTTGTGTTTTTTTTATCCACTAAATTTGTGGTATTTGGTTAAGGCAGAAATAGAAAACTGACAGGAATGGGATTTATACCTATGAATATTTAGAGCAATGGCTGCTTCAGAATTTTTATTGGCATAGTCTTAAGGGACTGTGATCAGATGGTGACTTCTCTAGAAGCAAGGTTTATAAACTCTTTGTTCTCACTGAGACTGTATATTCATTTGAAACTGCTTTTGCTTTTATGGAGCAAAAGATAAGCACGGTGATATTTAAACCAAGAATGTCCATTCATTTGCACTATGGAGGATTTGGATGGTAATAACAGGGAGAGGCTAAAGCCCTTCTCTAAGCTACACCTTAATGTCTCTGATCATTGTATTGCTTGCCTAAGTAGAAGGAGGAATAAAAGGATTTTGTGTTATTATAAGAGTTTACCTGTGAGTGGCGCTTTGTAGTTTACAAAATATTCTATCTGCGTGGTTCTGAAGAACAGAACTGCGACAAAAAGGGGAAAGTTGTTATAAGATTGTAGCTTACAGATCTATATATATGTTTATGCCCACACACATACATACACATATATGTATATAAAGGAACTAAAGATAGTAAGTTAGATCTTTTTAGCTAGTTAGTTCTAGTTAGAATTGCCCAAATCAGGGAGCTAGTTTTTGAGGGAATATGTTATACTTTCAAGAACAGGTTTCAATCCACTGGAGGGAAATGAAAGAGGTCAAAACATAAGAAATTGAAAAAAGTTTACTTCTGGGATTTCTTCCAATTTTTTTATACTGTATGATCAGAATTGCTTTTTTTTTTAATATCGAAGACAACCCTAAGATGATTTTCAGAGCCCCACCCATCATACCCATGAAGCAAAATAAAATATTGCTAAGAGGCCAAACGAGTGCTATAGGATCCCAAGAATGGTGCCAGTTAGTTAAATAAGGCAAAACTCACTTGTAGCATTTTAATGTTTCCCCAAAGTGGTGTTTATCTTTAACTTTCACATCTAATGTAAACACCAGAAGTTGAATGGTAATAAAGATCCCTTTAACTGAAAGTGTCAGCAAACACTCACTAGCCATACAGTGTATTCATTAGAGTCCTGCTTTTTCTCCTTTTAAATTAGGTGTCCTAGTTACTATTCAGTCTTACTGCAAATTATAAAATGTATAAAATGCAATTTATAGTGCCTGTAATTGTAAAAGAGCATCTGGTCAACCCTGAAAGAGCCTGGGAGGCAACACACTATAGTGAAAAATACCAGAGCATTTGAATGTAGAAAACCTGGTGTGGAATCTCGGACTCTGAGTGGCTCTAACAATGGGCAAATCACGTCACCTTTCCCCATCTCAGTTTTCTTATCCAGAGAATGGACTTAAAATATACCACATCCTTCTTCCTTCACAGTCTTGAGCCTCAAAGGACATCATGGGTATAAAATTGTTTCAAGTTCAAAGGTGACTTCTGATAACCACTCATCAGAGATCCTTTCAAGACTGTAAAATATTTCTGTGTAATGCTCTTTAAGACTAACTGGACAAGAGCTTCTGTTTCGTATTTAACACCCTCATAAGCACTGAATCACCTGTGTTCTGATGGTTCACAAAATGTGATCATAAGGGTTCAGCTCTGGGGAGAGAAGAAGTCTGTGCCACTTGTTTTATCAACTGAAAGCTTGCCCATTAGATATTAAATATCATAAAAAAATGTGTGCACAGAAATGTGAAGAAACACTTCTCTATAAAATGGCTAATGAATTTAATCCTTGATGCTCCTTGTAATTTACCAGATTTAGAGTGAATGAGAGAATGCAGGAATAGTCTAGAATATATAAAAGCAGACTGAGGGCCAGAAATAGCAGGTTCTCGGGTGGTTACTCATAAATGGTAAAAGAATGATCACTCCTGCATTCATAATAAAGTGAAAAATGAGGACATCCTTAAAATTTTTTATCCTACAATAGAGGTGGTATACATATTTACCTTGCAAAACAAAGTTTCTAAAACTTAGAGATAAGTCTAAACCCTTTGCGGCCATCCTCAATCTCATCATCCCTCAACTCCTTCGGGAGGTAGTCACTTTTAAGTTCAAGGTACATCATCTTTGATCTTTTCTCTTCATTTACATACATACATCCCATATACATAACTCACAAAAGTCCTATTGGTATCATTTTGTAAAGTTCTTTTTATAACATAAATGGCATCACACCAAATATATCATTCTGATATATAAGAGTGTATATAAGAGTGTAGCTCTAAGTTAAGACCACTAGATTTATATATCTTGACTTAATAGATGTGTCACCTTGGAAAATCATTTAACTTCTGTAATTCTCAGTGTCTTCTTCTGTAAAATGGGGATGATAAAATAGTCTACCTCACGAGATTGCGTTAGGATTAAAGGAGCTCATGCATGTGAAGAAGTTAGCTCAGCACCTACTAGATCACAAGCATCCCATCAATGTTAACAGCTGGTTTACCATTATTCTTCACCATGTGGGCAGCTCGTATCCATGTCTTATTAACAACTTGAAATGTCTACGTTTCTGATACCTTGACAACATAATGGATATGCGGCAAACACTGCTCAACCATGCAATCTGTTCGGAGAACTGGTCTCTTATCACTAAAATGGGTTATGGAAAATAACCCAATGCCTGGCACATACCAAATCCTTAGTAAACATTAGCTTAAAAAAAAAAAAAAAGCATTTCACAAATGAAATCAAAGAATGCAACTGGAAGTTTCTCAAACTTGTGTGGGGAAGCTCTGGTGATAAAATCCAAATATGTCAGAAAAAGAAAAAAACTTGAATGATGAGAGGGAGTTAGTATGAAAAGATACAGACAACAGACACTCCAGACTCAGGGCTGCAGAAGAGTGAATGCCCCGAGGAGGAAGACCACCTTGGCTGAATTGACCTGGAACGTGAAGCAGCCAAGGTAGCTGACGGGCAGTGAACCAACAGGAGAATGGTGGCTATGAGGTCGGAGGGGAGGCAGGAATCAGACTGCAGCCTACAGAGCAGGCTTGGATGTTATTCTGTGGGAAAGAGGCTGTCACTGAAGAGTGTAAGTGAGGGAATTACAAAATCTTATTTACATTTTTAAAAATTGCACATGGATTGCAGTTGAATGGGGATGAGTGGAAGCTGGGAAGCCAGTCTGGAAGCCTGGACCCTGGCCAAGAAGTAGGAAGAATAACAGATGAGTATCCTGTTGTGGAAGTTTTTGATATAAAGTACTTCGTGACAGGAAAAGTGTTCAAGAATGTTGAATGTACTCTAGGTTCTGAAAAGAATAGGACCGAGACATAAGCATTGGATTTGGCCTCATGGAAGTCATCAGTGGCAGAGACAAAAATATGACAGAGCCTTTATTGGAACAAAGAGGAGAGAAGTAGCAGTAAAAAGAAGGATGTTACAGCAAGTATAAGGACACCCTGAAAACATTATGCTATGAAAGGGGTTAGAGAATAGGTTGGTCACTGAAAGGGAAGAGGGGGTCGAGAAATATTTTTTTAAGATGGTTAATTCTAGAATTCGTTTGTATGCTAATGAGAATGGTCCTGTGCAGAGGGGGAAATAGGTGATACAGGAATGCAAGAGAGAACAGGAAAGAAGACAAGACAAAGTCCTTGAAAAGGTGAGAGGGGAGGATTCCTCACACAAGAACAGAGTTCATGTCAGACTGGATTGGTGACAAACCCATGTGACAGGAGAAGGTATCTGGGTACCTGCACAGGTACACTGATAGACTGAGTTATAGGAAGATGGGAGTGGTCTTGCCTCATTTGTTGTATTTTTAATATTTACCCCTCCACTGGCCAACTTTATGTAAGCTCCGCAAGAAAAGGAACTCCTCATTTACCTGACTTGTCTTCAGCCAGAACCTAGCACAGCCAACACGAAGGGCAAGTGTGGGCCTATTCCTAGTTGAAGACTCTCACATACTTTGAATGTCTGACCTGCATCCTACCCCGAAGTACAGGGAAGTTGTCTCAGAGCCAAGTGTGGTCTTATTCCCCTAAAAACTTCCACCTGCAAAAGTAGCCTGAGGGACAGAACTCTGTAGGGCTCATTATTGAACCCCAAGGTCTAGGACTTTCAGCAATCATGTGGTAAATGCTTCTTAAATGTTGAATAAATGAATACAGAGAAATAATGACATACAGTTACATACACACATAAGATATGATCTCACTTAAGTTTACATGCTTGGAAATATGAATTAAAGGAAGCACACTGGGTACAAGATTCAAAATGGCTAACTCCAGTTGGAGGAAGAGACACCATGACCAATTTCTTTTTCCTACTTGAGAGATTTCCGTACTTTCCAAGTTCTATTCAGTAAACAGGTATCACTTTTATAAGCAGAAAATAAACTTAAATATTTGTAATTCAAAAAGTGCAATCATCACTTTGCTCACATCAACCAACTTCTTTGGCCCCAAGAGCTTCCTTCTCTATGTGTCACTCAACATTTATGGCCACCTTTAACCCCTGGGGGTCCTTCCTACAGCTTCTCCAGGTCTTTGTTCTGACTCTCCTATTCTGATGTTGTTTTTACTGGCCTTAGTATGCCTCCTGGGGTGCCCAGCTTCTAGACCCTGCCTTGGGGTGGGTAAGTTGCCCCAAATGTAACCCAAACCCAGACAGAAAGGACTCCTTTCTCCCAGACTTCACCAGCCCAAATAGTCAAGAGGCTCTGTCCCCAATTTGGCAAAGCACTGGAGAACACATTTGTAGGTATAAAGTAAGCTTTGCTTTTCCACACATTTCCTAAGTATTTACCTAAAGATGAACAACTGAGATTCTCTCTTACCTACTATATTAAATTGCAAAATTCGATCTAGTATACTCTCTGTAGGGAGCATATTCAATTTAGTTACAAAGCAGAAGTTATAATATGTAGACGAACTACATGAACATCAAAAGTCCCAACTCCAGGGAAGAAGATATGAAATTTCATATACCATCTATCCTGTGAGATTTTCTGTGAGTGTAGAGTTAGCTTACAGCTAAGAGGAGAGCAGAAAAAATAACTTATTAAAAAAAAACTCATCCACATTTTTTTTGTGTGCCTTTAAGGTGAGTAAAAAATGCTATTTCAAACTTACTAAAATTTGTTCATTGGAGTAGGTGGTTACTAATAAGCACTTTTATTTTATATTCTTACACATGTGTAGTGATAGATTTATTTCTGCTTGAAAGACACTGCCTTGCCATTGTTAAGTATTTATACTTTAAATTATAACCCAAAGACAGAATTGAAACATTTGGCCGCACTAAAAGGAACAACCTTCTTCAACAGATACACACTAGCAAAGTGTTGGGCTTGTCACTCAGCTCAGCGACATGAATATTTGGGCAGAAAGACCCACATCACTGGACCACTGGATGACTATCATTGCTGGTCACTCCTGACCTGAGAAAATGTGCAAGGGAGGTTTGTATTTTCCCCCCCAATAATTTCTATATCAGAGGCACAGAGTCTCCTAATCTCCATTCCTCAGAACATCTTTCAGCTGGAATAATCCTTCTGGAAGCAGATTTTTTAAGTGAAATAAAAAGCCTACAGAAATTCAAGGGGTAAAGAAAAAAAAAAAAAAAAAAAAACCAAGATCGTTACAAGAACGTTGAGTACAGAGCCATAAACCCCTATACTCTGACCGCAAATCGGATGCCTTCAAAAGAGCCACCAACAGCTGGGGCATCCTTATTTAGAATAATGTTTATAAATGATTTTATCTAATTTTAATTGTCATGCGTTCACAGCAATCTGTTAGCTTTTAACCAGGTTAGACATCCTCACAGCTGGAGAGGACCCTCAAATCACTAGAGAACCCAAAAAAGGAGCAAGCCAGAAAAAAAATCTTCCATGCTTCCCTTCCTTCTGCTGGTCTGGAGCATACTGGGTCCAGAAGCAGCCACCCGGAGCAGGAGCTGCTGTGGGCTCCTGGTCCAGTGCTCCAAAGCAGGCACTCTTGGTAGCACTCTCCAGCATCTCTGGGGGATCATTTCAGCCTAAGGGCTCTTCCATCCAGCATTGCCTTCACTGACAGCTCCACTAGGTCAGCACTTTCCTGCCAATCATTCCTGAGAGCATTTCCTCAATTGGAATTTTCAGTTTCTAACAAGGTATTTGGGAGATCAAAAGAAGAAAACTTCTCCCTTAAGAACAAAACAGCAACAGCAGGGGCAATGTGATTTTCCCACTACCAATGAATGCTCACCTTCTCCTGCTTGTCATTTTCAAAGTTTCATCCTGCCTTTGTAATTCTACATTTTCCTTCAGCTTCATTTTCCTTGAAGTCTCCTCCTAAAAATGCACAACCCAAGTGTTGTCTCGATGCACGATGAGAATTCAGTTGTGCCTTCTTTCTCTCATTCCTAGCCAGCAGAACCTCATAACACGGATAAAATGGGACTGGGCTTGTCATGGCATGAGGCACAAGGTGAACTACTGACAAGCAATTTAAACATTCCCTGAAGTCCTGAAGAGTGGAAAACATGGTTTACATCTTCATGACACACAGAGGAAATTTCCTCCATGCTTCTATCCCCAAAATCTAGCCAGAAGCTGCTCGACAGTCTCTCCCTCCAAAATTTACTTTTCTAGATTTGGTTTGCTGCCCTTCCTAATGCGAATCAATCTAGTCTTTTTCAGCCAATTCCAGTGCTGTAACTTTAGATATCTACCCTGCTCAGCCAAAAGGAGTAATGGCTAGAGAGTGGCTGAGCATCTAAAGATCTATCCCCATTGGGGCGCCTGGGTGGCTCAGTGGGTTAAAGCCTCTGCTTTCAGCTTGGGTCATGATCCCAGGGTCCTGGGATCGAGCCCCATATCGGGCTCTCTACTCAGCAGGGAGAGTAGAGCATCGGGTTCTCCCAAGGCTGCTCCCACAGCAGCTCCCAAGGCCAGCTTTAGGCCACCATAGTTTGGATTTGTCATGCCATTTAAAATCCTATTTCTAAGAAATAACAAGGTGGCCTTCAACTTTTTCATCAAGAGGATTCCAGTCTGGTTCTTCTGTGCAAAGAAGGACCCATGGACACTAGCAACTCTGAGAACAGGAGCCCTGTTTGGGCCAGGCTCTTGAGAACTGAGGCATTCAGGCACACTCCTCCAAGGGAATGTTAGAAAGAGGGCTCATAAAAGCATTTAAACAAAATGAAAAGAAAGAAAAGGTCTTGGAGCACCAGACATCCTACTTGAAGGCCTTTGCTTTCAAAGAAATACGAACAATTGAGATCCTCGGCGTTGGGGTCAGAGAGTCTCTGGTTTCTCCATTTACTGGCAACATAACCTTCTGATAAATTTGCCCATTATATATAACAGGACAATAATGGTAATTATTAAGATTATTGAGAATATAAAATGAAAATGAAACATTCTCTATAGAAGTGTTTGGTGACATGCCTGGCAGAGTGGATACTTTATATATAGTTACTGTTACTACCACTAGAAGCTAGTGCTACTATTACTTTAAGAAAGGCGTTGGATTAGGTTTTGCATAGAACATACAGAAAGGGTTGAGATATGGATTTCAACATAAAAAAAATCATAATCCAGCTAGACTCTCCTCTCTTCCCCTATCTCCTTTTCCTTCTCATGGGCACAGGTGTGCTGAAAAGCAAAAGATAAACTTCCAAACAATAAAGAAGCAGGGAGAAAAAGCCTTGGGAAAAACATTCTCCCCCCAAAGCTGAATATAATAAACAAAAAAACAGGGTGAGAAAATAGTGAAAGGATTTCTCTAGCCACTCTGAACAGACCACAGGCAGCAGACCATTGTCCTCTACTTCCAGCCTCTCAGACCCCAGCTTTGCTTGTATCAGTATGAAGCCATCAAACGACAGAACAGGGGGAAAAACCTACCAAATACTTTCCATGCTCCATGCTTGACCCTAAAGAAATATTTGAACACTACCCATGAAAACAAAGAAGCAAACCAAAATAAATCTATGTGTGGTTCAGGGGATTGAAGGAAGACCTGGATAGAACTGTCAGCACTCAAGAAATGAATAAAAACTTTTAAAGAGCAAGAAAGACATATGCAGAAATGATCCATAAGGATGAAAACACACAGGAAGGAAGGCAGGAAGGGAGGAATGGAAGAAGGGAGGAAGGGGGGGAAGGAAGGAAGGAAAGAAGGAAGAAAAAAGAGAGAGAGAGAAAGAAAGAAAGAAAGAAAAGAAGAAAAGAAAAGAAAAAAGAAAAGAAAGAACATATAAATGAGAATAAAGACAGCAATCAAACTTACCTCCAGGAAAGAGAAAAAATATTTCAGCAACAGTGCTTCATCTTCTCAAGGAAATTAAAGAAACATATACTCCATAAATTCAGATGAAAAGGAAATAGCAAAACATTTTCAATGGAATTAAAACAAAATAGCAGCAGCAAAGAGCTGATGAGCACCACAGGGGAGAAAAAAAATTGTACTGGCTTTAAAAAAAAATCAAGCGCAAAAAAAAATAAAATAAAATAAGGGAAAATTCAAGGCACACAGAAGAGGGTCTGTATGGGTAACCCATTTTAGGTACCCAATACTTAGCTCTTCAGCCCTGAAGAGAAAGACAGCACAGTTGCCAGGACACATACACTGTTTAAAGACATAATAGAGGGGCACCTGGATGGCTCAGTTGGTTAAGCAACTGCCTTCAGCTCAGGTCATATCCTGGAGTCCCGGGATCGAGTCCTGCATCAGGCTCTCTGCTTGGTGGGGAGTCTGCTTCTCCCTCTGACCCTCCCTCTTTTCATGCTCGCTTTCTCTCTCTCATTGTCTCTCTCAAATAAATAAGTAAAATTTTAAATAAATAAATAAAGACATAATGGAAGGGAATGTTCCTGAACTGAAGTAACTTATGAATGCAGATTTAAAAGGATCATCATGCACTATTCAACATTTGTAAAAATTGAGAAACATACCTTAATTTTTCAATAAATTATTGAATTTTAAAACTACCCCAGGTTTCTTCAAATAAATGTTGATGACAGAAACCAATAGAGTCAGGACTCTAAAGTCTGGAAAAATGAAGGGACCTGGGTCCAAAAACTTTCCCCAACTTAGTTTTCATTCCTTGTGACCATGACAGAAGGAGACTCTCAAATATGCAAGGATTCAGGAAGCATAATGAATATATACATTCTTCTTTAAAATATCATCATGAGGGGCACCTGGGTGGCTCAGTCAGTTAAGCCTCTGCCTTCAGCTCAGGTCATGATCCCAGGGTCCTGGGATCGAGCCCCGCATCAGGCTCCCTGCTCAGCAGAAGAGAGACTGCTTCTCCCTCTCCCACTCTCTCTGTGTGCTTCCTCTCTCTCTCTCTCTCAAATAATAAATATTTTCAAAAATTAAAAAATAAAATATTATAATGATGTAACCGTGCTAATCAAGATGAAAATCAAGATAAATCACAAATGGACAAATTTCCATATGGACATACTGGGAAGACCTGAAAGAATTGCAGCAGAAAATTTAGTCTACATAGGTTTTTTGACTGTGGTTACAGAACTCAATATAAGTATTCTAATTCTTGAAAAAAGAGCCATTTTATTATAGTTTTATATCATAGTCTTATGCTATAGTTTATTATAGCATTTTAGTTTTAGTATAGTATTTATTATACCATTATAGTTTATTATAGTTTTATTATAGTCCATTATAAGTATTTATTATTTTAATTATAATGAACTGTAATAAAAACTCTTGAGTCTACCTATAAAAAATAGAAAGTGGAAAGAGCTCACAGGTATATTGTGAATCACTGAAAGTGAACTTATTTCCTTATCTTTCATGGGAGGAGTCAGTGGTCACCAATAATGTCAGGAATGGAAATATGGCTTAAGCATTTTAATTAAAAATCAAATCAATAACACAAAGAACAAAAAATTTTGACTATGTTTTCCAAATTAAGAGGAGGAAAAAAATGACTGAAAAATAAAGTTGAGCTAAATGTGAAAATAAACAATCAACAAAGAAACAAATATTTAATGTTGTCTTGGGATTTTCTGTTCAGTGATGATTGGGGATTGAAGGAGAAGGAGGAAGAGCCAAGATTCTTCTTAATATCATGATTGGAAGTCATCAAATAATGGTTTTTATTTTGTTTCTGTGTAGCAGCTTAAAAAAAATATCTGAACCAAAATGTGCTTCCATGGCCCATATGCTGAATTCTAGCATTTTTATACTTGTTCAAGTTATTATCAGGTAATAAATAAATTAGTTTTTATATTCAATTTATTTAAACAAAATAAAACAGTTCATCTACTTCTCCCATTTCCTGTTATCAAGTTAGGAAATAGTGATTTAAGTAAAGTATTTAGTAATATAAAAATAAGTATAAGAAAAAATAACAAAAAGATTGAAAGAGGCTATATATGATGAGTGAAAACACAGTGAGACAGGAAACCAGTTTTGTTATTTTGTTTTGTTTTGTTTTGTTTGTTTTTTAAAGATTTTTTATTTATTTATTTATTTGACAGACAGAGATCACAAGTAGGCAGAGAAGCAGGCAGAGAGAGAGGAGGAAGCAGGCTCCCTGCTGAGCAGAGAGCCTGATGCCTGGCTCAATCCCAGGACCCTGGGATCATGACCTGAGCCAAAGGCAGAGGCTTTAACCCACTGATCCACCCAGGCACCCCTGTTTTGTTTTGTTTTAAGTAAGACTTTTTGAATCATTTATTTTTATGAATGCTTTACTTGGATTTTTTTCTCCAATATAAAAGGAAAAAAATGATTATATGTAGGTAAATTCAAACTTAATGAAAAGAAGGTACTGGGATAGTCATACATAAGAAAATTAAATTCAATATAAATAGCAGACACTGAGACTAAGAAAATCATGTTTTCCAAAAGGAAAAAGAGGGGGAAAGAGATTTGAAGTTTTATTGTCAGCTGAACAAGATAACAAGGTACATATGCATAGCTTCTGTAATTAAAAGAAAGTGGGACTGGTGCATAAACACACAAATAGACCAATCGAATAAAATACAAAAGTCCAAAAATCAATACAAACTTCAGTGAAAACTTAGTATAAGATAAAGGTGACTTGTTAAATCATTCGAATAATGATGGACCTTTAAATAAATTGGTTCAATCTGAACTCACGGCTTTATGAATGTTGATGGGTAGAAATACAGATGTGCATATGTTCTGTTTTCTATGACTGCTTGATGAAAGGGCCTAGAACCATAGCACCTTGTAGGCATGAGCACACCCAGGATCCAGATTTTACTTTCTAAACACCATTCTTCAGTAAGAAAATCAAGAGCTCCTTGGGAAATTGACTGATACCAGAGCTGGGACAAGTAAATTACAAGATAAACATTGGAATATTTTATGGTGCCAGAAGGTAAGGACATTCTCAAATAATAAGGAGAGTATATTTAAAGAACACAAGAGCCAGTTCGAAGGAATTTATCAGTGCTCAAACCTGGTACCATTTGAACATCAAAATAAATAATGATAGCGATAGATTTTAACATGGATAGTATCCATGAATCCATCCATATATAAGTAGAAGAATACATGAGTCAATGGGAAAGACGGGGCAGCTCTTCATTGCAGTACAATTTCAATTAATAATAAATAATTAGAATTCCCATTAATAAATAGAATTCCAAGTAAATAAATAAAAGAATGATAGAAACAGGAGATCTCCACTAGACAAAAAACACAGGATTGATGCTATAGATAAGAATCAAGAAACGATGCTAAAATTAGTGAGTAGAAAGCATGGTGAAGAAGGGAATCTGTGCATAGTCCCTAGTTATCTCCCCATGAATTACTTATTAATTACAAAGGGAAACCTAGTCACTTAGCAGTGGACATGACCATGATAACCAAATGACCCTAGTACCAAGCCATCAACAGTACTATGAGACAGCAACATCATGTACCCCCTGACATTATATGCTGAGAAGGAAACGTGGTGTTCTTACCCAAAATACATAACCTCAGTTGTCATGAGGAAACATCAGACAGATACAAATTGACCCCCCCCCCCCCAAAAAAAAACTGGAAAACAAGGCGCCTGCCCTTTTTTAAAGTCTCCAGGTCATGAAAAAGAACAACTAAGAAACAATCACAGATTATAGAAAACATAGGACAACTAAATGCAGTGTGGGATCTTGGACTGGACCCTGGACTAGAAAGGGGGCATTTGTGGAGAAACCAGTAAAATAAAAATAAAGTCTGTAGGTTGGTGAAGAGTATTGCAACAATGTTAATTTCCTGATGCTAAGGACTAAGCAATGGTTACATAACTTGTCAACATTGGGAATGCAGTACCTGGGAACTCCATTATTTTGTAACTTCTAGAAGTTTAAAATTTATTTCTAAAGAAAAAAAAAGGCCAAAGAAATGGTCAAAATTGTACCATGAAATAAAGTCAAAAAAGGGATTGGTTTACTATAAAAAAAGAATTATATTTTACCACTACATGCAATAAAAATTAAACATGAAGATGACAGACTTCAGGACAGGGAGGACAGAATCACACACACCTCCACCTGGAAACACAAAGAAATAGGAAAGAGCCAACAGTCCATTTACAAAGGAGAGCTAAGCATGGACACAGTATAAATAACTTCTGGAAGGTACAAGAAGGGAAGACCAAATTACTATAATGTGGACTTGGTTGGTTTTACTTATCTTGATTAAAAACAAGTGGTTTTATGCTATCAAGAAACAGAAACATTTCACATTTACATCCATGAACATTTGATCTTTCTACCATATTTGCCCATCAAGGAAATTAGAACAGCAGATGCTCTCCACACGTACTATTTCCCACCACCACCATCACTGACTCGCAGCCTACGTGAGGAGAAACAGTTATTCTACGAAACCGGATTCTCTGATGACTGACTGCCATACAGAACTAAAGGCACACAGCGAGACAGGTCCCAAAAAGATTAATGACAAGGGCAACCTGCATTGATTATTAAGTTTCATTTCTTGGAAATAACCCCAATGGTGTAATATTTTCATTCAGTTAGTTATTGCCATCAACCTGGTTGAGTGAATCCCACATTACTTTATTTTTTTCCCAATTTTAATATGAAAATTTTCAAACAGAAAAATAAACAAATTTTACATTGATCACATTTAGATTTTGCCATTAATATTTTGCTCTACTTGTTTATTATTTACCTGTCTATTTACTTGGCATCCATGCATCCACGGGTCCGTCTTATCTTTTGATGCATTTCAGAGTAAGTAGCAGACATCCACACATTTTCCCCTAAACATTTCACATGCCTCTCATTAAATTCCAATGGAACATCCTGCTTTCTGGGTCTCCTGATTACAACTGTGGTTTGTGGCTCTAGGGTTCTATCCTTGCCTCTGCTGACCTTGCATGTAAATTAAGCCTGATCTGCAAAACTGGTCATGTAAGGACTCATGAAATCCCAGCAATGACTCCCTCCTGCTGTGCCTGGCAGCCTCTTGACTTAGAGTCACGGTGCTGCATGAAACACCTACCTACTCTCAGGGAGGGTGAAAGAATGGGGGAGTGATTCCTTTTTCATGGGCATGGGCGATGCTCATGCATAGGAACTGCTGAATATGAAATTAAATACTGACAGTACATGACTATTCAATAAGAACATTCACTCCATAATAGGCTCTTCAAATTTTTATATGTGCATAACTATTTCTAAGGAGAGTTTCTTAGCTTTCATATTTTCAGAGACATCAGTAACTCCAAGAATATTGAGGGCCACTGGTCTAACACATCCCCCCTTCAGAGGCTGTACATGAGTAATGTCAGATTGCATTATCTCTTTTCCCTGCCACATCCCACAGTTGACTTATATTTAGCTTAATTCAACCGAAACTCTAATTTATTTTCCCCCCATTACACTTTCAGTGTAGATCATTTTAGTTTATTTGTCTGTCCTGGTGATTAGTGAGTAACTTTGTCCATTAAGCTGAGTTGGATGCATCATTAACCAGAGAAAAAGAGAAAACAGGTAGTGGGAAGTCAATAGTTGGTGGTATTTATGACATCCCTCAGAGTGTGAATAAAAGAAAGATGGTTCTGGCATCGTGATTTTGACCCTAACCCTATGACTCACTACTTGGAAGACTTTGGTGACTTACATCTTCCAACTACCTTTCGGCACAGAAACATCCACCAGGAAGTAACAAGTACAAGAAAGTGTCTTGGAATTATCACTGACACAGGGTGCTGGATCCTGGACCACTTCCTCCATACTGTCTGAATCTCCCACAGAACCCAGCACAATACCATCCCCAGAATAGGGGCTCAAATGCTAGAACATAATACCATCCCCAGAATAGGGGCTCAGGAAGCCCTTATTTTGCTGGAACTCTCAAATGAAGAACGAATGAAGAATTCACCTTTGTTGCAATGATATTAACCTTGAGGACCAAAGTTTTAGAAACAGCAAGACCCTAAAACTTCTAATACACGTATGCATATGCAGTTAAAGTGATGGTTGAGGATGTAGAGTTGATGAAACTGGATTTTCTAATTTTGCTATTCTAAACCAGCCTCCTCTACTTTCAAAAGGGAATATCACATTTAGGAATATCATGTTCTTTAAGACTTTAGTTCCTTCTCACATCAGTTCTGTGGATAACAAACTATATGGTCTCTCACAGCTGGTCTCCTCATTGGGGAAATGCTCTCTGGGAGTGATTGCCTGCAGCTGGAGGGCGGTAGAGAGGCCCACTGGGAACTTTCTCTGAGCTCAGAAGGACACAGAACTAAGAATGATTACAAAATCTGTCCTAGATCTCCTATCTGAAGAAATCCTAATCCCAAACTCTCTGAAAGAGTCCAGGCACATAGAAAAATAAGTGTTAGTTTGGTAATGGGCAGCATTTGTGGAGTGACTGCCCAGAGCTGGTATCTTTGTGCTTCCTGCTCATAACAACTCTGTGAGCTAGGTATTATTATTATCCCCATTTTACTGATGGGAACACTGAGGCTCAGAGAAGTTTTACAACTAAAACTCTTTGGTAACGCAGCTGTGTTTAATCTGGGAAAAGAGTCTTGATCCTCGATCGGAAAATCTTCTGTAAACAACAGAGTCCATCTCTCCGGCATGGCTGAGTGTCTAGGGAAGTAACCCTGGTGAGCTGAAGTCCTCCACAGAGTACTCTGTTTAAGAACAGTCTCAGAGCAGCTCTCTGCTGCTCTCTGGTGGTCACTGGCCACACTGTTCTTTTTCCTGGAACACCAACTGCCCTCCCTGCAAAGCTGGGGGCAGTTGCCCAGATGAACAACAGCTAGTATTTAAGTATGCACACACCAACACAAGATACAAGAAACTGTATCTTCTGCTTCCCTTATCCCTATTAAGTAATTCAACGTTTGGGTGGGGGTTGTGTAATTTTCTTGGGTTTGGTTTTGTTTATTTTGTTTTGTTTTGTTTTGTTTTGTTTTGTTTTGTTTAGGAAAAGCTGTTTTTTGAGCAGCTGAGAAGTTTGCCTTGTCTTCTTCATTTGCCTGAATTTGACACAGATAAGTTCAAGACTTTCTTCTTCCACCATCTTCATTCCCCACTTCCTATTAGCCTACACTTCAAATTTCACCTTAGTCTGTCCCTTCCCTCCCTCTCTGGGGCCACTCACGGGCTGATCTGTGTACCAGCAATCTATCTCCCACGCTGCTTCCTCAAAAGCAGTATTGGAGTATATCTGACAGAACCACACAATCCCCCTGTTCTGATTTAAATATAAAGGAACCCATGAGTTCTGGATAATAATAACTATCTTTACTCTCTTCCAAAAAGTCCAAAAATTCTGCAGCATTAAAGAAGTGAAAGCAACTAGGGAGAATAAAATAGTGACCTATAGTAAATGCCAAGAGGTATTATACTGATGGATGGGAACCGGAAGAGATGGGTCACTTTCCACTGCATTCAAAGAGAGATGGTAAGAAAATGTATCATCTATAATTGACTTCTTGTACCCACATGGATAGTGATTTTTTTTCCTCCAACTAATGAGTAATAGTCTCCCTAGTGGTAAATATTATTCCGTGATTATAATCATTCAATAAATATATTTCAGCTCTGTGAAGACCTTTGAATATTCATTACGGCCTTTTTTATTTTAATGTTTTTTATTTATTTATTTATTTGACAGAGATCACAAGTAGGCAGAGAGGCAGAGAGAGAGGAGGAAGCAGGCTCCCCGTGGAGCAGAGAGCCTGATGTGGGGCTCGATCCCAGGACCCTGAGATCATGACCTGAGCCGAAGGCAGAGGCTTAACCCACTGAGCCACACAGGCGCCCCTCATTACAGCCTTTTAAAAGATCTCTATTTACCCCCCAAACATCTCAGGGTTATTTTTCCTTCCTCTAAAACAGACGCATCTCATGTACTTAACGGCACCTCTTCTCAGAGTTAACTTTTGCTTTTCACGGTCTCCCTGGAAACAGCATGTTGCCTCTGTGTGGAACTATTTCAGTAAGAGGAGACAAAAGAACATAAAGTTCTCAACTTTCCTGTGGAGGAGGGGAAGAGGCAGAAGACAGCAGGGGGTGAGACTACTCCAGTGTTCAGAGCTTGGATGGGAGAGGATCGTGGCTGCTCTTAGCAGGTCTGTAGCAGTCAAGGCAGCTAACGAAAAATAAGTGCTTTGTAGAAGACGCTTTAACAGTCAGTAAACAAGCAGCTATATTCATCCTGGAAACCTGCCTGACACATAGCTGGTAGGTACGATTTTTAAAGTGGTAGAAAATTCTCAGGTCCGAAAAACCCATCTACTTGCTACATGCTGGTATGTGAAATTATACGAGTGTGGCTAAGCCTTTCAAACCCATGACCTCTTAGGATAAGCATATCTCAAGACCTCCTGCAATATTACTTAAGAGTTAAAATTTAAATTAAATCACTTACCAAAAAACAATGACCCAGCTCTGAAATAAATAAGACATAATCCATAGCCTAGCCTTTCACTCTCTCAGCTTGGTCCTCCCGGAGCATAGATTCTGAAGCAGAGATTTACAGGAGAGAGAATATTGGAAGGTATTTCAGGATCACTCCTTGGGTATGTTAAGGGTGGGACAGTAAAAAAGCAAGACTGGGCAGAGACAGATGGTGAATTGCAGTGGAGTGGTGACAGAGGCCTCTACAGACGCCATAAGGAGCTCTGCAACTGGCATGTCTCTTCCAAGTCGTCCTGTATTGAGGCAAGAAGCCCGGACTTTTGTATCCTGGTATCAGAAGTCACTGGAGAAGAGACATGACCTGGGGCAAGGCAGCACCCTTTAGCCAGGGACAATTCCTGGGAGGGACAGATCAGGGAGCTGTCAATAAGCAACACTCCAAGTAGTTTGGGGGGTCAGGAGGACGCCCCAAGTACTAGACCAAGTACTAGAGCATCTACTAAGCTCATCAATCAGGTTAGTATCCTTCATCCTTGTGGCAGGAAGCAAGAGGGACCCGGGTAGTGGTCCCCCAGCTAAAGACCTATAAATATCAGTACAGTCATCATGTCATCCAAAGTCTCAGAGCACAAAGGTGGTTTCCCTTAACTAAATTCACACAACACTCCAGAGGAGGAGTTAGGACCAGAACTGAGGTCACCAATCCCTCCTCCTGTTCTCTAAGCAGATGAAAACTCAACCCTTTTTAGGCAATCACACTGGCCTAGCAATAAATCTCCTGGAACGCCCATTGATCCAACACCCCCAAGAAAGTATTATAGTTTACAATTACAGAAATCCACTTTATCTCCTGTGACCACGTTTCCACTATAATTCTTCTCCGGACTCCACATGCTGGAACAGACAGTGATTTCAGTAAGAATGCAGATTCACTCACTAGGTAACCTTGAGTCATAAATATTCTGGAAGATTCACTGCAAAAAAAAAAAAAGGGCAACACGGAAGATTGGGCTTTTCTAGTGGGTTATGGTACCAACCTCCTAGACATGTTGAAAAGAGGGTACAATGCTCCTGGCTTATTCCTGGTATATCAAGGGCTTCTTATCAGCTCTTGAAACAGAGAGTTTGGGAGAACAGAGAGTTTGGGAGCCCACTTTCCTACTCTCAGTAGGATTATGAAGACATTTTTATATTCTGTAACCCATTTCATCTCTTTGGCTGCTTCCCACAAGGCAACTCACAGAAACTAACTCGGCTTTCATTTTCCACCTCACATCTGAACCCCCTGAATTCTACTGTGTTTATCACTTCATGGGAAACCCTCAGTTTCATTGGCTGACAGAAATTATATTTATGAGCTCCTCTAAGAAGACTCTCTTCATGTATGAATAATAAACTAACAGGCAAACTTGGCAGTTTTTGTGAAAATGGGAAATTTGTGAGCCAGTTAATAAGATTTTAATAGACCAGGCCTTGCTTTGAGTGTTGTGCATTTGCTGAGATTTTGACCCATCATGTTGACCCTCGGCTAAAATTTCCTATTCAGGAAAACACAGAAACCACTTTGTCCAACCCTCAGCAGGCAGCAGAGAATCGGGAGCTCTGTCTACACCTCTCCTGGAGCTGCGATGAATCTCTAAGTTAAAGACTAGCAGTCAAATTTATTTACAACCCATCAGTGGCAAGAGAAAACAATGCTCTTCTCCTTAACCATCCCAGGCTGATGACTGACCCCACTTTGTTTTTAGTCAGAGGACCTGTGGAAAAAGAACAATTCACTTCTTGGTTCCAGTTCAGGCTTTGCTGAGAGAGAGACAGAAAATCATTACCAGTTGGAAAGAGTTCAGCTATTTATAGAAAATGATTAGAAGCTCTCTACCCTGGTCCTGTGGTCAGCTGTCCACAGTCCCCCAGATCACCCTCACAATTTACACCTTTGCCGGTAGAGAGTATTAAACCGTCAGAACAAGCCTTTCACCCTGTCACAGTAGAGGTGAATGCAAAAGCTTGGAGTTCAGTGTGACTGTGGAAAAGACCTTAAGGACTGAGAGGACATGCAGGAGGGATTCTATGTTGATGCTTTGTCCCTAGCAGAAACTTGACCTTCTCTGGAAGAGAGTGTTCACCTGTGAAAGTGCCCCATGGAGGCCATTTTGGCATTTTCAAAGAGGCCAATGGATTTGGGGAAAGTAGTCCTTTCTGCCCTCGCTTAGCACACTTCATCCATTTTCCCAAGTATCATCTTTTAGTAGTGCTGCTCTTTGCATCCCCATACCTGAGGTTTCCCATTTCTACTTTCCACCTACAGCATTCTTGGCAATTCAACTTCTATCCACCTTGATTCTCACCTCTTCCCTCATTCCCAAGACCACCATGATCTTTCCTTCTCTGATTTTTCCAACAAGAGTTTTCATATCTAGCACAGAAGTTGACACTTAGGTACATTCTTGTATTGGTACGTTGCTTTCTGTGTTCCTGGCACCCATTGTTTGGGCATCTAGTGCTCTCACATCATACACATGACCTCATGCTTACTCCACCTCAGCTGTTCCTGCCTTGATTCATGGGCTCTCTGCTCTCGATATCTTCATGCCATTGCTTCTGCCCCCTCATGGAATCTGTTCTCTGCTGTTCCTCTGCACATGTTCTGGTTTCTGCCATACCCTGCTGGGCTGGCTCTTTTGCATGTTTCATATTCACACTTGCAAAGAGAAAACACATGTTGGGTCCAGCAGCTCATTTCCTGCACTGACTGCAGCTCTCACACCAACCCACATCTAGACCACATTGGCCTCCCTATTGTACTTGTCCTCATTCCCATTGGCCATGGCTGGGATGTGGTGTGGGATGTGGTGGCCAGGGTCATGTGGTGCCAAGAATGGTGACCTGGTGCAAGGAACCATGCAGACAGGGGTGAGGATGTGGTATAAGCATTGGGAACATCTGGAAAACAACGTCCCCAAGCCATCTTCACAGTTCCTGACCCTTTGCATCCCCTCAATGTACCCTTCATGGCATGAGGAAATACATGTTTTAACGACTTTTTTTTTTTTTTAACTTTACTGACAGATCATTTTGTGGTAGACAACTCATGACCTACCTCCACCTTTGGTAGAGTTAAGTATCTACTGTTATACCTCAGCATTTCTCTATTTTGTCATTTTTCCCAATCATTTCTGAGAACTAAAATCCTTGCTTCATTCAAATTTTAACTCAAGTTATATGTCTTCAGGATAGTTCTCTTGGTTAAATATTCTTGGTCAGTCATGTAGACAAAAGTACATCTGGTGAAGGCAGAATGTTTTTTGAGTGTTTGCATAACTTCTGGATTGCCCAGAGAAGTAGACACCACATAAGAGGGGCCAAAACGGTTGTTGAATTGCATTAAATTCCGTAACAACATGATGGAATCTTACTGTAGGAAACAACCACAGAAACTGTATGGCTCAATCTTTAATTGAGCAGCATGCCTGAAAAATGGTCATTCAGGCCCAAAAAGGACAATCCCATTTATGGAACGATCAACTCTCAGCAGAAAGGCTCTCCGTACATTGAGTCAAAATCCATCTTCCTACAATGTCCACTCATTTGTCTTAATTCTAAATAAGATTCAACGCAGAGAAAGTGTAATTTTATTTTCCACATAAAAGTCTGTTAAATATTTAAAGATCGCAATTGAGCATTTCCCAGCTGCTTTTTCCTGGCTAAATATGCAAAATTAGCTGACTCAGAGATTCTTTTTGATTTGGTTTCACTTTCTATAATAAGGTATCATCGATTACAGTAGTAATCGCAATAGGAAACCCTCAATCAGCCATTCATTCCTCAAGTGACAGAGTTTTAAAATGTTTATTGTTCATAGTATCCTCCTCTGGATGCATCTTGCAATATTCTTTCTGAATACTCCCATTTGGTCCCCATATTTAATGAGACTATATAATAAGTCTATGATCATGCGAGTCAAATAAAATAGTAAATGACATTCATGTTTGGTTGTTATCCACATTGCCTGCCCTCCCCAATCACTTCCATGGCCGAGTTGTGTTGTAACTGCCATGTTCACTATTATACTCCCTATTTCTAACACCTTCATATATTCCTCATAGCAACCAGAATGTTGACTGGCACTTTAGCTGTTGAGCCAAAATACATGCTTTAACGAATAACTCACAGACAGTCTGACCTCTAGCCCTTTGTCGCAGCTTATATTCTTGTAAGCCTAGGATTGTCTATCCTGATCTTATTTTTAACTACCTTAAACCATGTTAAATTCCACCCTCATAGATTTGGTTCATGATGCCAGTCTATGAAAATATGTTTGAATTGTACATTAGTCACAGAAGCTTTATCTCTTTCTTCTAACATTGCATCAGTCACATATTCCATAATCATGTTTGATGTGTCCTCCATGAATCCATGAATTAAATATTAAACAGGACAGAACCAACAACAAAGTTCTCCAGCTATCACTGGAATCCACTCTCCAGGCTACCATAATCCATTAATCAAACTCTCTGAGTAAAGTTACTGAACTGACACAAATCTATCAGATTTACCACCTAGCCTATGTTTCTTCTCCACAAAAGAACATAAAATAATTTGTCAAATGCTTTCCTGAAGCCAAGCTATTATGGGATATATTAGCAGTGTGCTCCCTCTCAAATTCCTTTAAAACAAGAATTTCTCTATGGAGATGTAGAAATTGTTACACTGAGAAGGCCCTTCTTATCCCTCTCATGCTAAGATAATTCATATCCACAGGGAACCTCATATCTTATCCTACAGGGTCTGTTTATGAGCCCTGCATTACTGCTCATTGAATGCCTGCCGAAAACAAAAGATTGCCCAGTGACGGATGCATGGCATCTCGTAAATGAACTTCATCATAAGTCCACTTATGGGGTATTCTTATCTGTATGGCAAAGGGGAGAAAATCAAGGCTTGGAAATGCTAAGTAATTTCCCCAAGTTCCAATAGGTAATAATGTTTGTTGTTATGTTATGTGACTTATGTTATTACCAGGGATGACCACTTAATTTGTGGAATGAAAACTGAAATGAAAAGTGAAAATGAGGAGAAAAATGAAAATGAAGGACCCCCTGTTAGGTACTGACAGAATTCGTACGTTGAAATCCTAACCCAAAGGGGATGGTATTAGGAGGTGGGGCTTTTGGAGGTGAGAAGGCTCTGCTCTAGAGAGGTCTCTCGTCCCTTTCATCATGTGAGGACACAGCAAGGAGACACCATCCATGAACCAGGAAGAGGGCCCTCCCCAGATACCAAATTTCCCAGCCTCCAAAACTGTGGGCAATAAATTTATGTTGTTTATAAGCCACTCAGTCCATGGTATTCTGTTAGAGCAGCCTGGATAAACTAAGACACCCCCTGTTCAAAAAAGCAGGAAGAAAAGTGTGTTGTTCAATGCACTAATATATAAGGCTTTTTTCCTTTCTTCCACAATTTCTCAATGTGTCATGATTTTTTTTCTTAATTTGTTACTTAATGTCATTCTCAGTAAAGGAACATGTAAATTTTAAATTATTGGGCATGAATTTTAATGCTCACCTTTACATTATGCAATGTCAGTATTACAGACATATGTAAGTGCATGTAATTAGCATGTGAAATCACAGGTATTATACAATCTGTAATTAGTACCTCGTACATGTATATGTATTCCTTTCTTACCAGAAGAGTGGAAATTCTGCACAAAACTAATTTAACTGTTTTTACTTCACTTCTAGATACCGCATGTTACACCAACACTGTCTACCTTTGGCTTATTGGTGAATGAGTAAGGAAGGACTAAAATGAAAATGAGTTGCTCTACCTTTCCTCTTCCTCTGGTGTCATGACTTTCAATGGCAGTCATTGGGCAGCTCGGGGAAGAAACACGAGTGAGAAAGGATAGGATATGCTTCTTTGATCCTTAGTGCTTCCTAGAATGTTGTTGCCTGCCTTCCATGTTCCAGGAGAATTCTAGTTCAGAGTACATGGTCACTCTAGGCTGTCAGTGCCGCACTTACTGAGTCGTTGATGTAACACAATTAACTTGCACTCACTTGGAGTCTTGCTGAACTTCCACACATGGGGGGTCTGCTGGAATTCTGTGTTTATGGGTCATCACAAAGGCTATATTCAAGTGGCTGGTAAGGAACAGCAGAAAGACACATACCAATGTCTCCTCACAGACGTGATCCATTGTCTCACTAGACTTCACCTAAGAAACACAAGTTTGAAGGTAAAATCATTACAAACTTCAACACAGAAACAGCATAGCATTAAGTCAGATCACGAGGTCTTGAGTGACTGACTGTATGGGTCATTCACCTGTGAAGTTGACCCTCTTACCTATCACCACCAATCATTAGAACACTGATGACCTCTGAGATCTCCCCTCCTGCTCTCTGTTCCCTTGCTAACCATGCTCCAGACTCTTTGGGCATTTTTCTACTTTAAAACATTTCAAGCAATTTCGTGTACTTGCTGTTCCCTCAGCCTGGAAAGCCTTCTCCCACTATGTTCACATGTTCCACTCCTCATCATTCAGATGTCAGCTCCAATGTCAAGTCTCAGACTTCCCTTGAGAGCCCCCTGCCCTGCTCCCCCATCCTTCTGTCATACCAGGCTATTTTATCTTCTTCACACCACATGTAATCATCTGAATGCACCTCATGTATGCCTTTACTTGTTCAATTCCTGTCTCTTCTAAGAGAATGTAGGTTCTAGGAGAGCCATGCCATTGTCTGATATACTCACTGCTGGGTCCAGCTCCTAAAACCTTACTCAGCATAGGGTAGTTGTTCAATACATATTTATGGACTGTTTGCCCAAACCAATGAATCATTATGCCTATGCTAGACCACATTGCATGGTCCCTTCTCAATAAATATTAATTAAATTATCAATGTGCATAAGAGGACTCATTTAGCAGATCTCAAGGTCCTTGAGAGGAGAGAATTATGCAAAAAAATTAACTATGACAGAGGAGGTAAGATCAATTACTTAAAAACAGATATGTGGAAATGGCCAAATGTTCCCCTCCAAACCTGCTCATTTTTCTTTTCCTTTTCTTGCAGTAAAACCATAATATTGAGCTGGTAACAGCCTAGCTGTTGCCATAGCAACAAACGGCGGACACAAACTTTCAGCCCAGATGAAACCACATGATGGAGAAAGAATTGTTTGGCCAAGGCCTATCGGAAATAATTACAAAGATGACAGAGGAGAGAATTAGCAAAGTAAATTGGTTTTGAACAACTGCATCTTCTTAGGCAGATAAGAAAATAGAAGATAAAGCTGAATCACACCTAAGAATATATATCTGTGATGGAAAGTCACACAAAGTCAAAAAAAATTTTTTTTCCATTTTGTAAGGAAATAAAGTTAAATATAAACTGATCTGGAAGAAATAACACCCTTCAGACACTTGGGCCACTTCTAATTCAAGTTGAAACTGAACTGGCCTGGCTTTACCTCCATTTCAATGTGTTTTTATGCAATTGCAGAGTTCGTGAAAAATTGTGGGTGAATCAAATATCTAAAAATCAAATTGAAATTCAAGTACACTGAGCACTTTGTTTTTTAAAGGAACTTTGGAAAAATCCTTCTGTAAAGCAAATAGTTCCTTTGTCATAGGACCTCCCCTCATGTACAGATCTTGTAAGTTTTTACATGATAAATATTCTTCAAGTCAAATTCTCTCAGTGACCGAACCAGGGTTATTTAACTGATTATTTTCAAATGGTCTTCATGTTTTTGGACCTCAGTTTATCCACATGAAACCAGGGAAATGATTGTTTGCTGGCCACCAACCTCACTATTGGAATGTCTTTTTTTTTTTTTTTAAGTTCTCTGAATTCATTTCTTGAAAAGCACACACAAATCAAATCCCCCGATGATTACCAAATGAGCTGTTTCTCTTCCACATTCCTCCTCCTCTGCATTTTCTCTTGGTCACTGTCAACATAGACCTCACCTTTGTGACTCTTGGGACATAGAGGGCTTTTGATTCCTGCTACTTAGGGCCTCCATTCCCTTGCCTCAACCTGTACAACCAAACAGCAACAACAACTCTTATCTAAACTCAGATGCAGTCTTCTCCAGGCATAATTTCAGGACTTTTGGAGACATGAGATTATAGAAATTCAATAAATACAGAATGGCCTAAACAATCTATATTAATAAATTAAAGCCTCTTGACTTATTTAAGCCTCTTGGCTCATTTGTACCTGGGTGTGTCCAAACAGTGACTTGTTTGTTCTTTTACCTGTTTCTAGAAGAGGGTCATTGCTTAGCCCAGCGATAGAACAATTCTAAGTTTCTGTTATAGATTTATGTTATATTAAGTTGACTTACCAAATTTTTCAAAGATAATGCAGGATGATTTCCATGGAAAATTCTACATTTATCTGTATGTATCTCATTCTTCTAAGACATAGGATTGTAGTGGTCATGATGCATGGTACACACTGAAACCCGACTTGGTTCCAATCCCACAGCTAATTATTTGTTTTCAGCAGTGCTCAGCACCAAGGATAAAAGAAAAAGAGTTACAGAACCACTGCCTTCCAGGAGCTCATGATCTAATTAGAAGGAAAAGTGAGGCCCAGGAAATAATCCAACAGTGTGTCTCAGTATGAAGACAACAGAAGAAACTATGAGTCCAAAATTGAACTTCAGAAGTCATGGAGATGAGCATGGTGGAGAGATGTAGGAGGTGGAAGAGACTGGGTTGGATCTTAAAGGAGATGAATATGGCCTGGTGGGGTCTCATGGGGAAAGTACCCTAGATTAAGAGACTGGTAAGAGGAGAGACATGATTCTATTTATGACCCACCATCTCGGGATAGAGTTGAAGATCTTATAGACATTCTGTGATTAGAAAGTGCTCATTGCCTCCCTCACCTAGTCTGGTCTGATCAGGTCTGGTCTAGTCTATCCTTCTGATATCCCACCTCCTGCCCAGCTCCCCTTCCCAGCCCTTCTTCCCCCATGCCTGGAAATGATCATAAATGATCATAAAGCATTCCACGCCTACAACTCATCAGTGGCTCCAACATCCAAACAGCATCGAACAACTCCAGAAGACTGATTTATAACCCACAGCAACACATTTTCTCTCCTTCTTCTCCTTTTCGTCCCCCATATGTCACAGAGCAGAGCATAGGAGATATTCATCAGCCCTCTATTCTCCCAGTTTCCAAAAGCGTTCTCAGACATCAGTCTGTCTGGCACCCTGCCTCTTCTCTCCTCTGGCTACAATTACAAGTCACTTCCAGGACTATATCTCTGGTCTTACCAGTGTCATTGCAGATGGTCTTCTAGACCTTCCCAAACTGCCTTCTCTACCCATTATCCCCACTTGCACAAACAAAGCAGCCAAGAGAGCCCAAAATTTCCTTAAGGCAGCAGATAGGCAAAAGGCTAGGTAAAACACTTCAAATTGTTCCTGCTGAATGCATTATCTATTCCCAGGGGCCCTTTGATATAGACTCGGTTCTTATGGATAAGGACATGGCCCAAGGCCTGAGTTAAGAAGAGAAGTAGGGTTTACATCTGGGTCTGTTCAACGGTAAAGGTCAGGGTCCCATCAGCAAAAATGCCCTGTCTCCTTCTGTGCCTTGGGAGACGTAGATGCCCAATAATCCTTCAAGAAAAGATGCTAAGCAGAGGCTTGGAGGCTCTGAGCTATCGGCAACACACGCACTCAACAGTTAAGTGGATATTTCTGCACAACCGTGAGGCTGTCAGACAAGCCAGGAGGGAGCCCAGGAGTCCTGCCTCGGCAGCCTCCTCAGACAATTTAAACAGCTTTAGAAACTTTTCACTTAAGGAAATTAGAGGCTTCATCCCAGCACCGCTGAATGTTTTCAGGAGCTTGTCTCCCTAGAATCTGTAGCAGCTGTGTGCAAATTAATCAGAGATTTGGAGGCTACACAGAGCCGAGATTGGAAAAACAGCTGGGTATATTTATGAAAGTTTGTCAGGGATGTACCAGCGTGTTCTGAGGTATCTTCTTCGTTAAGTGTCATTTCACTGGCAAAGAAAAGGAGAAGGCGAGACAGATCCCGCCAGTGTCTAGAGGATTAATGAAAGCCTGGCAGAAATCTGAAGCTGAATATCTCTTCTCGTTCTAATTTAGGTGGAGATTTATGGGCGAGGGTCTGGGGAGCCAAACGGCATCAGGCACTGTGCTGATGGGTGACTCGTCTGATAACTACAGTAGCATTCAATTCTCAGTACGTGCTGCCAGCTGCTCTGCACGGGAGCCGTGACATCCCGCCAGGGTCTGGTTTGAAGTACGGGGCCAAGCCAGTCCCATCTCTGCCCGTCCCTCCTGTGGTGGCTGCTGCCTTCCCCTCTCTCTGCTTCTAGCCCCTACCCAAGTTTCCAGAGAAAATCAAAGAAAACACGCCAGAGAATCCACAGTGGGTCTAATATGCCATGACTCACTTTTTTTTTTTTAATCTTTAAATACATACAGAGAAAGTACAGATGATGAAAAAAGTCAACAGCACACATACAGAGAGAAGGGAACAAACTCTTCTGGAAAAACTAATTGACAAGCAGGATAACCTACTTTTGGAGACCAAAGGTCCTATTTCAAGCTCATTCGCTCACTTAATTTGACATATTTGTGTGTCTTCTCATGAATGCAAATCCCAAATATGTCATGGGACATATTTCTACCCCAAATTACTTGTCATATTATCTGAAATTCAAACTGAACTGTGCATCCTATACTTTTATGTTTTAAATCTGGCAACCCTACCTGTAAATAGGAGAATGGAAAATATTTAGCAATCATACTAAGTACAACCACAGGAGACAGCCCCTCTGGGTTCCTGACCACAGCCTCATTCTTCCGCATGGTTCCATGCATGTACAACCAGAATTTATCCTAGCACCAATAGCTAGATCTGAGCATTATGTCCCTCTGGCTCCCAACTTCCTGTCAGAGACATAGTCCAAACTTAGGTTTCACATTAGTATTCTACAAAAGTTTACCAGATTCATTGGGGGATTGCTTATATGAAGTTGGGTTTAAATGTACTGTGCAATTACTATTTTTTTTTTTTTTATCATACCCGAGTGTGATATTTTTAGTGCATTCCTGTATTGGTTAGGAATGAATTTAGTTGCAATTAGCCGACAGTGCTTCTTAAATGGTTTACTTTCTCACAGGACAAGGAGTTTGAAGATAGAATGTTGATAACACTGATTTCGTGGTTCAATGGGGTTAAAGCCCACACTTGTGTTGTCCTCTGGATCTTCCTTTTAAGACGGCAAGATAGTTGCTACAGCTCCAACCTTTGTATTGACAACCCAGCAGGAAGAGGGAGAAGGAGAGGAGCCAGCTCTGTTCCTTGGGTTAGGAAAGCAAAAGCTTCTCTAGGAACTACCTGAGTAGCCCAGGTCACATGGACACTCCCAGCTAGACGGGGTGCAAGAAACAACAGGATCTCATGTAAACTTAGACCAGTCATGATCTACCTCCTGATGCTGGGCACATTACTGCCTGAACAAAATTGAGATCTTCTTTGTATCTGGGTTGAAATGAATACTGAGTAGGAAGTCTGCCAGAATTCTTTGTCTTTAAATATAATTCTATCTTCATCCTGTTGGGGATCCTACAATCTTATTGTTGTTTCCCTTATAAGCCAGGACCTCCCCAGAACTTAAACATTGTAAATAATGCCAACCATAGGGAGGACATTTTATTACATTTGGGGGAGGCCCAGTGCCTAGCACAGTATATAACTTAAAAGTACTGAAGAAGTGTTTATGGCTGGCTGAGAAGATGAAAGAAAAATGTGACTCAGATAAACAGCAAAAGAGGAGTTTTAGTGTGATGAACTCTGCTGCTAACCATAGTTTCTTAACAGTATTTTTTCAACTTAAAAAGGCTTTATTTGGGGGCACCTGGGTGGCTCAGTGGGTTAAAGCCTCTGCCTTCGGCTCAGGTCATGATCCCAGGGTCCTGGGATCGAGCCCTGCATCGGGCTCTCTGCTCAGTGGGGAGCCTGCTTCCTCCTCTCTCTCTGCCTGCCTCTCTGACTACTAGTAATCTCTGTCTATCAAATAAATAAGTAAAATCTTAAAAAAAAAAAAAGGCTTTATTTGGTCTTATTGTATTTCTACGGAAGTACTACATCACTAATACAAGTAATATTGTACAACTATATTGGTACGGTAGATAGAGTTACACAGAAAACATTCTTGTTTTACAATATGGGGGTACAAAGTGTGGAAATCTCCCCTCAGCCCCTCCAGCCTGTTCCTTCCCCACAGAGAACTTTGTCCACTGTGTGGCCATCCCCACACATCCCATCATTTCTCCATACACTGACAATCATCTGTGAACACAAACACACATTTTTTTACAGTTTCTTTTGACTGTATACAAATTTGCATAAATGTGCTTCACACCGTCCAGACTGTTTTGTTTTACTTTACTTAACAATAAGTCCTGCAATTCTTTTTTTTTTTTTTTTTAAGATGTTATTTTGGCTTACCTAACAAAGATGTTATTGGGCTTAACCCACTGAGCCACCCAGGCGCCCCAAGTCCTGCAATTCTTTCCAGGTCAGGACATAGAGCTCTCCCTTATTTTATTTTAGACATTCCTCCCTCACATATATCTAGCACTTCAGAGCTCATAACGTCCTTTCACGTACATTATTTCATCTGACCTTCACTATGTGGATCATTATCCACATGCATCAAGGATAAAGAATCTAAAGGTCAGAGAGGTTGTCAAAGTCAGAAGTAAGGGGTGCCTGGGTGGCTCAGTGGGTTAAGCCTCTGCCTTTGGCTCAGGTCATGATCTCCGGGTCCTGGGATTGAGCCCCGTATCGGGCTCTCTGCTCAGCAGGGAGACTGCTTCCCCCCTCTCTTTCTGCTTGCCTCTCTACCTACTTGTAATCTCCATCTGTCAAATAAATAAATAAAATCTTTAAAAAAAAAAAAAAGTCAGAAGTAAAACCCAGCTATGCCCACCATCCAAGCACTCCCACCCATCTAGCTGTGCACCATTCCAACGATGTGTCTTTGCCTCCAAACACCTACTCAGTTTGACTTATGACCACTTGACACACGCTCATCATTAGAAGATGACCGTTTGGGCAAGGTTCTGCTATCTTTACTACCCATGACTCCCAAAACATGCCCTCCTGGTCTAAGTTAAAAGAAAGAGAGAGGAAAGAGAAAAGCAAGGATTGTGGGAGGAAGGAAGGGGAGAAGAAAGGAAGAAGTGTCTGGCAGCAGGCTTAGGGGGATTTAAAACCAGAAGGGACTGTTTCTGGTGAAATTTTCACCTACAAAACTGTAAGACAGAGTTATGAGCAAATGGACACAGGTTTCAACAGAGTTAGGGTGCAGTCCTTGGAGTCAGCATGGAGAATATGATATTCTAATCTAACCTGTGGTCTGTGGTCTGAGGATACGCACTTCCCAGCAGAGAAAATCTGTCCTATCTCTCATGCCTCCAGGCTCTAATAAAGGGCTTTACATCAACATAGAGCCAGACCTCAGGGGAAAGCTGGACATGGGCTCACCCAGCATATTTGGGCTTCCTCAAATATTTTAAGAGGCACTGTCACGTGTGTTTCAAAACATCATAAAAACAACTTGGAATGCCTCCTCCAAGGGACATAAGATGAAATCAATACATTCTGATTTTCTCCTCCGTTAAACTCTCAATGACTGAAACAGTAGTGTAGCTGGGGAGATTTTAGTAGCTCAACTACCACATACTAAATTCTTCTTCTTCAGGATTATGGGGCTTTATTTAGGTGCCTATTGGTAGAGTTTTGAGGCTTTAATGGATTCAAAAACGCACTAATAATCAGCAAAAATAAATAGAGCACTCATGGAAGAATGAAGATAATTATTTGTGGAACCATCTGGCATAATAGCTACCCTCATAACACGGTAACTAAATACAACACTATTAAAGTTAATAAACAAGAGAGATTGTTAAGTAAAATGATGCCATGAAATTGGTGAGCAAGGATTTCAGAGACACTGTGAATATTTCTCAGCAAAAAGACACAGCGCATTATAAGTAAGACAGAGAGGGACTCGGGGACTCTGTCATCCTTGGGCTCTTCCCTTCTCTGCTCCACACATCCAACCCACTACCAAATACCATGGGTCCACTGACAAAGTTAATCAAGGATCCATCTACTTCTATCTATTCCCACAGTCCCTATGTACATCATCTAAGACCTGGCTCTCTAAAAGTTGCAGTCTGGCCTCCCTCCTTCTGCTCACTTTCAATGTACTCTTTACAAAGGCATCTTATAAATATAAATATATTATGATATATTTATAATATATATATGTGTATTATAAATATATAAATTGTGATGGGGCACCTGGGTGGCTCAGTCAGTTAAGCATCTGCCTTCAGCTCAGGTCATGATTCCGGGGTCCTAGGATCGAGTCCCATATTGGGCTCCTTGCTCAGTGGAGAACCCACTTCTCCCTCTGCCTGCTGCTCCCCCTGCTTGTGCGCTCTCCCTCTCTCTCTGTCTCTTTCAAATAAATGAATAAAATCTTTATACACACACACACACACACACACATACATGTACATGTATATGTATATGTGTGTGTGTGTGTGTGTATGATATATTTATGTATAAAATAAATTGTCACTCACTGGCTGAAAATTCTCAATACCTTTCCATCTACATTTTTTTCCTATAACTACAGGAAAAAAGCACCCCAAATTAGGTGTCTTAAAATGACAGAAATGTATTATCTCACAGTTCTGGAGGCTAGAAGTCTGAAGTCAAGGTGTCAACAGGGTCCTGCTCCCTCTGAAACATGTAGGGAATCCTTCATTCCCTCTTCTAGCTGCTGGAGATTTGCTGACAATTGTTGGCATTTCTTGGCACGTGGGTACATCTCTCCAACCCTCTGTCTTTGTGCGCTGTCCTCACTGGGCCTTCACTCACCCTCCATCTGTGCATGCCTGTCTCTGTGTCCAAATTTCCCCTTTTATAAGGACACAAGTCATTTTGGTTTAGGGTCTACCCTAATATCCTCATGTTGACTCGATGATAGCTGAAAGACTCTATTTCCAAATAAGGTCACATTCTGAGGTCCTGGGGGGTTAGGACTTCCACATATCGTTTTTCTTTTGAGTTGGAGATGATCCAGTTCAACTCATAGCACCAACCTAAGTGAACTCTAAGTTTGTCAAATTGGTTGACAACTCTCTATTGGATCTGGCCCCTGTCCATTCTCTGACCTTACCTCACCACACCCTGACTCTACTGGCCTTTCTAATGTCTCTCAAGCCTGTAGAGTCATTTGTAGAGCTTTGCTCATGTGGCCCCTTCTACCTGGAAGACACTGCCCCTGGGTCTGGACATGGATCAGCACTTCTTACTCTATAGTAAGGTGGTTGGTCATTTATCACCGCTCAGCAGAGGCATATCCAGGTTTTATGGAGGCTTATATAACTCAGGGGAACCCCTCTGAGAAGAAGAGTACACAACCACATATTAAAACAGGACTCAGGCCTTGGAAAGGGCCTAAGCTGCCCCCTGATTCAAAAAAATGCCTACTACTTATATTCCAAAGTTACCCTGTCTCATCTCCTTCTCATCACACCTATAATTTATCATTAACACTTACAACAATCTGAAATTATCATTAAAATATGCTTTCCTACACATTGGCCCCTTCATACCAGATGGGAATCTCCACAAAAGAGAAGCTCTATTTATTTTTACTAGTAGAGATTAAATCTTAGCATAGGGTCTTGCCTGTAGCTGGCACTCAGTGAATATTTACTGAATTTAGAAATGCATGAACTAGGGGCTCCAATTAGCCCCTCAGCCAATTGAGGGGTTCCTCAAATGGCTAAGCCACTGCCTTCGGCTCAGATCATGATCCCAGAGTCCCAGGATCGAGCCCTGCATAGGGCTCCCAGATCCATGGGGAGTCTGCTTCTCCCTCTGACCTTCTCCCCTCTCATGTTCTTTCTTACTATCTCTCTCAAATAAATAAAGAAAAACTTAAAAAAAAAAAAAAGAAATGCATGAACTAGTGAACGATAAGAATATCAATAACATCAATGACAATTAGTCATAAGGTACTTACTTTGTTCCAGGTACCTCTATCATTATCCCTCACCTTACAGGAGCTCCAGGCTGGCTGCTAGTAAGTGACAAAGCCAGGGATGTGGAGCCAGCACTCTGGATTTAGACTCCATGCTCCTGACTCGGATACTACACTGTCAGACATAAAAGAAGTTTGTTTGACTGACTCAATGTTCATCACTATGCCCCAGAGATGCCCATTTCACAGGGATAAGGATTTGGTAGAGAAGAATAAAGTAACCTACCCTTCACACCAGGTACTTGGGAAAGAGAAGACACACGTAACGTCCTTTGTGCCAAGGATCCCATAGAACAACGGAAGCCTTCCATGGAACCTAACTGTACCTCTTTGCCAGACTTTTTCTTGTTAAAACTTCAATGTACGGTGCATTGGGAAAAATATAAGTCATCAACTTTAAGTCAAATATGCAAGTCAATACGAGCCTTCTGTGATTTATCCGTGGGTTCAGAATTATTATGGAAGGCTTCGCGGTCACAGTTTATATGCTTCTTTTTCTGAGTGGGTTTGTGCGTGCAAACATACAAAAATGACAATAGCTGGTACGACTTATTCTTCCACTGTGCTCACCCCTACTAACCCACTGAATTCCATTCACATCACCTCTTACCCATTGAGTTTGGGAAGAAGGAAAATAAATATTCAGTGCTTAAATAAAAAAAAAATTAAAGACTTTTGCATTCTTCATAGCTTAAAATAAACTCTTTTTGACTTTTCACTGATAAGTCTGACAGCTTCTGTCTGTTTGGGCTCTTGCTATCATAAATAAGGCAAGAGGAGAAGTCTACAGAGGTCGCTAGCTTTTTCTGAACCATAGCGGCAGCAATCAACTTTATTGGGAATGAATGGGTGAGATAAGAGGACAAAGTTGATGGGAGGAAAAAGGAAAGTGCATATTTTTTAGCAAAACTCCCTTAAATAAAGAAATGTCTCTATGGAGCCCTTCTTTGAAATATAGCAGCAGAAGACCATGCTGTCTAGCACCACCATCCCTGCTTGTTTAGCTCTGCTCTGCTCTGCTATAAAACCTTTCTTTAATCCATGTCAACCTAGGATGCCAGATGGCGGGAATGGAGCACTCTTTCCCACCACAACTGGGGCCAAAGAATATGTTTTATTCTCAGCAAACCACACTTCTAAAAGTAGTATCAAAAAGATGAAGTGAAAAGCATGAGGCTCAGTCCATCTCAGCTTCATATTTCCTGATGGTAATGATGAGAACAAGACACCATTGGCCATAAGAAATATCTGGCTTTAGGCTTTCATTTAACTACAAGGGGTAGAGGAAGGGGGAGAAAACTTAAGTCCCTCTGCTTTATTTCAGTCAGAATTTCCTCCCTTGGCTGAGAGTTTTGTTATCACCAACCACCTTGTAGATGAAGCTACCCATGCTTATACTCTGAATTTAGAGAATCATGAGAGAAGGTGCAGAAAAGGAGCCATTTTTTTTCCCCTATCCAACTTGTTGTACCAAGTTCCTAGTGACAAAGGTTTTGCTTCATGTAGCAGATTATGTCTCATTGTTGGAGCAGAATGGTGCTTAAGGACATAGTACTGGCTCATTTTGTTTAGACTTGAGCTCTCATTAGCTCATGGGAATCATAGCTGAGACCTGTAGGCTGCGCACATTCAACAATTTGTTCTTGTCTGAATCCACATAGATTATAACCAGTCTCCAGTCTGGGTTTGGAATATATTAAACATAGAAGGACACACACCAGGTACCTTAGTGACTGGTGTTAGAGTGAATCTGATAGAAAACTTCCTGTTCTGAGAGTAGGGCTCAGATACTACAGAGAGATTCCACAGTAGGGTCATTTGTACTGTACCTCATGCCCCTCACAAAGACTGTGCCACCTCAACAAGTTTTGATGGAAATGGTGACTATGATGTCTACTGCCAGATAGAGGCAGTGTCCTTGTTCCATTATCAAAAGAATTTTCCAGCACAGTGGTTTCCCATAAATAGGGTCTTTCTGTCCATGCTTGAATCAGGTCCCAGTACTATTTATCAAACCTCTGGGGATACCAGGCCAACAGCACTGTCCGCAGACCCTCTGTTTCTCTCATACTAAGTCACATCACTGCCTGTTAAACACCAAAGCAACAGAAAATGATGCTTTGATTAACAGCAATTCTCTTTCAAGCTCTCCAGATTTATGAGTTGTTAGAACCATTCTTTCTTCTAAAGAGTAGGTTTTTCAAAAGCAAAGACTTTTTGCTTGTCCTTATACTTCCAAACTCCAAGAAGCAAGACTTCAACAAATGCTTGTTCTTTCTCTCATTCAAAAAAAAAAAAAAAAAAATCCTTGAACTCCTACTATTTCCTAGGATGCAGTGGTGACTGAAATAGATAAAAATCTTTCTGTCTTGGAATTTAGAAACCAATCTCAATAGCAACCAAGGACTTATATAAACCAGTCATTCCAATCTGTCACAAGAATTATGAAATAAGATACACAAGACATAAATGAAAACTAGATAAATGTGTAAACTTTTACTTTCCAAGGGCTGGCCATCCCATCCATGGTGTGAATTGAGATCTCAAACAGAAGGAACGAGTTCATGTTTTTACAGTTTTGGTCCTCTACGTCCCAGGCAGGAGAGCACACATGGACAATCTTCTTGCTAAATTAAATTCACATGCGCTGCTCTTGCTCCTACACCCTCCCAAACACAAACAACACTCCAAGACCTCATTGATGTGATTCCCTGTGCATACGAGGGGAGAACATGTATCAAATTTCCTATCAAATTATTTTTTCTATTAAATCTATATCTTGGAAAAGCTTCTACCAATATAACTTTTTTTTGCCAAATGCTATGAGTAGAATATATGCTGGGACATTTAATATGAAAAGGACAATTTTAAATAGCTGTACACATGTTGAAAGTTTAAAAAGTTGTTTGTTAACTACTTTAGTTATAATTCATTTAAAAATCCCATTATGTTTGGTTACACAAGAGTGACTTTAATACACTTAAAGATGCAGTACTCCTTAGCGGTGACATATTTATAGTCTGAACATTAAAAGGTTTATAAAATAAGGCTGTATTTTCTCAGTGTCAAACATCCCTCATTGAAGACAATTATTCAGTCTGCCTATTTGTAATTAGGTATGAAATAATTTATGATTATGAAGATAAGTGAGCAAAAATTTTTAGAATAACTGCATATTGTATTTTATTATTAAAAGATTTCCATAATCTTTCCAGGGTTTGAGGAGTCATAAATTGCCCAGATCTGATTTCCAATGGATCTCTCTTGGAATTAATAAACATATGGATCTAATCTAAGAATGTGTGTCAAAAATAATAAAGGGAATAGCTTTACACAGAGCTGAAAATGAGATGGATTGACATAAGCTGACTTTGGTTTGGACAACTACAACAAGCTGCCTATAGTCAACCCACAAAGACAGAGTCTGGCAGTTCTGAGGGAGAAAGAATACCTCACTGGGGTCAGAAATGCAGCCTAGGTTCAAATAACACACACTATAGAAGTTTTCTTTGCCACACTTCCTTCTTCTTGACAGGGACCAAGAACACTTTCAATATGTCATCCCCATGTGGTATCTATGGCTTCCTGGGCTATGTAGTCAGTTAAAAGGAATGGACAGAGCAAAGTCAGTTGTTTTTTTTTTCCCTCACTACTTCTGCCATCAGAATGACCAAACATACAAGGCATCAACCTACTTCTTGCTTCCTTTCCCTTCCATTCAAAATGAGTAGTGAGGATATGGGGCTGCTCTTGGTTTCATTTAAGCTACCATCTGTCCAACATATTTCTTCTAATAACTCTCAATGTATATCATCTCTTCTAAAACCTGAGAAGAGACTGTCTAAATTTACTGCTTAGTTTAAATTACTGGACAACTCCAAGAAACTATTTGGTGTCATCCTCATTCATTCTTTCATTGATCTCTCTTTCATTAGACAATGCACAAAAAGCAAACTTCCAGTATCCTGGTATAGAACCAACCTATAAAAACAAGACTTTAGGGCCTGCATGCAGTTCTCCAAGCACAGGTGCTTACACATGCCAGCCACACAGTCATGGCTAGTGAATGAAGAAAGTATTAGTGTCCATCTCTCTCCATTTCTTTGCTCAAAACACCTCCCATTGAAGGATATGATGCAAAACCAAGACATCAGTGACATGGGGGAACAGATGAATCCCGAGATCAAAGACATTGAAGATATTATCTAGTCCAACTCACCCTGCTATGCAGTGAATCCATTTATAAACCACATTCATCAGGGCTGGCTTGAACATTTTTAAAGAAGGAACATCTAATTCTTTGAAGAGTAGATCATTCCTTCGTCAGAGAGCTCTGATTATTTTAAAGCTCCTTTTCTATGTTGAGCCTGAACACTAGTAATTTCTAACCACGGCTCTTATTATGACCTCTTAAAACAGAATATGTCAACTCCTTCCCACAGGCCTTCAAATATTTAAAGATAGCTATTAAGTCTTCTCCAAATGTCCCCCTCTCCTAGGAAAACCATCCTATTTGCTTCAACCATTTATTCAATCATCCAGTATGATTTCCATTTCCTTCATTATCCTGGTCACCATCCAGATACTTAATGATGGTCTCACAATGTAGCGCCCAAAACTGAAATCCATACTCTACACATATTTCTATAGTACCCTGGCAATTGGCAGGGATTTTTCCATGCAGGGTTAATGTTATGAAACACCTTTTAAATTAGCCAAAGCAGGGGTCCACATTTTCTGCTTGCTCTATGTTTCCTATTTAATTTACAGCGTGGGCCACCAGCCATTAAGTAGGTGTGGGGAATGTGATTGTTGCCAATAATTGACCATTCCCTGGTTCAGGAGATACATAAAACTCTAATGGAGCCGTTATTCTTAAACCCACAGGATATATAACAAGAACAATAAAGTGATACGTTTGCAATATCTGCTTTCCTTAAAAAAAAAAAAAGAAGATGCATAATGAAAATATCCATCTATATTTTATCTCACATGATGATGTCCAAAGTAACTACCTGAAGATGAGATTCTTATGTTAAGTATTAAGAGAAGAACATAACCTTGCATTCACGTACACTCCCAGGGCATACTAACTGATAAAACATCTTATTAATGCATCAGCATCTAGAGCTAGATGACTTTGGGTATTGTAATATCAGCTTCCATAGCAACCTATTGTCCCTTGCACACTTATTTCTTGAATTGTATGTCCACACATGGAGCTTTGACATACCTAGAGAAGTAAGAGTTCAATCACCAAGCAGCTTCAGTAATGAGGATGCACAAGGTGCTCAAAGTTGATGTGGCTTGGCCCCATATCCAGAGTAATCTTCTGAAAGCCTTTTATTTAGAAAAATAGGAGTATGTGTGCTTATCTGGGGCATTATGAACCCCACACTACTATTAAACTCCTGGGTTAATTGTGGCTTAAGAATGGAATCAGGATATGCTGGTACAGAACGGATGAGGTTAGGACTGAGAACTATCCAGTCTGGCTGGGACAAGCCAGGAAAAAGCAAAAATAGTCATGACCATAGTTATAGTAATAGAGAATAATATCTAATATCATTGAGGATTTGCTACATTAAGCTCCTCTGTCATGAACCTTATAGCCATCATTTTGGTATAATGTTGTGAGAAAGTATTTTGGAGGAAAAAAAGTTTATCTTTGGAAACTTTTAAAAGATATTCATCACTTTGGATAACCCAAGGTCATCATGATGATTACCGGTAAACTGTGTAGAGTTTATAAAGAGGGTTGTAGTAACACATTGCCATATGTCCCTGAACTAAACAGCCTCACAATTCTGTGCTTTTTGAACTTGTGATTCTATTTTGTATTTATTCTGTCTTTCCCAGAGAGGTCACCCCTTGACACCCTTGGGATCTCAACTTGCAATACCTCATTTCTTTCCATTACTTCTCTCCTAAGGACAAAGAAACCAGGTAACTAAGACTAACAGAATTATAAAGCAAATGGCAAAACCTCTGAGAAAGTCTCTCCCTTGAGTAAGAATATGAGCATTTCTATCCTAGCTTTTTAATATCTACATTCATAGCTCATGTGCCTTTTTATTCTTCATTATTACATGTTCTTTTAGGTAGAGACAAGAGCCAGGAGACCTATGGATACACTGCTTATTCTTAATGGCAGTCTTATTGCTTCAGATGTAACAATCTTATTAAATAACCCTCTTAAAGTGAAAGAGCCATTAAAGAGACTTCCTCTTATGGACAGAGTTGGACTCCTACCCACCCTAACCTCTACTGAAGAATCCATCTGTGTTGCCAAGGCTAGTGTTTCTCAAGTTCTTCTGACATTGAGACACGTTTTTGGATGGAATGAGGAACCAGCACTTATAAAATATAATGTGTACTTAGATTAAATGGCAAAAACAGTTTTTAATTTCATTACAAAATAATAAATTCAAAAAAGAAACTCACTCAATAAAATGCTACAAACACAAGTTGAAAATTATAAAATAAACTCATACCTTGAATAAATGATAAACATTAGTTTTACTGGCAGGTGCTAAATTTTGCTTATGCAGCAATGAATTGCTGAAACATCTTACATAAATCCATAAGGTAATTTCACAGGCAGTTTTTCCTGGGGTCTGACATGCCACTATTTAATGGAAGATTGTAGCAAAAGAAAGAAAGAAAGGAAGGAAGGAAGGAAGGAAGAAAGAAAGAAAGGGAGAAAGAGAGAAAGAGAGAAAGAGAGAAAAAGAAAGAATCATATACAAGTGTGTAGCAACAGTCATTATTTGCTTATCTGTGGTGGACATACAGGAGGGTGATCCCCAGTGAGTCACTCCATGTGTAATCCCTCCCCTTCAGCATGGACAGGACCTGCAACTTGCTTCTCAGCAACAGAATATACCAAAGATAAAGAGATTTTTGCAGATGTTACAATCTTATTAAATAACCCTCTTCAACTCTTTTGATTTAATCAAAAGATAGATTATCCTGGGTGGGCCTGAACTAACTAGGTGAAAACTTCAAAGGAGGATCCAGACCTTCCCTGAAGTTAGAGAACAAAGCAACACAGACACCTTCTCTGTTGTCAGCTTGAAGAGGTAAGCAACCATGAACTGCCACAAGGAAATGAAGTCTGCCCACAACCTGAGAGAGTCTTGAAGCAGATCCTTCCCTAGTGGAGACTCCAGATGAGAATGAAGCCCACCTGACACTTAAGATTTCAGCTGGTGAGATCCTCGGCAGAGAACCCAGCTAAGCTGTGCCTAAACTCTGACCCACAGAAACTACACAATGATAAATGGGCATTGTTTGGGGCCACTAAATGTGTGGGAATTCATTACACAGCAATAGAAAATGAATGCATTACCTAACAGGATTTCTACTTTTGTGGTGCAATCTGTATTTCTAGCTGAGAACATTGCTACACAGTTAAAAACTACATTCCCCAGACTTATCTGAAGTATGATGTACACAGCAGTTAATTTGGCATGTGACTGAGTCCTGGTTAGTGACACTTAAATGTAAATGATGTTGGGACATTCCAGAAGCATTTTAAGTAAGAATTTGCACCTTTCTTCATCCCTTCATTCTGCTGCATGGAAAGAGATTGTGATGGCTGGATCTCCAGTAGCCGTCTTAAACCATGAGCATAGGAGTTTCATGCTAAGTGGAACAGTAAATTGCCAGAATTCTGGATCATAGGTGATTTCATGGAGATGACAAAGTGCTCTGTAATACTACCTCCTCTGGCCTTCTTTTATGTAAGAGAGAAACAAACTTCTGTTTAAGCTACTATTTGGGAATCTGTATTACTTATGGCAGAATCTAGTTCTAAAATATTTTTTATTAAAAATATATACATAGACTTAAAACAAATTAATATAAAAATAAAATATCATGGCTTATTTTGGCTAAGCTATTAGCAATGTCTTAGAGAGAACTAATAAATAAATACTTCAATGCTGGTCCCAGTACTGACATAGACTAATATTGCTAATAAAAATGAGATCCTTCATTAAGAAGCAACCTAGAATCAAGTATGTAAAAGAGGTTGTACATGAAAATACCCAGATTACCTCATGCCTACATAATATTAAAACACTCAATTCTATCCATAACTGAAAATGGTTATTTGAAAAATGGTGTTGCATTTGGACAGTTGAATTCAGCTGTCTTATGAACATATAGCAACTGAGTGACCACAAAGCACTGATATTCATCATCACATACCCACACATCGGGCTGACTGATGCCTAAAAACTTACTTATCAGACTCCCATCCTTCCATGGTAGGTGAATTCTGCCCCTGGTGAACTGCAAATCTCCACGGCACAGGCACCACTGAGTGTGCTTGCTCTGGGTGGAAGCAGCTGAGAATAGGGGGGACTTGGCACAAGTGGAACAAGGCACAGGGGGACTTGACAAGGAAGCCCAAGCTCACAGGCTCACGGTGGAGAGCACAGAGGGTAAGGAAGGGTCCTCAAAGATAAACAGCGTCTACTTCACAAAGTTCTCTAAGCTGTGAATTCTTTCAGCAAATGGCTAATTTAAAAGTCACAGGTACTGGGGATCCCAGATGGCTCAGTTGGTTAAGCATCTGCCTTAGGCTCAGGTCATGATCCCAGGGTCCTGGGGTGGAGCCCCACCTACGACTCCCTGCTCAGCAGGGAGTCTGCTTCTCCCTCTGCCCCCCACCCTGCCCCTGCTCATGCTCTCTATCAAATAAACAAATAAAATCTTTTTTTTTAATTTTAAAAAATAAAAGTCACAGGTACCACAGATATGGTGAACAAAACAGACCCTGCCTTCAAGATAATTCAGGGGTATCAGAGATGAGACACCACCCATAATTCACAGGCAGCCGCCTAGGGCAAGATGCAAATGAGAGCTTCTTTCCATTCCAAAAATCTAAATTTCAAAATGAAATCCTTACATTGTTGGTCAGTTGATCCTCTAATTCAGGCAAAAATATCCAAAACATTTCATATGTCTGGAGCTACAATTTTTAAAAGCCTAAATACATGAAACATATTAATACTAGTGGGGGAGTTGCTACGGTTGTCTTCATGTACCAGCAAAAGCACTTCTTTCTGGCCCTTGACCAAGTTTAAGAATGTTTATCCTGACAGTATTTGGGGGGAAATTATTATACCTGCTCATACTGAAAAAGACTATTCAACCATAAATGTTACATTCCTGTAAGATGCTATAATGTTCTGCACTCTGGTCTACTGTGTGCTCCTACTTAGATGGTAGCATATTTCATGATTATACACATCCACAACAGAGATGAGCATTTATACGCTAATCACCACACTACAGGCAGCTACAGCCTTTCATTATAAGTCATGAGCCTTTTAATCAGAAAAAGCCATTGGGGCACAATATATCACCAAAAAGTGTGTTTGGCTGGCTTAGATAGAAAAATATTTTTTCTTGTGCATGTTTTAAGTGGTAATAGGAAAGCTCATTGTACCTTTACATAAAAAAAGAAAGAAAGAAAGAAAGAAAGCAAATGACTGGGTATAAAAACATAAATATACAGATAAAAGGGGACTGGTGAGGTTCCTCCCCTGAACCCATCCCTGGCAAACATAGAGCCCCATGTGCAAGTGGACAAATGTCCCCATACGTAGTCAGCGGCTATAGAAACAGACCGAGGTGCCCAGGAGAAAACTGGAAGACTAAGAAAAATCTTGGTGTTGAACTGGGCACTCAGTAGTATAGGATAGAAGAGGAAATAGTTTCTTATGACACCAGTAAGGACAGCTTGTGATGACATCAGTAGCCATTGATAACATTTCTGGGGGCTAATATTTACTGAACACTTACCATGTGGGCTAGGCACCCTGCTAAGTGCTTTACATACATTTTGCATTTAATTTTATACACATACTACCACTTTGATGCTACAGCCAACCCATTTCTATAGCTAAGTAGACTGAGGCTTAAAGAGATATGGTAACTTACCCCAAATTGCAAAGTGGCAGATTGGCGTTTTTAACTTGCTTCTGTCTGACCCCAACACCCATGGGCTTGTTTTGCAGAAGAGGAGAGAAGACCCTTGCCTCCCAAGCCGCCCTGTGTGCCCAGGCCAGTCACCAGGGGATGAGCTCAACACCTGGCAGAACAGTGAGGGGTGTTCACACCCCAGGAAGTAAAATTGTAAAAGGTGTGACTGCCCCAAGGGCTATGACCAGTGAACCTCAAAACAGATCAAGGCTGAAAAGAATGAGTGAACACACACTGAGAAGCTCTGAGAAAACATGGCCGGTTGGTGGTGGATGAGGGAGCATGAGGTGAGGGGTCCCCAGGGTCCCACAGTGGTGCAGATAGGAGCTCACCAGCTGGTAAAGGAGAGCACCCAGCCTCCTATCTACCAATAGTGGGGCATTCACTTTAGCCCTGTCCTGTGATCTGGTAAAACTATATAGAACTTTGACAGGATGCCTGTGCTCTTCCTGCTGAAAAGATAACTCCAACACTTCTTTATTCCTTCCCTCTGGGCAGTTCCGGTCTGTATGGAGTTATGCAGATATATTATGATACAAGATTGGCCATCTTGCTTGACAACAGAGGTCTACTGAGGTCAAGACATCTTTGCACCTTCAGCAATCCTTCCTAGAGACATCGGAGACATTGTCCAAAGTGGGGCTGACTGTGTATGCTGTTTTGGTAATTAGGGGGAAATAAGATATGTTTCACTTTTACTTCCATTTTAAGGCTCTTAGATCTGGGGTTTTCCTCTCCTTTTCCTGTGGTATATGCTCTGCTTCCTGACCTTTAATGCCAGGCAAGGCGAGAGACTGCTTTCTGGCAAGAATGGGGTAAGTACTCGTGTAGACATATAATCTGCTTTTGTAATTAAGGTCAGTCAACTATCATTCTACCTAGGATAGCCACAGCTAAGTTCCTTGCCAAAGTTCACAGTTTCATTAAAATCCTTATGTGATACCTGAAGTTAACAGAGAAGAATAGGAGAGAGAGAGAGAGGAGAATAATATCTAGCTAGGAAAATTCTTTGAATAAATACATGATGACTCATTTAACTTGATTGAGAATGACATTTCAAAGTTAGTTCTACAGGTCACAGGCTATCCTTTACCTTGAAATAAGATCATTCTACAATGAACACTATCATTCATATATCTCACTAAACAAATCGATTGCATTGATTGTGGGAAAAGATGTAAGTTGCTTTCGACATGCAAAAATAGGAAAGAATGTCTGAAAGGCAAATCATCTCATCCAAACTAAGGGTTTTTTTTAATTTTTGTAATTTATGCTTAATGACATATTTGATTGGAAAGACACCTCCAGGGCCTCTATTTTGAGTAATTATTATTTAAAGATAAACTGGGTTTTATGAAATTGTCAAAATTATTTGGAGGACAATCAGCTTTAGGGATTCATGACCACTAGAGCAGACATAGAACTCACATACTTTGGCACTAACTCTGCTTTCTGTGACCTTCTTATTCTGGGGGTGACCTTCCTCACCGTAAACTTGGTTCAAAAATCAGAAGAGTTCATTGTCTCTAAAAAAATGCCTTAAATCAGAAACATCTAATATTTTAGTGTGAGTTCTTCTAATATGTGATGTAAAGCTAGATTATGACGAGGCACTGGCAGAGCAAGGACAGATTTCCCAAAATAAGGAGACCTAGCCACGCATGTCATGTGTCACATCAACAAGCCATGTTGAGCCTGCTGTAATAATGTTTTACACTCAGCTTATCAACTACAAACCCCACTCTGGGCAGAAGGCACATTAGAGTAGGTGAGCTCTTTTCCTTTTTTTTTTTTTTTCTTTTTTTAAGAACTCCCCAGACCTTTCTGAAGATATTGATACTTTCAGACAACAGTCCAAGATTCTGTGTATCTCCTGCTTCCCCTGCTGCACAATCTACTGATAACTTCACTCCTCAAATCCCTGGTTCTATGGGTCAGAATTCAGCGAGGAATGACCATCTGGTACTAGGAGGGCTCATTGAATGGTCTTGTAGGACTGGGTGATTTCAGAGGCCCCTTGGTGAATCTTCACATCTGAGTAAAGAGCCCTCTTGAAAGACTGTGCTCATGTTGTTTTCTATTTAACCCACTGAGCCTTTCCTGGTGGCTTCAGTAGGAGAGACTTCCTGTATCCCTTTCCTGTCTGGACCGCTAGTCTTTGCACTCCCATACGCTAAGTATCAGAGGTCGCAAGCTGGAGGTCTGCAGGGAGATCTTCTAAGATGCATTTTGTTTGGTTGACACAATGGATTCTTAATTTCAATGCCAACATTTTTGGATTGGGAAGATTTCTCATGGGTTACTGTGTGGTGAAATTGCTGATGCATTGGCAACCTTGGGTTTGATTCTCATTGTTTGTTTTGTATTGTTTCTCTTGAATCAGCCAGAGCCTAAAAGCAGCAGCGGCTCTTTTCAGGCAGGCTGTGAACATTCCAGTTCACCAGAATGTTCTGTCTGTCAGTTCTGTAGCAGCTGGACCCTGCAGATTTGTGTGTTGAGGCCCCAGTGATGGCACGAATAGGATGGTATACTCCAAATGTGGGTCACAGAAATGGGTGCTATAAAGGGGTCCACTGGGAGACCTGAAGTCCATTACCAATATGTCAGAGAGGGAAGCCTAGATGAGAATCTAAGAAGGAAGGCACTGGGGGCAGGGGAGGGGTCCCAAGCAGCTACAGAAAAGGAGGTAGAGAAGATGAAGTGTAGCATAGTTCCAGGAGGAAGCTGTCCAGTTGCCCAGCCAGCCTTTTGAGGGATTCCCATGATACTGTGACTAAACCCCCAGTACTACTCAGCCATGATGATGGTCTGCTAATTAATATGGTGATCTTGGACTACTAACTTTTCCATTTATAGATCTTATTATCCCAATGAGTCTCTAAGCAGAGTATGTGTGTGTTCATGCGTGTGAGAAAGAGAGAGAGAAGGAGTATATTAGAAGTTAATACATAGTGCCAACATTTTTTTCCCTCTAAAGGAAACATTAGGGAAGTTTAATAAGAACTCCAGAAGCCAGTGTCCAACCCACTTGGTGATAAGATCTCAACACATAGACACACATATATACACATACACACATACACACCCCTCCTTAGGATCATCTCACCATCAGGAATTTGGAGAACAAATTTAACTCTATTATAGTGGAGGGATTTCTTCATGAATAAACAAAATCGTTTCTCATCAACGACATGGAAATTCCGAGTCACTATCATGCACTCTGTGACTTTCTTCACTGCCTCGTGATCTTTGGAGTTAGTTTTCTGGTATTTCTCATTTGAGGGGATGATGGAGTAGAAAAGGACTCAAGCTGAATAAATGTTTAAGGCAGAGGAAAAAGTCACAGGAAGACTGAAGTTACTTTCCTCAGAATAAAACCCTGAATAATGGAGAAAGACAGACATCGATTTGCTCTTGGACCAACTCGGAAAAAGTCCAGTCAGACAGCGAAAGCAGTGATGTGCCTTCTGCTCCTCCTTGAGGATCAATCCCAAGCTATTCCTCCTAACCCAGCCTGAAGCTGCAGGAAAATGGCCGCCATGGTCAAGGAATGCCCTTTTTCTGCCAGTGGTCTGGGGAAGGGGAGCCTCATGCTACCCTTCCAGCACCTCCTCAGGTCAAATTATTAAATCTAGGACTGGAAGCTGGGAGTGTACAGCAGGGAATTTTGTTCAGGCCCAACTGCCATATCATACACAGAAAGTAAGCCATAGGCAGTTGGCAGATAAAATAATGTTAATAATTAAGGCTCATAGGACTCTTTGCACGCATTAACTAATGATGTCTTACAATGCCCCGGAGGCAAGTAAAGTAGTTACAACCTCCACTTTATTATTCATTCATTTATCCCAGAGATACTTACTAAGCACTTAAGTAGCTGGGACTGGGAGGAGGTCAGAGGCAGGGGGCAAACAGAGAATAAGACCTGTCTTAGCTTGAAGTACTTTACAGTCCAGTGGGGTAGGAGGAGAGAGCAGTGGCCCCGAGAGGGGCATGCTCAGTCTCTTGTGTGTAACCCACCCTTCCCCCACACCCAGACATATACTCAGATCCCTAAGCACCACTGTGAAGTGACATCCTGGAAAATTGGGAAGGAAGGGAAACTGTCTCCTGACATGTCTTCCCTCCTCGAACTCACTCTTGGAAGCCCAGCTCCAATGAGACCTCCGCCACTGTCCACCAGCTCAGGTCAGATTTTCGCTCTTCTCTTGTCATCCCACTCAAACCACTGATAATCCCCACTGGACTGAACCAGGTTATTTGTTTTTGTATTCCCAATGGTAAAGAGAGCCTGGTACAGAATAGACTTATGAATAAATGTTTGTTAAATTGAGGAGCTTTTGAGGCCTTTCCAAGCTTGAGAAGAGGCAGGTCACACCCAGACCAGTCTGAGCACCCTCAGAAGTAGGCAGGCCAGATATCAGGGAGAGGGTAAAGGGACTCGGTTTCTTTAAAATATAGCACTTTCTCTATCTTCGAGAACCTGAAATCACTCCAACAGGGTAAAATGCTTTTAGTAAATATTCCCAGAGGACTTTTTAGAAAATATTCCCAGCGGATAAGAGCCAATAGGTGAAGACATACAAGTGTAAGTGAGTATAATCAAACCATTCCCCAGAGCTGATTTGAACAGGAAAGGGAATAGAAAAGAAAAATATAGGTATCAAATGAAGCCAGAGATAAGCGCAAGGCAGGCAGATGGGGTTGCTACTCCCCAACGCCAGGAGTAAGGACCTCAAGAGAGCCTCCCAACCAGAGAACCTCACAGACAATTCCCCCTAAACCCTCCGAGAGACCCTCAACCCATGTACCAGAACAGAAACCTTGCTCACTGACATGGTGACTTCTAAACTTCACTCCTCCCCTCCCTGCCACACATATTCATTGGACAGTTAATTTAAGCCAAGCAGTGCTCTGAATGTTTTCCCATGCATTGGTCTACCTCCTAGAAAAAAGGAACATCCCACAAATCCAAAGAGGGAAGAAGAAGAGCTTGTCTGGATATTTCCTACACTCAACTCTGTGCTGTGCACTACATATTCTTGTCTGCATGGACCATTCTTTCCTGCCTCTCCACCACCCACCCACCCCCATTACCCATTTAACACCTCCCCTCTGAAGTTCTGCTCAGGTGGCATGGGGACCTCCCTCTCTGCTCCCCTTGTACTCCTAAACACATCTCTCTTCTATTTGCCATATCAAACTGCATTACAATGATGTAGCCCCATCTCTTTCCCACTAGATTCCTTGAAGTCTGCATCTCATTCACAACATAGCACTTGGCACACAGTAACCACTCCAATAATCCTGCTGAATGAAGGACTTCATGTTTGCACATACTATACTTGAAGAGTTGGCAGGACTTCAGGAGAAGATATGCAACAGGGAGGTGGTATGAGGAACTCAAGTTTGGCGCTGGAAATCAAGTGTGGGGAGTCACCAGGATTGAAGTGATGTCTGCATTCTTAGGGGATGATGAAATTATGAAATGGGAAAGAAAAGATTCATGAGAGAGAAAGAAGCCAACCGCAGACTAGATAAACCAGTAGGAAAGGGACCAAAAGATCACAGTGTCTTAGGAAGACAAAGAGAAAAGGCTCCAAGATGTAACGTGTGGCCTCACATGATGACATTCGGCCAAGAAGCTGGGAAAGGTGGGAATTTTTTGCATAAACTAGATTGCAGGGAACTAAGGAATAAAGTTGAGAATGGCTATTACAGACTATTCTTCCATGGGATATGGTAAAGTCAAGGACATATCAGGAAAAGCCAAGGTAATTTTGGAGAAAATATTTGGGGGATGAGAACATTTCCAAGTTGAAGAGGTTAAGATAGAAGTAATGGAGAAATCAACACATAGGGGAAAAAAGGATGGTCCCAGTTCTCAGAGGAGATGGAAAAAGATGAAATCCAGAGCAAGGGGATAATGCTGAACAGAGCTGGGGTAGCTTTTACTCTGGGACAAAGGAAGTTGGAAGTAACTCTACTTGATGGAAAGACAGATGCTTGCAGTTAAAGCACAAACTCTTGGCTTCAAATCCCAGCTCTGCCATTGACCAGCTGTGAGGTCCCCAGTAAATGTCTCTGCATATAACTCTCCTAATATGTATATTACTTCCTTCCTTGCTGGATTGTCATGACAACTGATATGACGCTGTTTCCTCTGCCAAGATAAACTGGATCCCCCAGAAAAACTAGAAGAAAATGGGCAGGTTGGGGCTCTGATCTGCAGAGAGAGAAGGGTTTGATGCAGGGCAGAGGTCACGCAATCCTAAATGAGAGTGGCAAAAGAGATACAGCAGTGAGTCCTAAATGCACCCCATGGCCTCGGGCAGGGATGTTGTAGACAGAGTAATGTTCCCTCCTGCAAAGATACACACAATCAAATCCCTGGAACCTATAAATATGTTATCTTAACAGCAAAAGGTACATAGCAGATGCAATAAATTATGAACCTTGAGATGGGAGATTATCCTGGATTATCTGGTAAGGCCCAATGTAATGATAAGTGTCTCCATAAAAAGAAAGCAGGGAGATCAGAGCAAGTGAAGATGTGCTGAGGGAGCAGAGGTTGGGGTGGTTCTCTTCAGAGATAGAGAAATAGGCCACAAGTAAAGGAGTGCAGCCAGCTTCTGGAAACTGAAAAAAGCAAAGAGACATACCGTCTCCCGAAGTTCCAGGAGTGGAGCTCTGCTAAGACCTTGATGGTAGCCTCCTAAGTCTCCGTTTAGATGTCTAACCTTCGGATATGTAAAGAATACATTTGTGTCATTTGAAGCCACTAAGTCCATTCTGGCAGCACCAGGAAAAACCACAGGTAGGGAGCCCAAGGAGCTGGCTTGGCTGGAGTGGCACAGAGGTAAGCCAAGGAAGCTGGAGGCCCAGGAATTGACCTTGGTGTAGATGAAGAACTGTATTTGTGACATCACTCAGATAGTCCTCCTACACTATCCTTCAACTCCAGGTGGTGAGACTGAAACTAAGTGGAACAACTCATAAGGAAATAAACTTTGAATTTCAAGGCAAAACAGTAACAGACATTTTCCACTTAGTTTACTTAGGTAGAATGTAGCAACTTGCCAGGGAGGCAGGATATTATAATTAAACGCTAAATTAAACGGTGGCATCACTTCATTCCTGAAAGCTTGATAAAGCCACACTTATCTCGTTGCTAAATATACCAGGGAGCTACAGAGGATAAAAATTTGGCCCAATCTCCCAACTAGAAAGACAGACAGCACAGGGCAGATGCTACAAGGTAGATTTATTAGAATTTATACATAAATATGAGAAAGTCTAGAGTCTGAAATGTCAAAAGTTCCACCAAAAATCTGCCAGCGAACCTTACACTTTCATCAGTAAAAGACCTCTTGCCTATAGGCTGCACTTCTAGCAGACCACCATAATCACACACATTACACTGGACATCAATGGGCCCCAGGTAGGTTGTGAGGTAGGAATCTCATCTGGTAGATTAAAAATTGAGGTCAGAGATAAAGCAATGAACCCAAGGCCACAAGGCTAGTAAGAGACAGAGTGTGATTTCCTGACTCACTTTAGTGTGCTTGCACGTCACGTGCTCTTCCTGGAACAGCCGTCAGAACAAGTTTCACAGTACAGACCTAGCTGCCCTGTAGAAAGTCACAAAGATCCTTGAGTAACAAATTCCTAAACAACTCCTTCTCCTTCACTCCCATCTTGGCTTGCTCTGCAGAACTTCTACCCCTGTTTTCTATTGTGCTAATGGATCAAGGAAGGAAAGGAAGACCTGTCACCATTGCTTGGGGTTCCACGTTCCTATGAGTCACCTTTTAAAAGCCCGAGGGACTGGTTTGCCCCTAGGAGGATTCTTCAGAGGTTTTACTGAAAGTCTGGCTCTATATAAATGTGACGTTTTGTAAAACATGAGGGTCTCTGGCAATTCTTGCTAAAGAACCTCTGTTGAGTTAGAAATTTCCACTGGTAAACAAGAGCCAATGCTCATAAGTAGAAGAATAAGCAAGAAAGACTAAGTCCCCTCCATCATTTACAAAGCAGGGAGCTGTAGCCACATCTCCCACTCTCATGGCTTCCAAGTTGGCCCTTTCAGATTCTGGAGCTTGGAGCTCATAGGAGAGAGGCAGAGGTGGCTAGAAAAGGAGCCATCTGTTTTTCCCTGTAAATGTGGCAGTGGGGAGTAGTGTTGTCCAGGGGTGTCTTTGAAAACAGTAGGGCATATGAACAGTTAATATATTATGCCTGCCTATCCACCCATCAATTCATCAACCCACCCCTCTGTGGTCTGATTTGACTCATCCATAGTATAATAGAGATAGTGATTAAGAGCACAGGCTTTGGAGCCAATTATATTTGAGTTTAAATCTTATCCTTGTCATTTAGGAGTGCTTTGACCATGGATAAATCACCTGATCCCTCTGTGTCTTTATTTCCTTCTCTGCGAAATGGAGATAAGAATGCTCATTTATCAGAGTTGTTGTGAGGATTTGAAATAACAAAGTACTTGAGAGTACATATTCATACTTAGTATTAAATAAATGTTGGATATTATTACTATGAATATTACTTTTACCATTGTGTCCATGGTTTGTAATACTTTTAAATACGGACACATCCATGTATTTGGAACTCAGTACAATCTCCAGTATTACGCAAATATGTGTTTCACATAAAGATAAAACAGAGTTAAAGAAATACTTATACACTTATTTGAGATTAATGAAATCACATAATTTCTCTAGATGGAATGAATCACAGTATTCCTCCCTCAGTAATGTATTATTAATGATGATCTCCTTGAGACACATTAAAAGTAGATTCAGGACAGAGAGAGAGAATGAGAATTTACCCAGTGCTGATGCTTCAATTAATCAACTTCTGTTTCTGTAAATAGCCCTAAGTGAAAGAATCAAACTATTATGTTTTGTAGATGAATGATCAGCAAATGCTCAGAAACTCATCCGTCATGGTCTAGTTTTGCCGCCTGACAAGAATAATGAAGCCAGCATATTCTGAATTCATAAAAAGTCTGGGTTGTGGTTTACATAAAGTCCACATTTAATTAGGGTAGAACCAGCAGAGAGATTGAATGCCTCCCTGGCTTGGCAATGGGGTGGAAGGCTTTCTCATCTGTCCTTCTCAGATGCAGGAACTGAAAACCATGCACGGGGAGGTTTCCAAGCAGAGGCTGATTGTGTAGTTCTTCCTCAGGATTAAAAACTTTTTTTTTTTTTTTTTTTTGCCAGGAGTGGACTGTATTTAGAGAAGTCTGATCTTGTTGCTTACCATTCCAAAGATATGTCGAAAAAGACAAGGTTTAAGAGTTGTTGGGGTTTCTTTTGATTTCTTTTTTAGTGTTCAGTAAGTAGAAACCTAACCCTTAAATATTTTATATATCAAAACTGTATAAGACACAAGTATGTAAAATTTATTCCAGTTCTATAAGGAGATTTGGGGATGGGAAATAACATAGTAGCACTATACTTTTTTTGCAGTTGTATTGAAAGTGACAGTAATGTGGTTTTCTATTGGCAAACATAGTTTTGTTTATCTAAATGCTGAACATCATGTACTAGAGCCCAGAAGGATTTCTTACCTATCTTAAAATAAAAGATATGAAATTACAAGCATAAAGGAAAGAGATTGGTATCGGTGAACATTAATATGGAGCAGGCCACCAAAGCCATAACTGTATTGGTACATGAAGCCCCAGACTGTACAGCATTTCTGCAAAAACTAATGTCAGCCCTGTATTTCTTCAGTGAACACCACAAACTAAAAAGAAGTCTCCATTATAAAGAAGGTTGAGCCAATTCCCATACAGTAATCGCAGATAAATTAAATAGATCAGGAAAGATTGATACAAAGGAAATAACAAAACCCAGTAAATGTGCGTGAATATCTGTATAGACAGCCAAAATACTTGTGAAATGCCATTCATGGCTGTGACATTGAGGGTGGGTGCACTTCCCCCAGGGGAGGCGCCAACAATATGGTCCCCTAGTAAATGCCACTTGTCAATTGATCTATTTACAGAAACTTACTTACTCCTTTTACTTTTCTCCAAATGCACTTTTAACTTTTGATAATATTTAAATGTGTTTTAGAGTTAAGCTAATAATTAAATAACACAGGAAATACATTTTGTGTGAGTCCTAATTCCTGAAAATTCACTGGAAATAAAGCAAACAATTACAAATAACCTACCACCATGGGGTATGTGCTCATTTGTCTTTATAAGGATTCACCCTTGGCAATGAATTGACTCAGGTGAGCTGAGTGGGTTTTCTGGATTTCGTTTTCCATAAAATTCTACAGCAGCCTTGCCAGCAGCAGAACAAAAGAAAAAAGTACAACACCTTTTATTGTTTTTTGTTTAAATTTTGCATATTTCTTTATCACAGAGGGCACAAACATAATATACACTATGATTTGTCTCCTATGTCTTGTTGAGACCTTATTAGCTTTGAGAAATTTGTTTCGTGTCTCCCTCTCCTGCCTACCTCCTGACTTTTCCATGAAGAAGCAAAACACTCATGTTAAGTTCTCTGAATCTGATTAGCACCTGCTGCCATGTGGCCCAGCCCTAGGTGCATCTATGCGAATGGTGGCTCTGGAGTTATGTGGCAGGGAGCTACCACTTGACAACAGAGATTTGGGAAAATCCAATGACAATATAGGCCTCATTCTGCCCATGCTTGATTTCTATAGCTATATGATGGGGCCCTTTCTCTTTTTTCTTAAACCACCTCTGAACTTCAATTGAGCAGAGTCTCCTCTCATAAACTAAAATGAAACACTTTTGAATGGTATCTGGTTTTCATGATCCCCCTGAAATACAGAAACCCAGACTTTGACCAAGTCTCTCTGCTTTTCATGGCAATACACTTATTTGAATAAGTTCAGTATGAATCCATCATCCTTTTTCTGGGACGTAATTGGACAAGTAGATTGTAGAACCAGGCCTTACCTAGAGTGTCATATTTGTGAATGATGCTTTTTTAATCAGAAGTAACAAGCTCAGATTAAGGAACAGTGATTGACTTCCTATGTGGAGTCAATATCTCCCAAGTTCCCAAGAAAACTGGCTCAGAACTTGCATAGAGGGACCTAGTCTCTGAGGGGGTGGGGAAGGTCACTCAGGCAATCCAGAGGCCTTCACAAATTTGCAAGACCTCAAAGAGAGGAATGCCTCCAGATTTATAGTAACTGCTGCTGAAATCTGATGAACGTCTCAGACTTGGTTTTCTAGCTTTGGAGAGAAGACTAAATAATATAGGCCTTTCACAGTTCAACCTGATCAGAGTTAATTCTCAGGCTTTTGTGGATTCTCAGTACCATACAGCTCTGGATTTGAAAAACAAACGTGAGGAGGCCTGTATTGTTAATTAACACTCTTGCTGAATCTTTGTAAATAATCAAGCCAAATATAGGAGAGCAGCCTCTCTGTGTGATCAAGGACACTCTTTGCCGATTACTCATGATCACCACCGACAGACGAGACTCTGAGCAAAAATATCCCAAACTTGGAAATAAACAAGAGATCACTCGCCTTTGCTCTGGGCAGTTCTAAACTCAACTTTCTATTGACTGGGTTAGTTTACAATTCTACAGGGCCAGAAGTTACCTTGCAGAGTCTTGCTGGTAGAGGTGCAAATAATTTCTGGCCAGTGAAACAGAAAAATCCAATGGTTTTATTAATTGTCCTGGGACATATTAATCAGTTTTGACTCTAACTAAGCAATCTTATCCTAAGTTGTTTTATTTATATAAGGTGTTGTCCATGGGTCTACATATAACAAGATATATCCTGTTTTGTATAAGTTTTATTTTCTAATGCATTTTTTATTTCAGAAAAAATTTGGATTCATGAGAAAGTTGCAAAGATTGTACAAAGAGTAACCATATACTCTGCACACAATTTTCCTCATAGATAATCCCTCACATTACCAAGGTACATTCACTACAACTCAGGAGTCAACATTGGTGTATGACCATTAAGTAAATTCCACATTTTACCTAGGTTTTACTGAGGTTTTTTTTTTTTTTTTCCCCCCCTGGTGGCCTTTTCTCATTCCTGGATTCCATCTAGGATACCTCAGTCTTGCCGTCTCAGCCAGTCTGTGACAGTTTCTCAGACTTTCCTGGCATCTGATGACCTTGTCAGTTTGGAGGAATACTGTCTGGTATCTCACAGTACATCTCTTCATTTGAGCATGTTTGATATTTTTCTCAAGATTATACTAGAATTATAGGTTTCAGGTGGACGACCACAGAAAGGAAGTGCCAAGCTCATATCACATCAAGGGTGTATGAAACCAACATGACTAATCAGTGATGATATTCAAACCTTGATATCCTTGCTGAGACTGTGTTCTGTTCTCCTCAGGTTTCTCTGCCCTACAGTTATTTCCCATACTGTCCATACCCTTACTGTGCAGACAGCAGCCATTAAGCACAGTCCACAAGTTTAAGCTGCACTTCCCGTGGGGGATTGTCTATGCAAACTAATTAGAATTCTTCCATATGGGAGATTTATCTCTTCTCTTCCATTTACTTACATATTCAATCATTTATATATCAATTTAGACTCACGAACATTTATTTAGCATTTGGCGCTAGATCTGACACGACGTTATTTATTTCATTGTTGCAATCACCCTTCCTTTTGAGTTGACACTGAGTCCCACTGCCATCACCCCAACCTTTGTTTTGTGACTGCAGCAAGTTTTTAACTCTAAAGCTCAGGTTTCTTATCAGGAGAAGAAGGAATCATAAAGTTGACTTTTCAATGCTGTATGAGAATTTATGACAAACAGGAATGATAATAACAGCTCCATTCCCGGAGCACTGATTACATGGCAGGCATTATTCTACACACTCAAAACGAACTAATTTCAAACAATTAGTTCCTATCGAGTGCCTAGCTTAGTGTCTGGCACTTGTGTTCAAAAACTGAGACCGCTCATCAGGGGTGATTCCAACTAGGCAGCTCCTAAGGTAACACACAGAGTGCCTCCCTGGGTGGTTCATGCCAGGTGGCAAACCACAAATGACACAGAGAAGGTGGTGTCCATGTCACATACTCTCGCTGATTATTCAGGCTGTACTCAGAGGTCTGCCTTCTCGTTGACAGTTTCATTAGGTGAGATGTCATTATTGGTGTAGTCAGCATCCTCCGAGCACCAAAGCAACTAACCTCAGCAACCTTGAAGCTTTGGTCCTTATTAAAGATTTTGTGTTTAACTGCGGGCTCAGCCTGGAGCTCACAAGCATTTGGAAATCCGAATGTCTGAGAAGTGGGCTGGACTGAGCCAAATGGCTTCTTCCTCCATTTTCTCTGAGACTTTCATTTTTAAAAGACATTTTTCTTTGAAGCTTTTTCTAAGGAAAGTTTGTTTTTATGAGATAACTAACAGCCAGAAATAATATAAAAAAAAAGAAAGCTTGCTCTCATCATGAAAACTTTGATGAATGAAGAGCAAGGGTTCCCATTAATATCATCCATCATCTTTATAAGGGATAAAATTAGAAAAATTAGGCTAATAGGTATAGTGAGAGCCTCATTATTTAAGTACCAAATACTAACAAGAGTGTTTATACCACCTCCTATCTGAGGTGAATAAAATGCAGAATGAACAAGTCTGCTAAGTCCTGCAAAATTCACCTAAAGCAACATGCGCCTTTGGCAGAAAACTTGAAAGCAATGTACAAAAAGAGATAAAATTACATTATTTGCTGCATTCCAATACAGAAATAATGGCCAGGAAGCCGCCAAATAAGAAATGCCAGAGGCTCCCTTTGCTCAGGTGAAGTCGGCAAAATTACACACGAGGTTTCAAAAGAAAACTCAAGGTAACATGCAGACCAAAAATGATTTATTCTTTTCAATAAGCCCTTTGGAGGCAGGGAAATAGGAGTCGGCTCTGGTTTGGCACAAGAGTCTAAAAACACTCACACCTGAGGTCTGCAAAATGAGGAAGATAATCACATAAGAATGAGAAACTGAGAAGTTGCCGAAGACCTAGAGAGACAGGAAAATACAAAGAGGTGATTCTGTAGGATAAGTTTCCTTCCCCCATTTCCATTGCTGCCCGCTCAGTCCCACCCATTCCAGCTGGCTGCTCCCTGCTAGGCCCACAGCAACACATGCACCTGTATCAAGAGCTCTGTTATAAATGACATACTAACTAGTGTTGGCAAAGGAAAGGCCTGCAGTTTCCAGAACCCACTGGAGGAGGATTGTGCTGAATCATTCTGAAGCACCTCAAAGAGGATGGAGAAAGGAGGTGCTTTAACAGAAGGCAGGAAAACTTCCAATTGAATGGGAAAGTCGAAACATCAGAGCATAGGGTTGGGGATAAGGCATGATGGCCGAAAGCTAGGCCTCTCTTGCCCATGTGGCCATAGCCCTGATGGAAGACGTGTTGGAATGCTTGCAAGGGCTGGGATAGGCAGATGAAAACATTAAGGCTATACAGAGGTATTGCTGCATGGGCCTCACTCTCAACAGGAGCCAGGAAGATAAGAAGCAGGGGCAAAGATGATGAGCAACCTAGGCCAAAGACCCAGGAGTCCCCCAGCTCTCAACACTTGATAAGCCTGAGATTATCATCAATCCCACAGAGAAGGAAAGGAAATCCCTAGCATGACTCAGGTTGTTTCCCACCAACCAGGTGACAAAGGGCCAAGAGCAGAATAAAAATGTTTGCAGGGGACGCCTGGGTGGCTCAGTGGGTTAAGCCTCTGTCTTCAGCTTGGGTCATGATCTCAGGGTCCTGGGATCAAGCCCCGCATCAGGCTCTCTGCTCAGTGGGGAGCCTGCTTTCCCTCCCTCTCTGCCTGCCTCTCTGCCTTCTTGTGATCTCCGTCTGTCAAATAAATAAATAAAAATCTTTAAAAAAAATGATTTCAAGAAATAAAGAATGTGACATTCCTTGCACTTTAGTTACGAATTGAAAATTGTAAGGTAAGTTTTTATACAATATACAATTCCCCATTGGGATTATACAATATATAATTCCCCATTTTTGTTTCTGGAAGCAGCCACCTGGAAAACAGGGGAAAGAGAAAAGGGGCTCATGACTCATTCATTGCTCCACCCTCTCCCCTTCTTCTCACGTGGTCTAGCTCTCACTTGGGATCTGCACAGTGGAACCAAACAGCTCAACTATATTCCTGATGGCCCTGTGTTCCGAGCTTCAAACTTTGATGCCAGTCCCAATGTTAAAATGCATAGTCATAATCTTATTCAGACATTCACTCATTGTGTATCTCCAGCATGATGGATGTCACCCTAGATAGTGACATTACACAAACAAGTACTCCCTACATGTCCAGTCCAGTAAGGGCAGACTTTGAAACAGAGATCTCTACTCTAACCACTGTGTACTACCTGTGCAACTGCAAAGCTGTGTGCTGGGGGAAGCTCAGGTTTCCAGGGTCAACAGACTGTGCTTCAAACCTTGGCTTTTCCACTTACCAGTCATTATACCATTAATCAACTCCTTTAGCTTCTCTGGACCTTAGTTTCTGCATCTATAAGATAATAACAATGCCTACTTATAGAGTTGTTGTGATGATTAAATAAAGCAATTATTTATTGAGTGATCATTAAGCACTGCTATAAGAATGATACATTTCTGCAATGCATTTAAACCACACAGTATCCTAGGAGGTACTTACTACTATTACCCTCATTATACAGACAAGGAGCCTTAGGCACAGAGAAGTTAAGCAGTTTATCTAAGGCCAAACAGTTTGGTAAATAATAGAGCCACAAACATTAGAGTTAATGTACCATGAAAAAATTAATTGAAATAAATAGTAAGTAGTTTCATGGACATGGAAACAAAATTTTGTAGCAAGCCAAAGAAAAGAATAACTGGTCTACTAGCTGATTAGGAAGAGGATAACATTTAACCTGGGTCTTGAAGGGTGACTAGGAATTTGTCAAATGAAGATACAGAGGAGAAAAAAATTTAAATATAGATTAGAGTTTTTGCCAGTCATGAGGTATAAACTAGCCTGAAATGGAGCTGTAGATGGGGAACAAGAAGCCAAGTGGGGACAATGGAGAGAGCTTTCTGGGATGAGGGGATAGAACTAGAGAGTGAGGACTTTTAGCTCAAGCCAGGCTCACCTTACATATACACAGCTCAAACTCTATATGCACAGTGAGAGCTCTAGGATCATCCTCTAGGCAATGGGTGGCCATTTGAGTCTGAGCAAACAAGGCGCAAGGGCCTATAGCTTTATAGATGAGCAACTAAGAAGAGAGGGCAGAACAAGTGGAACTTAAGAGACCCTAGCAGTGACAGGAAGACCAGCTAGGAGATCATTGCAATCATCAAAGTGGGATGCGATGATGTCTTCAAAAAATGCAGCAGCAGTAGGAATGCAAAAGAAGCAATAGAGTGAAGAGATCTTATGAGATAGAATTAGAAATTGTTGGTAACAAATTGAATGCATCTATTTACTTACTCAAGAAATAGCAGGTGAGAACCTACTAAGTGCTAGCTACTACGGATAGATCAAGGAACAGCATAGGAACCAATAATTGATGTGTTTAGTCATGGCCTTCTGACATGGAAGACAGCAAAAGCTTTTAACAGACAATGTAAAAATTGAAGGGAAGCAAAGTTGGGAATGGAAAGGCTTCTTTGGGCATGAGTTCAATGTGTCAGCCTAAGCCAAGACTGGAAAGATGAGATTAGGGTCACCTGAGTGGCTCAGTCAGTTAGGCATCAGAATCTTAAGTTTGGGCCCAGATCATGATCTCAGGGGTCATGAGATCAAGACACTCATCTGGTTCCACACTGAGCAGGAAGCCTGCCAAAGATTCTCTCTCTCTTTCTCTCTCCCTCTGATCCTCCCCTCCAAAAAAAAAATAAATAAATAAAATTTTTTTTAGAAGAAAGATGAGTCTAAAACTGAGAAAATAGCTTGAACCCAATAATATAAATTCAGGAGTCCTAGCATTTTCACAAAGAGTGTATCATTTGACTTCAATATTCATTGAGTCATTTGGATTAGGCCAAGACTTGTTATCTCCATTCACAGGGTATGCAGACCTTTCAAGGCAATGCTTCATCTTGGCAATTGGCATCCTTCTTTCAGGGACAGGGCCCATGATATCCAACACTGAGTGACTATTACCACAGGGATTCTTCTCTCAGGGAGAGTGAGGATCTCAGGTTTTGTCCTCCTTCAACCCTCAGCATGCATGATATGCCCTGGAGCAAACATGTCTCAAATGGATGTCTACATACAACAATTTTTTCTTCCAAATTGAACAATTTATTGCTTTCACTATGTGTTTTGACATTTTAGACTTGCTTATTGGGCTTCCCTGACCCCTCTTTATATAACTAGAGCTATTATTATTACAAGGGTGTTCTCTGATAAAATACACAGTAAATCTTGCTTTCTGGAACCCTGCAGTGGAATCTGAACCTGGTAAGGAGCAGCCGGGAGATTTCCCAGGAAATCAAATGCCATTTACACTGAGAGCTGAGAAGTATGTTTGAATCTGACTCTTCTTCTCCATGCCGACCCCAGTGGTTCACTTCACTTGTAAAAATGCATTTCCCTGTCAAATATTCCCAGAACAAACTCAGCTGGTAGATGATGCATCTGTAAAAATGTTTACTCACCCAAAGTCTTTGCTGAGGGCTACAAATATACTTGTTAGCATCTTGGCACACACGTTGGGTCCCTGTGTATACTCGTTCAATCACACCACAAACAAGTATAAAACACCCACTACTTTCAGAGCACGTCTATGTGTTGGGGGGAAATTGTAATAATAATGTCTGATATGGATGGATGGATGGATGGATCACATGTGGCTGAGTACCAAGCACTATGCCACATGAGTCACTTACATATGGCCTTTACCCTCACTGTATCTTTCAGTATCATTTATTTCTGTAGTGTTTAATAGTCTCACTTTTATATCCCCTTGGCACAAGACATGGTATGCACCAAATACTAGGTAAATGATTTCGGAACATACAGGTATCCCCACCTTTTGAACATTTGCGTCAGGCCATCTCACTTTTATGGAAGTCCTACTTAGGGCTCTATTTTCACGACCCAAAGGAAACCCAGAGGATTTTTAGTCTTAAAAAATAAAAAGGTGAAAATAGCATTTATCATTTGCTTTGCAGCAAGTAGAGCCCATGATGGAGGCAGTGTGTACCTCAAGCAGCAAAAATGGCATCCTAAGCTCCTCCCCCAGGAACTAAGCTGGGCAGCTCAGCCTCAAGCCACTAGAGCTCTGAACTGCCGTAAGCATCTGCCTTTGCCTCCATTTATTCTGTGCCTCTGTTAGCAAGATTGTCCCAAGATATCAGAAAAGCCTAAGAGAGGTTATTTTGGGGCTCTGAGAATGCTCAGCAATTTTCCAATGTAATTAAGGGTAACTGCTTCTTCACTTTACACCATTTCTGTTTATGAAAGGTTTATGAAAGGAATGCTCTCCTTTCAGGTAGCAAGGACACCTGTATAGAGTAAATGGAGGAATGGAGCAGAAGAGGAGTCTCTTTTGCACAGAATATTTGCTGGTCGACAGTATCTCTTAGCCTTGGCTCAGAAAGAAGCTGACAATCAGGCTGTAAACACAAAATGAGCACAAATGAAACTTCAAAAACACCCTTACAAAGCAACATGGTACGTACATAAGTGTAGTTGGCAAAGGGTGAAGAGTAATCTAAGGCCCCAGGAGACCAGGAGGACTGAAGAGCTTGGAGCCAGATAAGGACGACCAGAGAAGGTTGCATGGAGCAGACACGAAAAGCCGCCGGATTTGTACAAAGCCTCACGGAAGTGGGAAAAATGACCAGTGACCACAGTCTTATTTCTTGGCTAATGCTTCCATCCCTGTGCCAGCACATACCCTGGAGATCAATAACTCCTTAACTGTTGTTCTCACATAATTGAAAAACTATAGGGGAACTTTTGGCCTACCTTTAAGGACGAGTCATCACTTGACAGCTCTATAGAGAGAGGACTTGAATTTCCTCCAAAAAGCTAGTGCTGACACCCAGCAGCCCAGAGTAAGCCTTTCAGTAAAAACTCAATAACCTCTTTGCTATATACTTCATGAAAGAGGAAAAGTGAACACTTTTTCTGACAGTTACTTAACCTCTTCCAGCCAGAGTTGCTCATCAGTAAAACAGGAATGTCCTCTGTCTCTCAGACGTGCTGTGAGGAGAAACTAAAATAACCAAAGTTTCATAGCTTCCAAGTGAGAGGTATTCCTGATTTTGTATTATCTGTTTTTGGAGAGATTTAGGGTGATTTTCAAGATTAAACGTAGGGCTATGACCAATTCTAAAAGTTGTAAGAATCTATATCAGGGTTTCTCAACCTCCATGCTATTGGTATTTTTAACCAGACAGTTCTTTGTTGTGGAGACTGTCCTGTGCATTGTAGGACTAGTAGTCCCTGGCCTCCACCCACTAGATGACAGTAGCAGTCCCTCAGTCATGACAAATGTCTCCAGACATTTCCACACATTCCCCTGTGGGAGGGCAGGGGGCAGACAAAAGTGTCCCCAGTTGAGAAGAATTAATCTACAATATTATAAAGTGTTAGTCCTTTCTCTAGCTTTTGCTGTAAATGGTAATATAGGACATTTTGTAAAGTCTCAATAAATAGAAACTAAACATGAAAATGACAGATGGATGGATGGACAGATGATGGACAGTTGGATGGATGGATACATCAATATATGGGGGACTGAGGGACTTTGATATTTAAACCAACTGAAAGTAAAATTATGACATAATGCCACACTCCATGCTAGATGATAAGAAAAATAAATGCTGTCCAGGAAATGCCTCAAGGAAAGAAATGAAATGCACTGGGAGAGAGAGAGAGAGAGAGAGAGATCCAGGACAGCCAAAAGCCAAGTCTCACCGTGATGACATGGGAAAATAGTCTAATTAGACTGTATGTTATCATCAAAGTAGACACTATTAGCATTTATCTTTGTCACCTCAATAGCAACTGGCACCTAATAAATGTCTTATTTCTGATAAAGAAACATCAAGGAATTTGTCCAAGAGGTCCATTTGAAGAGTAGGGCCAAAGGAGTGTCCCAAGTGATGAGAACAGCACTCACAACCTGTGGAGGAGGGAACGTGCACATTTCACTTTGACTGCACAATCCTGTGCAGTCTGTAGCTCAGACATCTACAAAAGCACAAAGCTAGTGGTCACGATTTTAAAAGAATGCACTCTGTCTTTATATTTATGTAATGCTCATTAATATGTAATTCAGCATATAGAAGGTATCAATACAATTTTGTTGAACAATAACAAAAAAATGGATACACTGAAACCACAAGACTCTAGAATAAGGAATTTTGTTCAAAGCACAGAGAAGGCACTTAGCTCAGCAGGTAGTTAACTGGCAGTGTTTCCTACCCATAAAAGATAACAAAATCTAAAATTATATGTAAATTAATCAGTTCAAGAACAGTACAGCTATTGGCAGAGTGGCATGTGAGAGTACTCTGAGCAAGATTTGAACCTCACTCTGTTACTTAGAAGCATGGGACTAAATGTGGGCAAACCCTTTATTCCCTCCAGGATGTTCTCTTCTTGTGTGTCAGTGAGAGTACCTTCCTTAAAGATTGCATTGACAGTTGTGATGTCTGCTTATCACTTTGTGCATTCAGTTGTTTGTTTGTTTGGGGGTTTTTTGCCTCTTTTAGAGAACAAATCCTTACTTCCTCCCCAAATGCAGGCTCTTCACCAGCCTCACTGGCCATCACCTCTAGTCATGGGATGGAAACATAACCCACAGGCCCAAGAACTTTCAAATAAGAAGCGAGAATGTACAATTTTAACTATAACAATGTGACACAGCAATGTCCAAAAAATCAACATTATTATTTTGATTATCCATAAATACCAACTATAAAAGTCATATATTTGCACTTGACAAATGTTCATTGAGTGCTAATTCAGTGTGTGGCACAATGTCATGTATTTACACACACTTTCATTAATTTCCAAGACAACCACAAGAGTAAGAAATTATTAACATCTCAATTTTTACAAATAAGGAGATAATTGGAAGGTTGATCAATTTTTCCAACTTCATCCAAGAGAGAGGGAGAAAGAAAGAAAGAAGAAAGGAGGGAAGAAGGGAGAAAGGGAGAAGGGAAGGAAGAAAGGAGGGAAGGAAGGATTGGGTGTTTTCTACTATGTCTGCTGCTAGCACCTAGGATCAGTGACATCCCAGAGGCGATAAGCACACTATGTGCAGAGATCATGGTTTCTAAATATTACTCTCCTTGGAGAAACGGATGATTCCAGGGCTGGGTCTCATTCCAGGCTGAAGCCAGAAAGTACTGAAAGTCTCAAAAAGTGGTGCCAAAGGAACACCGAAGTCAGCTTGACCAGGCTCTCCTAGCCAATCTGAGATATTTTGAGATTAAAAATAAGAAATTAAAGTTGTTGTATATCATGCTTTAAATAAAATAGTCCCCGCTGATATAAATAAATGAGTAAAAAAATTGAGTGGAAGGAAAGCTCTTTCCTACAGCCAACTAATAAATATGAATAAATTAGACAAAACTCCTTTTGGCAGCCATCATAATAATCATTGATTCAAGGAGAAATCATTCAATGAATGCTAAAACTAGCAAATAAAGTCTTAATACAGAAAAGTACGTCTGCACAGTCTTAAAGCATATCTCCCCAAAATACTTTTTACATAGAAAGGGAAAAATAGTTGCTTTACCGTGGAGAGACCTAGCAGATACCACCTTCAGCAAGTGAGCAAGTTAACATCACCTGTAAAGGAATCAAGTGGGATGATGTACCATATTATAGGGACTCCTGAGAAGAATACAGCATCGCTTCTGTGATATTTTTGCCAAAAATGCAAATCTGAATATAATCATGAGGAAATATAAGACAATACCAAATTAAGGGACATTCTACAAAATATTATATTCAAAAAACTGAGAAGGTCAGGAAGACAATATAAGACTGAGGAACACTTCCAGTTCTAAGGAGGCCAAATAGATATGAATACAAATACAATACATGATTCCAAATTGGATCTTTTGCTATAAAGGACACTACTGGGACAATTGGTAAAATTTAAAGTCTATAGATAAGAAAGTTATAATACATCAGTATTAATTTTCAGAATTTGCTGTTTATACTCTGGTGATAAAGTGGTGTCTTCATTTTTAGGAAATATACATGAAAGTATTTAGTATTAATGGGGTACTATGTCTGTAACTTATTCTCAAATGCTCCAGGAAGAAAAATTATCTGTGTGTGTGTGTGTGTGTGTGTGTGTGTGTGTGTGTGTGTGTGTATTTCTAGAGAGAATGAAGAAGAAAGAGAGATCAACAAAGGAGATGTTATAAAATGTTAACAATAAGTGGGGAATCTGAATACAGAATATGCAAAAGTAATCCTGCAAATTCTTTTGTAAAGCTTAAATTTTTTCAAAAAGAATTTTAATTGACATTACTATTAAATCTAAGATGATGGCATATTTTCTGAAATAAAACTTCAATAAGGGATTTCATAATTCTTACTGGAAGCATCACATTTCTAACTGATTATATAAAATATTAAGAATACCTTAAGCAAATACAGTATATTAATAATGATAATAAAGACAGAGAGCATATTTACTTTTAAGACTTCCTTATTTAGACATGAGGGTCACAAAAATATTTTTTTTTATTTTTTTTCATTGTTTATACACCACACCCAGTGTTCCATGCAATACGTGTCCTCCTTAATACCCCCCACCAGGCTCGCCCAACCCCCCATCCTCCTCCCCTCCAGTTTGTTTCTCAGAGTCTACAGTCTCTCATGGTTTGTTTCCCCCTCCAATTTCCCCCAACTCGCTTCTCCTCTCCATCTCCCAATGTTCTCGGTGTTATTCCTTATGCTTCACAAGTAAGTGAAACCATATGATAATTGACTCTCTCTGCTTGACTTATTTCACTCAGCATAAGCTCTTCCAGTCCTGTCCATGTTGATACAAAAGTTGGGTATTCATCCTTTCTGATGGAGACATAATACTCCATAGTGTATATGGACCACATCTTCCTTATCCATTCATCCATTGAAGGGCATCTTGGTTCTTTCCATAGTTTGGCGACTGTGGCCATTGCTACTATGAACATTGGGGTAAAGGTGGCCCTTCTTTTCACTACATCAGTATCTTTGGGGTAAATACCCAGTAGTGGAATTGCAGGCTCATAGGGAAGCTCTATTTTTAATTTCTTGAGGAATCTCCACATTGTTCTCCAAAGTGGCTGCACCAACTTGCATTCCCACCAACAGTGTAAGAGAGTTCCCCTTTCTCCACATCCTCTCCAACACTTGTTGTTTACTATCTTGTTGATTTTGGCCATTCGAAGGTGGTATCTCAATGGTATCTCAATGTGGTTTTGATTTTAATCTCCCTGATGGCTAATGATGATAAACATTTTTTGATGTGTCTGTTAGCCTTTTGTATGTCTTCTTTGGAGAAGAGTCTGTTCATGTCTTCTGCCCATTTCACAAAAATAATTCTTTTTTTTTAAGACTTTATTTATTTGACAGAGATCACAAGGAAGCAGAGAGACAGGCAGAGAGAGGGGAGGAAGCAGGCTCCCTGCTGAGCAGAAAGCCCGATGTGGGGCTCAATCCCAGGACCCTGAGATCACAGCCTGAGCCAAAGGCAGAGGCTTTAACCCACTGAGCCACCCAGGTGCCCCTTACAAAAATAATTCTTAAAGACACTGCAAAAGATAGAGGTGTCTGAAAGTGGTGATGTCTTGCTGGTCATCCATATTTTTCAGCATAAGAGTTGAGAGAAAAATGCATGCAAATTGTACACTTGATTTAAGATATCATTTAAAAAATGAAGTACTTTATAGCAGCAATAATAGGGAAATAGAAAAAGCAATAGGGATGTGGTTGTAACCATTGCCCTCCCAGAAGCTTGCCAACTAACAAAACCCATCTAAGAACCCTAAGGACAGAAAATATCTCCTCATAATAAAGTAGGGTTTCTCAACCTCAGCATATTGACATTTTGGACTGGATCAGTCTTTGTTCTTAGGTGCTATCCTGTGTTCAATAGAATGTTTAGCAGCATCCCTGACCTCTACCAGTAGCACCTCTTAAGCCTTGTCAATCAAAAATGTCTCCAAGCATTGACAAAGGGGCCCTGGATGAAGGAGGTCAAAATCCTCCTTAGTTAAGAACCACAGAAATAAACCAACACATTTTTGTCCAAAGTGTCAGAAAGAACACCCCCCCACACCTCCCTAGGGGATTTGTCCATTCTCACATTCTAGAACGCTCGCTCATGTGTTTCTAGAATGTTCTAAGTGTAACAGAAAAAAGTCATTAAGCCCAGTAAAAGAAAATGTAAGGGGTTCTGGCAGAGTTTCAGCTGAAGTTGTTGCTAAGTGTCTTCTTATCAGAGTTAGAACTGAGATCGGGAATGGACCACAAATAGTGACAATAACCACCTGCATTTCTAAAGCACCAGACATCTGAAAAGTGATTTCCTATGCACTGCTCCCTTGAATTCCAGTGATTTCATGAAAGAGGCTATTATTCCCTCTATTTTACAGATCAGAGTCAGGCTCCCCAGAATGGACAATAAGAAGCAAAACAAGGACTTGGTCCAGATTTTGTACTCCCAGTTCAGTGTTCTCTCCAGAGTGCTGAGCGGCCGTAGGAGGCTAATACGGGTTATTATTGTTATAACAGGCAAGACGAATCCAAACCAGTTCAATGAACTGGTCTTGACAGAAAGCCTGGAAGTTCATGCTTTATTTAGGCCATTAGCAATGCAGCCTGTTTGCTTCCCTCATCAGAAAGAGGTGACCTCCAAAAAATCAACAGTGTGCTTTCCTAGTGCTCCCCAGGCCTCCCTGAGATCATTGCCTTAGACATTAATCCACATCCTCCCCACAACCTAACACAGAGAAATGCAGTATCCCTTTCAGTGTTCGTATTCAGTGCTGTTTTTACTTCTCTTTTTATCAGGAAAACTTATGGTGGAAAATGGGGTGGGAGGGAGTTAGTTCTAAAAGCCCATGAGTGCCAATAACAAGGATTAAATTATGTGCCCTCACCTCCTCTATGATTTTCCCCCTCCCTTGGTTTACCCCTGTCGGATTTCTCAAGGCTGCCCTGTAAAAATAAGTTGTCAACACTTGAGTTTGTGTGATGCTAAACTTACACCCTTAGCTCTCTGATTACCAGTAATAAAGCAAGAGGATATATCCATACACGCATGTGTGTTTTGAGTTTGTTCAAGTGTGACAGAGGTTCTGTAATGCTTGGATGGGAGCCTTATTCCTGTCTGCATGGTTTATTCCTGCTTTTTGATGTATTTGGAAGGTCTGTTTGGCTAAGGGTTTATCCTCCTGCAGTGGTATTTGAGCCTGATTTGCCAAGCTATCACTGCCTGTCAAACTTTCTACCTCACTCCCTCTACCCTCAGATAAATCAAGTGATGTGATAAGCAAACAAAGTGTTAACTGAGTCCTCCACCCAGAAACGTCCTTGTGAGAAATGGCAGACAGTTTTCTCCAACTGAGGCAACAGGGTGATGGATTTAGCATGAACACACAGAATGTGAGAATGTTGAATGACCATCAAATTCCTATCCTGGAGCAATTGTAGGGTTTTTTCTTTTCAATTCTTTGGAAGAGTATTTGATGAGCTCAAAGAAACCCATTTAACAAAATCATGATTCTAAGCCAGCTTGGCCAACATAACATATATAATAACTAAGCCAAATTATAACTTTGAAGGAGATAATATTTGTGATACAGATATTACTAAGTCAGCAACTTAACACTGTGAAGGAAAACATCTGCTATGATCTTTTCCCAAATAATTAGGAATATAAAGCCCACTCTGTGTCAAAATGGTAACAACTGGTTCTCCTCACTACCCATCTCATTCTCTTTCTCTGATAATAGATATGGTCCAAAGAGAGAAACATGTGATCCAACCCTGGCCAATCAGAGGGTTTCATAGTCTTAGCTCCAATGTTTGGTTCAACAGTGAGCACATGACTCAAGCTCAACCAATCAAAGTACCTCCTCCAAATTATTTAAATCAAATCTAGGGGGAAAGATCCCTGAACTCCTGGGAACTAGGAACAGGAAATCTGGAGCTACCAACAAAAATGTTTTTCATTTGGGAAAGATTAGCAATTCTCCAGTCTTCCTTTGATTTTGTGAGTTTCTATAATATCTTTCTAATAAATCTTCCAGTTACCTGTTTGCCTAGCTTGTCTAAAGTGGGTTTCTTTTTTATATTTTTTTAAGATTTTATTTATTTATTTATTTGACAGACAGATATCACAAGGAGGCAGAGAAGTAGGCGGAGTGGGAGGGTGAAGGGGGACAGGCTCCACGCTGAGCAGGAAGCCCGATGTGGGGCTCGATCCCAGGACCCCGAGATCATGAACTGAGCCGAAGGCAGAGGCTTAACACACTGAGCCACCCAGGTGCCCCTAAAGTGGGTTTCTAAGGTGGAATAGGGAGAAGTTGGTAAAGCTGTATGAGGAATAAGATCTCATATAATGTAAACATGGTCACTATAGTTGATAACACTGTACTGTGTAATTGAAATTTGCTGAGAGGCTAAAACTTTTATGTTCACACACACACACACACACACACACACAGCCAAAAGATAAATGTGATAGATAAGCTAATGAACCAGATTGGGAGATTCCTTTCACAATGTATATGTCTATCAAATCACTGTGACATGCGCTTTAAATATCTTATAACTATATACACCAACTATGCCTCCATAAACTTAAAATGAGGGAAAGAAAGTTAGTTTTTGTCACATGCTTTCAAAAGGCATTTAAAATAATACTCTTGCTACATCCAACTATAGCCATCCCACTACTGAATTGGCTGAATGTCAGTTTTGCATCTACCATAAAACAGGGCATGATGAAGAAGATCAGAAAGGGACGGTGAACAGGATCACACAGCTGGACATAAGACAGTACAGAGTGATAGCCTTTAATTTATAAAAGAGAAAACTGAGAGATACAAGAGTATTTTCATGGGATTTGGAAGAGAGTAAACAACTAACTGCTTTCTTCATTTTTAATGTTTAAAGAAAGCAAGATTTTAGGGGATAAACTCTAGTCCACTTTTACAGATATACCTACAGGGAATAGGGTGTTCTAAAGCATGTTTTCAGATCAGCTCAGTGATTATCTGAGTTCAGTGACTATCTGATGCCGTGCCTGATTCTAGTCTAGGTACTGGTGCACACAGAGACAGGCATTATGCCTGCCCCTGGACTTCAAAGTCTAGGGCTTTGAATCTTGGAGCCACAGAATAAATCAGAATATTCTTTCCATGGCCAAAGAAAACAAGAAAGACAATTGTTTTAAAAAGACTAATGGGCTGAAGGGGTTTTCCATAAGCAAAGGCCAAGAATGTACTAGAAACCTTCTAGGTGCCAGGTTCAGAGTGGTCCAAAACATGTAAGCAGTGACCAAAAATAAGATCATTTCTTAGAAACTGGGATTCATCTGAAGTAGGCACAGGGGCTGCAAAGCAAGAAGTTAGAGGGCTTGCAAACAGGCATGTGTATTTGGCAACATGCCTGTTTCTATCTCAGATGATACAGAAACTAGAGGTAGATAACATGGGGGCCCATTGCTCACTTCCTTCAAGCCAGCATCTGCATAACACTGTAGGAGCCCTGGAAAAGAAAGTTGTCCCCTACAGAGATCACAGTACTCACAAGAACTAAATATTTTGAATTAAATGCTGAAATTATAACACCCACGGGGAGACATGTACACAACATGGAGCTGAAACTGAGTACCTTCCTGCACTGAAGGAATCACCGCCCCCTACCAAGGCTACCCCAGGTTTTGACGGTTCACTAGAGGGACTCACAGAACTCAGAAAAGCCATTTCTTACAGTTTATTACAACAGAAGGATATGGATTCAAGTCAGCCAAGGGAAAAGGTGCAGAAGGTGAAATCCAGAAGAGACCAAGAAAATGGTCCACGACAAGAGCAAGTCACCAGATAAAAGACAGGGGAGAATCCGTCCTCTGGGACCTGAACGAATAGCAATCTGAGAGAGAAAATGAAATGAATAGATAAAAATGATTAAGACGGTAAGGAAGGGATTAGAACCCAGAAGGAAAGAATTGAAAGATAGGAAAATTGCATGAATTTTGAATAAAATCAAAACCTCAAAATAATTACTTTGGAATTTAAAAAATCAGGGGGCAAATTAAACAGCACTTAGCTGAACTGGTCTGTGTACATTTCACTCTCAAAGCCTTTTTTTAATCACCCCTGCTTAATAAACAGTCAGTCTCAGATGTATAAGGTTGCATTCACCTGTATTGATCATTGGCTTCTCAATTATTCAATTAATCTGCCTGGTGTGCACACCCTCTCCAAGGTCTGTTTGCCTCTTGTGCAGACAAGCTTCTCAACTACCTCTTCTCTGGGAGGGAGTGAGCCATGGATCAGTCCTATCCAGTCAGTTCCCAGCAGGACACTAGATGAGAGGCAGAGAACAGTGGAGGAAGGAACCAGCTGGGGGATTAGACAGCCTCCAGCCATCCCAGAGACAGGTCTGTGTCTCTAGAGAATTTGCTTGGAAGTACATTCCCAGAATGTCAGACTCCCTGGTATTCACATGTAAGTACAAAAACATCTTCAAAACCCAGCCCTGATGGTTTTCTGCTCCACTGCTCAGCCTCCACCTGTGCAAATCACCCCGCAATGATATTGTCTGAACACTGCCTGATCTTATCACCTTGTTCACAGGGTGGACGCCAAGGCACTCACATCCCAGCTGATGTATCTCCAAAGCACGAACTTTATACCAGGGTAACTAAGCGATCCTGAAAATTGCCCCAATTTTTAAATCTCGCCGAACTAACCCATCCCGTGGGCATTTTCATTCTCACCTAAATGTGAAACACCAGGCTTAAGAAAACAATTATAAATGCTTGTGTCCAAGAAATTCATTGCATACAAATTCCTATTTCTCTACAAACTCCTCCTACCTTGTCCACCATCCACTGTGCTCCCTCCTCTCCTCCACTCCCTCTGAAATCATTTCCATTTATATTAGCCTCTCCTAAGCCTTCTTTTTTAGGAGTACATAAATTTGAGAGCTTAACTAAATTGAATATGTCCCTTTAAATAAAGTTATCTCACCCTGTAAAAGTCAGCGCAAAGTGACCCTGTAAGTCTGGCTCGCACCCCTGGGGTGAAAAAGCCTGCTGTTCAGTGGGGCTTCATGGCGGCTTCCCCAGAAGGAAAGCTCTGGAAGGTACTTTAGCGTGCTACATGCAAAGGCAGCAGCCAACGGATCTCATCATTTCTAAATGTCAGCCTCAGTATAATCCTTCTGACCCATTCCAAAGCTTATAGGTCACAGAACATTTTATCTGGCAGTGCCTTTTATATCTTTTTTTTTCAGGTTTAAAGTGGTATCCATTTTCCCTTCCATCCCCCTCTGAAGGAAACCTGGCTCTTCTATACATATGGTGAGTAAGGCATCAAGGAATTCAAGCAAATGATAAAAATATGTCTGCAGGGAAATAAATTTCTCTTTCTGAAATCAATCATGTGCTATTCAGGCAAGCAGGGAAAACAGCCTGAAATACCCCTTATCTCACGGCTCCACTCCACTCGGTCATCTTGTGCAGACACTTGAAGGCCAGAGGCTTTCTCCCTCGGTCTTCTTTCTCCCACAGCGGAAGGCAGGGGAGGCTGAGATCTGCGGGCAGGCGGGTCAAAGGGCGTGATTAGCCTGAAACAATTGGCTGGCTGTCATTTGGAAGAGATAACCGGAGGGGCCCATGATTCCATGCAGAGAGTGTGCATAGCAATCTGCACCGTGGGAAGAAGCCCCGTCCGTTTCCCTGCAGTGCAGGAGAGAAAAGGGAGCTTGTACTACTCCCACCTCCCATCATTGACTCATGTCAACACTGGTGCCCGTGGCTTCCTGCTTTGTGCAGAACAAGGGTATTGTTGTAAATGGCACCTATAAAATCTCTTTTAAAAAGGAGGGACGTGATCAGGCAGAGCCGTGGTTCTTAACCACATTGTGGAAACAGGTCGCCATAATCTCCCAGCGCCATATTGTAGCAGGCTATGGGCCAGGCTGCCCCGGGGACACACGCGCCCTGCCATTTTCTAGCTGAGTGATCTGCAAATATCCCAGAGCCTCTCCAGCCTGAGAGATCATGCAGGGTTGTAGTTTGGATGAAATAAAATGTGCATGTAAGGGGCGCCTGGGTGGCTCAGTCAGTTAAGCGGCTTCCTTTGGCTCAGGTCATGATCCCAGGGTCCTAGGATCAAGCCCCACATCGGACTCCCTGCTCAGCGGAGAGCCTGCTTCCCCTTCTCCCTCTGCCTGCCAGTCTGCCTACTTGTGCTCTCTATCTCTCCGTCAAATAAATAAAATCTTAAAAAAAAAAAAATGTGCATGTAAGTACTTAACCCAGTGTTTAGCACATAATAGAAAATGTTATAAATGGTAGGCAGGGAAAGTGGCTGATTCTGAGAATCAGAGTTGCTTATAGACAACTGTTTCCAACTGCTAAAATGGTTCATTTAAAATTTGGGAGTCATGGGACGCCTGGGTGGCTCAGTGGGTTAAACCTCTGCCTTCAGCTCAGGTCATGATCTCAGGCTCCTAGGATCAAGCCCCACATCAGGCTCTCTGCTCAGCAGGGCGCCTGCTTCCCTCCCTCTCTCTGCCTGCCTCTTTGCCTACTTGTGATCTCTCTCTCTGTCAAATAAATAAAAATAAAAAATAAGTAAGTAAATAAATAAATAAATAATAAAAAATCTAAAATTTGGGAGTCATTACCTGGTGCCAAAGGTACCAAAGTTCTCTATTTCTGAGAACTTCATGTCAGATGCTGAAACTTGCTTCTCATGATATGTTTGGGTGACGATGAAAGGAACAAATGGGGAAACCAAGGCAGAGTAGAGTGAATTGTTATTGACCTAAGTGGTCCTACTACGTAAGACCAAAACTTCTGGGTTGTTTCTAATCTTGAAATAACTGTTTATCCAAGATTAGTTGAAAAAGTTTTAAGCCTGATTCTACCCTTTATCTTACATCTATGATTCCTACTGATTTCTAAGAAAAGAATACTTGCTTAAAATTAAAGAGAAGTGTGGTGGAGAAAAAAAAATCTGAACAAATTCTACCCTTAGCTGTACTCCCACAATGATGGCTGATAGCTTCATTTTTAAGGTTTCAAATGAAAGGTATTTAAAGCTAAAAAAAAAAAAAAAAAAAAAAAATCCTGAACAGAATACTACTCATTTTGCCTTGTATTATATAATCAATTAAAATTAAGAATAATTGCTGCACAGAAGCTTTTCAACTTGATGCGGTCCTAATAGTTCATTTTTGCCTTTGTTTCCATTGCCTTTGGAGATGTATCTAGCCAGAAGTTTCTGCGGCCAAGGTTGAAGAAGTTGCTGCCTGTGTTCTCCTCTAGAATTCTGATGGATTCTTATCTCACATTTATGTCTGTCATCCATTTTGAGTTTATCTTTGTGGATGGTGTAAGAAAATGGTCCAGTTTCATTCTTCTTCATGTAGCTGTCCAAATTTCCCAGCACCATTTATTGAAGAGACTGTCCTTTCTCCATTGGATATTCTTTCCTGCTTTGTTGAAGATTAGTTGGCCATAGAGTTGGAGGTCTTTTTTTAAAAAGATTTTATATATTTATTTATGAGAGAGACAGGGAGAGAGAGCATGAGAGGGAAGAAGGTCAGAGGGAGAAGCAGACTCCCCATGAAGCTGGGAGCCCGTTGTGGGACTGGATCATGGAACTCCGGGATCATGACCTGAGCTGAAGGCAGTTGCTTAACCAACAGAGCCACTCGGGTGCCCAGAGTTGAAGGTCTTTTTCTGGGGTCTCTGTTTTATTCCATTGATCTATTTGTCTGTTTTTGTGCCAGTATCATACTGCCTTGATGGTTACAGCTTTGTAATAGAGCTGGAGGTGTGGAATTATGATGCCACCAGCTTTGGTTTTCTTTTTCAACATTTGTCTGGCTATTCAGGGTCTTTTCTGGTTCCATATAAATTTTAGGAGCTGAGATGTCCATGGACAGATGAATGGATAAAGAAGATGCGGCATATATATATAATGGAATATTACTTAGCCATCAGAAAGGATGAATACTTACCACTTACATTGTTAGACATGGAGGGTATTATGCTCAGTGAAACAAGTCAATCAAAGAAAGATAATTATCATACAGTTTCACTCATATGCAGAATATGAGAAACAGTTCAGAAGATCATAGGGGAAGAGAGAAAAAACTGAATGGGAAGTCGTCAGAGAGGGAGAAAAACCATGAGAGACTCTTAACTCTAGGAAACAAACTGAAGGTTATAGAGGGGAGGGAAGGGTGGAGGAATGGGGTAATTGAGTGATGGGCATTAAGGAGGGCATGTGATGTGATGAGCACTAGATGTTACATGCAACTGATAAATTATTGAACACTACATTTGAAACTAGTGATGTACTATAGGTTGACTAATCTAATTTAAACTAAAAAAATATTAAATTAAGAATGGTTATTTGAAAAGTGCCTAGTATAAGTTAGAGACTGTGCAAGGCACTGATCTATAATCTCAAGTCTTCACATAACCCTACAAAGTAGATACCATGCTGCCCATGTTAGAGATACTGAGACTCAGAAAGGTTGTGCAACTTTCCCAAAGTCACACAGCTGGTCAGTGATGTGGCCACGCCTTGAATCCAGGTCTATCAGACCCTGAGTCCATTCTTTCTCTTTATTTTACCTTTCTGTCCCCTCCAGAACAGCCATGTGAGACATCTTAGGGAACTGAGGTAGAATTTGGACAGTTTGCAAGCTTGTACCAATGCAAGACAAAACACCAATGTGTTAGATAAAATGCATACTTTCATCCAATCTTTCAAGTCAACATGACTGCATGGACTTGGATGGTCACATCTGAACCCAGACAAATGAACTTTCCAGGCCCAAAGTGCATAATTGCAAAGCTGGATAAGAACCTCCAGGCCTCAGCTGAAGGAGCTGGTTATCATCTGGTTGGTATCCCTTCCCAGCCCTGCTCAACCCCAGGTGAGAGAGAAAGCAGGTAGGGACTCTGGATCCAACTGACAGCCTTTCCATTAGTTTGCCCTTCCCAAACCCATCTCTCTGTTCTATCATAGGCTATTCGAATTATCTCCTTCACTGTCTGAATGAGCTTCCATTTATTCCAAAAGACTATTTTTATGAACCTTTCATCCATTTAATAGCTTTTTAATCCTTATCCCTTTTGAAATCTTTTTACTCAGCTGCCACCCTGCTTTCAACCACTTTCAGCTCTGTCCAGCCTCTCAGCTATAGCCCCAGATGCCACTTGCTCCACAGCCAAAGCAGTGCGTGCCCGACCCTGTCCACAAAGCCCAGGAAGGCTTCCCAAACAGAATGTCATGAGCTAAGTGGCTCCGTTTTGAATCGCAGTCTTTCTTTCCTTTTAAAGTGCACTCAGGCAGAGTTTTAGTGGACAGGTTTAGGAGCCAGGAGAGCAATACACCCACACAATCCAAAGTCAGTACCATTGTCCCCACTTTGCACCAGTGAGGAGACTGGCCCTTGAGAGGTTGCATAATTTGTCCAAGGTCACACAGCTCACACAAGTCTGAGCTGGGGATCAAAGTATGTTCTAAGCCTTCTTCCAAGTATGTTGTGCTGCTGTGAATAGGGAAATAATTTCTGTCAAGTACTTAGAAAGAAGAGACTCAGGGTATGTTGATTGCCTTAATGAACTGTAACAAGGAGATTCCTGTGATCATCCATTCCAATGAGTTTTCTAGGGACCACTGGAAAAGGTCGGAGGGCAACACAAAGCCTCAGAGATCAGACTTTTGGAAACCAAATCTAGGCTCTCTACCACCTATCTGGTGAGCTATATGACTTTGGGAAAGTTGGCTACTCAACCCAAAAGTAGTTATTTCCTTGTTTATTTAATGGCTCTCCCTACCAGAATGTGTCCCCAGCAAATGAGCAGCTTCATCTGTTGTTTTCTTTCCACCCAGACCAAAGCCTGGCCCTGAATTTGTATTTAATATATATTCATTACCTGGGTACACACTTTCTTTTCTGCCACACTTCTTTCAAGGTAATTATGTCAAATGTGTTTGTCTTACTGTCCTTCCTTGCACTGCACTCCTTCCCTCACAAATCTGCCATCAGCATCAGCATCAGCATCATCTTCATCACTGTTTCCATCAGGAGTTTCTGGTGTCTCAGAGTTCTAGTAAAAGAAGGACGTTTGTGATTAACTAATCACACATTGAGTGAGGTGCATAGTTACCATAATAAAAATGTCAATGCTATCCAACACTGAGAGCTTACTTAACCCTAAGTAAGAACTCAGGCAGGTCGTCCTCACCACAAGAATCACCATTTTACAGATGATACAGGTAAGGTGTAAAGAGCAGAGGTAACTTGCCTGGGGTCACAGAGAGAAGAGCCAGCAATTGTAACTGAAACTTATTGATTCTAGAGCCTGATCTCAACCACGAGGCTATAGAACTTGACAGAAATAGGATGAAAATGTCTATCTGTTCAATGAAATATGATGCTCTTTTGAAGACCTTGCCTTGAATCCTATGTCATGCTTGAAACCCATGGGAAGAGATGGCAGAATTTAACACAATTCCTCTGGCTCGGAGACCAAAACATTCTGCCTCTTCAACCAAGTGTGTGGACAGAGAAAGTGCCTCTCACGTAGCTGACTGCTTGTACTCAAGCTGTGCTGGAAGCCTGGGGACTCAGGAAGTTTGGAGGCAGAGCTGGCATGAGCAGGTGGCAGTCTTCTTCAGCAGGCAGGTGCACATGACAGCTGTGGTGATTCCTGAGAAGGAGTCGGAGGTCAAAGGCCTCTTTTCAATTAGTTCATTCCAGGCCTGCCAGCTCTCGGTATCTCCGCAGTTCAGACAGACGGTGCCTGTTTGCGAGCAGGATGCAGAGCCTCTACACCAGATATAGCCACCAGCCGCTCCAACAGAGGCCAGAGAATCGCTATCCCCAGGCATCCTGTCACCTCAGCAGGGCCTCAGTCTGGGCCACTGGACAGCAAGTGGTGGACAAGCAGAACAATCTCAGAGGCTACTGGTAATGTTCCCACAGTCCCAATCTAGGGTGGAAATGTCCGCTCCTTAATCTCCGTTCCAGAAGACATAGTGTTCTGTTGAACTGGTTAGGACACCATTTCAGCTGCTGAAACAGAGGCCAAGATACAAACGACCGTTTCTCTCATGTTTAAGTCTATACAGAGCAGTCCAGGCCTGCACAGGGCTCTGTTGTCTCAGGGAACCAGGTGCCTTACATCTGATGCCTGGCTTCTTCAATATGCACATTCTCTTTACTCATGGTCCAAGATGGTTGTTCCAGTTCTGTCCATCATATTCATATTCCAGCCAGCAGAGAAGCAGAAGGGGGAAAGTAGAAGGGGACATAGAACATGTCTGTTCCCTTTAAGGCCTTGATCTCCTGCTCATATACCATTGGACAGAACTCCGTCAAGCAGCCACTAGGCTGAATGGGAAGACATAGAACGTAGTCTCTAGCTAAGAAGCCATGCATTGGGGCGAATCTTAGAAATTCTACTACAAAAGAGAAAACATGGGGAAGCCAATAGACACTGAGGAAGCTAGCATTCTCTGATACAAGCTTACCTTTCTGCCAACCAAATATTTATGCATACTCTTCCTCCTAGGCATGGAGCATCATCAACCCCGAGAGGGGCAGCCGGAAGTCATGCCTAGTTCCCACATGCAGCTCAAATTTAGTAACTCTGGGTACTAGGCAGCCTCCCCATTGGGCCTGTTGTGGATGCCCTCAGTCGGAGCTGCCTACAAGTCATCATCCCCATAGCAACAGGGTTGAGTAGAGTCAGGTCAACGGCAATAAAAACTCCCATTCAGAAAAGGGATGAGTGAAAAACAAAGCAGCCCCTTGTCGACAGTGATTTTCACATCCTGCTAGACAGTGAAACAAGATCTTTGGATAGGCTATTGGCAGTTTCTGGTTTTCTGGGGGAAACACCCTTGACAGTGGATGAGGTCCTCCATGGCCTCATATTGCACGGGTCCTGGAGAGTGTTTCTCTCTTGGGGGCTGAAGAGGTTCACTATTCCCTAGTGGTCCATTTAAGAACATCTGGGTCTGAATAATCATATCCTTTGCATGTAATTTCTTTGGAAATACTATTTCTCAAAATTGTCAGGATGTATTTTCTTCAAGATGCTTCCACAAGTATATGTAACCACAACCAAAAGTCTCGTCTGGACCTGCTTTTTGTGTATTAAAAACTCTGGGGTTTATATATTGGCCTTTATGCTCTGCCTAATCCCCTCTTCCCTCCCCTTTATGGTGACTCTCTTGAGGCCACCTAACACAAAAGCCCCGGGTAGGAAGAGGGTGCCATCATCTGATTTTGTAGCTGGGATGGCTCCCTCATCTGGCCAAGAGCACTTACAGAGACCCCTGAGCAAGGCTTGGGGCAGTGTGATCTCCTCTACTGCTGTTTCATCATCCACCTGAGTTCATCTCTTGATGGCCATTCAAAGCACAGGAAGGATCATCCCCCACACACCAACATCCTGAGTTTTTCCAACCGGTTCTACTGAAGTCATGTACTCCATGGGCATTAGGCCTGCCTTCTGAGATGCTGCAGGTGATAGTTTTGCTAAATGCTTTTCCAGGCCACAACAAGCAGCACCAACTCTCTGCCTGGAAATAGCTGTGTCTTTACTACCCAGTACTGTGACAACAGTGCATCACATTTTATGTCTTATGGTGGCAGCACCCCACATCTGAACCCCAAATTCTCCATTAGTGAGGATACCAGTTTAGCTGCTGCAGCAAGACTAAAATAATAATGGGTTTACAAAATAGTTCATTTCTCTTTCTAGGACAGTTTGACCTTGCTAAGTCTGGGCTGTGCAGCTGTGGGTGGCAGGGACCCAGGCTCCTTCTGTATGGGTGCTTCACATCCTCAGTGTTTTGTTCAGAACTTGTGGTCCAATGCTGCTGTTCCAGCGGCTGCTGTGTTCCAACCACCAGAAAGGGAAAAGAACATGGAGGGACCATGACCTTTATTTGGGGTTTAACATGAAATTGCCATGCCTCCTTTCTGCTCACATTCCATGAAGCCAGAAATAAGCCATGTGGCCATCCCTGGTTTAAAAGGAGGCAAGAAGTTAGAGTCCTTGGTGAGATGAGCATGTGAGCTAAAGGTCTAATACTAAAAGAACAGAAGAAAACAGTCTAGGGACAGGAAACAAGGTACAACCTGTGGCTTCTTCCACAAGCCCAGACAGACTGTCTTCAAGACTGATTGCCTCAAAAACTGGATAAAGTTTCAGAAAGCTTTTGATTCAGCCATCCAGCTACAAGCCCAGGAGCTGAGAAAAGAGAGGATAGCAGGGTTTTGCTGGTGAATTCTGGGCTTGCAACTCATAGTCTTTTTCTCCCCCAATGAAAGTCGTTCAGAAATTAGCAGAATCCCAGAGAAAGTTCTAAACCCACAGCCAATGTAAGACAGAATTTCTTGAAAACACATTAACTCTCCAACATTAACAAATCCTGAGGGTAGAGACGCCAATTCTAGGATAGAGATAGGCTGAAGTGTGCTTAAAAATAATAATAATAACAGGACAGGGTGAATTCTGCTGCAATGAAAGTGAGCGCGTCTTTATCAGAGTTGACAGAGATCATTAAAAAGTGAAAGCAGGAACCCAGTATATTGATGATCCCTCTAGAACTTGGCCTTACAACCATAGGCTGTATTCAGTGGAGTCTGTTTTTTCCTGTCTCATGCAGTGAAATTCAATCTCATATAAGTTTTTATTTGTTCAAAGTGATAGATAAGCCTCCTAAAGTATGGTTTAAATCAATATTCTATTCCCCAGGTTAACTGAAACTGTGGATTCATTTAATGAATAAATGCACATGCAACTTTATAAACACATAGCCGTAATTTTTACAGAGAGGACACCCAGAACAGGACTTTGCTTTGTAGAGCGCACCTGATTAGGATTCTAATAATGAAATGAGTAACATATGAACATGTCCAACATTGCCTAATGAAATATCTAACATTGTCTGGTAGCAGGCTGGTTTTATGAGCTAGCATGAAAACAGGAGGCCTGAGGAGATTAAAAGGAAGTTGAATCTAACAACAGAAATAGTCAACATGTACTGAGTGTTAAAATATGCCAGGCTCTGTTTTAAGCATATCTATATGCTTGACAGCTCATTGGATCCTTTTAAAAACTCTAATAGTGAGCTACTACTATTGTTCCCACTTAAAAAAAACAAAACAAAACAAAACAAAAAGGCACAGAGAGGCTAAGTAATTTGCCCAAGATCATACAGCTGTTAGTTGGTGGAGGCAGGCTTCCAACCTGATCAGTTAATCAAGAAATTTTGAACATGTTATCACCCCATAGGTAGAATCTGGATCATAAAGAACTTACAGCTTAGTTATTTGGATTGGTAGTAAATTAGAACAAATCAAGATATCTCAGTGTTTAGGGGTTTGTATGTGCTAGATACTACAAAGAATTTTTGACACCAGATGAATTCACTGTGCTCATTCTATCTCTCACCTTTTCAAGTACATTGTCCTAAAACCATACCTGGTAGAAAATGAAAACTTTCAAATAAATTGCCTCAAGGTAACAGTAAACCTAAATTTGTCTAATAATCCATTTCTCAAATTCCCTAAAATGCAATTCTGAATGATTATCAATTATGGCTAAGCTATTGTTGGCAATGTAACTGATTGACTTGAAGTATTCTGATACCTCCTCAGGGGTGAGGATAGGAGGAAACAGTTACTCAGTAACTTTCAGTATTATTCATACTACTGTTCTCTAGAATTTAAACTATTGAGTCAGTTCCAAAACTCAAATAAGTTCCAGGTTCCAGACATGAGATGTGGTCATAACTGAGTAAGGGTCAGCAAAGTGTTTCAGTAAAGAGCCAAACAGCAGTTCTGCCTTTGTAACATAAGAGGAGCCATGGACAGATGTAAAACGATTGGGTTTAGTTGTGTTCCAATAAGACTTTATTGACAAAAACAGGCATCGGGCCAGCTTTGGCCCACAGGCCAAGCGTTTGCAGATCTCTGCACAAGAAATTTACTAGAACTCTTCAAAGGCACAAAATGCCACACAATCTCCATGTGGGGGAATTCACTTACAAATGGCCCAAGGATCCTTCTTAATTGTGTCTAGTGTAATTCTGATGTCTGTCGTCATTTCCTATTGTGCCTCTGAATGTGCTCATGCTTGTCAGCAGAGTCCAGTTTTTAGTTCAGAAAATGCATTTGTCATACCATCAATACGTGATGTGATGCAGAGGAAATTATTGCTACAACATGCAATCCATCCAAAAACAAAACACAAGTACCTGCTACGTGCAAGGTGATCAAAAACCTTAAGTGGTTACTTTGCTGCCAAGCCCTCTGCCCTGCCAAGAGGTTATAAGCATATCTGACTCATCTAAAGGTAGTGTATCCATTAGAATTTGTGTTTGACTGACAGAGAGAATCAATTGGGATAACTGAGCCCTACCATCCTTAGGGTGTGAATTCATCCCTAAGGACACAAGATGGACACAAGCCATGATTCCAGGTAGGAAAGGAAGGAAGGGTAATGAGTGAAAAGAGGTATCCCAAGACAGGGCTCCCCTGGAAGTCGACATGATGACTTCCACTTATTATTCTCCCCTTTCAGGAAGGGAGACTGAGAACTGCAACCCTTTTGCTGGGCTCAAAAATCAGTATATTTAAAGAGGGACGGAGAATAGTCATGGGATAGGCCACCAGCCATCTCTGCCATATAAGTTTGACACAAAGATTATTTTCTCTCTCTTTTTTTATGATCTATTCACTCCTAGAAGCCAGAGTCAACTGAGTAAAGTGAAACTCCTCTTTCTGCTTAGCATGGTTACACACAACCTCATTCCTCCCAGTCCTTTTTGACTTCTATTTTACTCTTACAAATTACAAACAGGAACTCCCTCCCAGGAAATGATGGCCAAGCCAGTTGGACATGGGGCTCATTTACTTTGGGTAAAAGTGTTCTGTGAGTGTTGATTAGTCTTCACTCCTCTCCCTCCTCACCCTCACCAGGAGATTCACTCTCTGCCTTGTCTTGCTGCTCTGCAGGAAAGCTGGCCTCTGCACATCATGTGATAGGGCCTCTTTGCTCACTGGTTTCTGCTTGGGATTGGCCAATGGGGGCAGGAGACAAAAAAGGTTGGCTATAGATACTCCTTGTCCTGTTCTTTCTTGCTCAGGCAAGGCTTTGATATCAGCTACATCTATGACAAGAGCTTCTATATCAAAAGTGGGCAGCCAACCTCCTTAGACCCTGTTTCCTCACCTCCAAAGACCTGGGGTGAAAGCTATCCTGATATTACTTCCCCATATTTCTGATTACTGTATGCTTCAGTTTCCCTTGATAGTTCCTAAACCCTGTCCTCCCCTCTGGAAAGAATCTCTGTATTGGAAAGTCTCTTTTCCTGTCAGAACCATGGCTTCTATACCTTGCACCTGACTTGTGAATCTATCCTCCCAAAGTTGGAGGAAACTTGACTGAAGATGGGTAAGTTGGGATTGCACCTTCTATATTCAAAATGCTCAAGACATAGGGGAAACCTTAAAGATAACTGGAGACTGCAATGGGAGCATCCTGACACCCCTAACACGAATACCTGACACACTTTATCTCATTCTTCCCAGCCAAGTCCAGGGTCATCTTGTTGTCAAAGCCTCTGCTCACCACCTATTCCCACCCTTAGGTGGCCTTTTGTGTGCCTTATAAATATCATATGTCTGTTAGATTATAATTATCCATTGACATATTTAGTTTCTGTCTACACTATGTGATTCTGAGGGGCAGGAACCCTGCCTTGTACCCTTGTCTTGAGAGCACCTAACCCAGAGTCTGACACCCTCCTCACTGAGAACATGAAGAGGCAGTGCCACAATGAGTCACGAGAGTGAGCTAAAAACAACAGTGACAACAATACTGAAAGAGCCATTTTTAAATGTGTGTGCTGATCTGGATAACAGTAAGATTTTGAGTCATAGGAGGATGGTGTGACAAGTGGCTGATCGGAGAGTCTGGAAGAGAACAGGTCATAAGGGAGAGGAAATCTGACTCATTAATTGTGTGCAACATGGGGATGGTAAGGTACCACAGTGAAGGAGGCCTTCAGAGCCCAAAGACTGATATCCAGGGACAGTACTGGAGATAATGGGCTGGAGAGGGGGAAGTCATGTACAGGGAGGCAATTAGAGAAACAGGGAACAAGGGAAACACTTCCAAGGACAAAAGTGAAGTGCAGGCATGGGCTCCTCAGTCACCCCGCCTTGTTCCCGGTCAGCATTCTGTTTAACTCACAGGGTTAAAATCCACAGCCCTCATCAACATCAACTCCATTAGATCAAAGACCAAGCTAATTTGCTAACACTATTAAATACATAAAGCCATCAGAAGTAATTTAATGCTTATCAGATATGCTTACTCCCTAATAAACCCTCACCTACCCCTTATTTCAGCCTAATGAGCAAAATGGATTCAGAAAATGAATATATAATGAAAATTCCTTCCCCTTATTTCCATGAAAGAATTAGAAGGGGGTTTAGACAGAAAAGGGGATTGGCATTTAAGGGGCATTTAGCTGCTTCGTTGATTTCTATTTCATTTTGGAGCGTGTGATGCACAGCTGAGGTTTGTCAACCTTATGTTAGCCCAAGTAATTCATCATAGTTAAATATCATGTATTCGAGCTGCAAATGCACTCTACCATTTGGGATGCATCGAGTTTCCTTTCCTTTATAAAGGGAAGAACAGAGTACCAGCTAAAGAAAGGAGCCAGTTTATCCATCAGAGAGAGCCCTGCAGAGGGGGAGATCAGCACAAGGCTGAATGCTTCCCAAGGCACCCGCCATCTTGTGCAATTATTTCACTAGCCTTCCCCCTTGCCAGCTTTCCCTCGAACCATACAAATCTCTCACTCTTCTATAATGGCCCGTTTTCTCAAAGAATCCTGAAACCGTAGCCCCAAACCCCTCACTTTTCAAAGACAAACCCTTGTAAAATCCCTATGCCTGCCCTTGGGACATCCCCAGTTCTTCCAGCCTTCTGAGGTTGCTGTTCATGGAACACTTGGATGAAAATGACAAGATCCTGTGTCGATGGGCACTCCCATGGATTCTTCTGGGTCCTTGGAAGTACTCACTCTAAGTTTCTGTCCTCAGAGAAATGGGGTCTAAGAAACGGTTTCTCTTCCTATGGGTGATCTGTCCCTTCCTGACATATCAAGCCCATTGTGCCTCTTTCTGGTCATTGCCGGAGAACCACTAACATGAGACTGCTCACGCATCCATTCCCTCCCTAAATACAAACCAGATTACCTACTGGGAGCGACATACTGTGCGAGACCCCAAGTATACAGGAGCAAGCAATGCAGCCATGGTCTCTCCCCTCACAGCGCACAGTTGAATGGCAGAGATAGCCATGCAGCCAAGATCCCCAGTAAGAATGGTCACATAGTGATGGTAAGAGCCAGCAAGTAAGAAAAGAAGTGGTACACTACCAGGACCCTCTTTTAGTCTGGATAGTCAAAGAAAGCCTCTCTGAAGAGCAGACATGGAAGTTGAGGCCTGATGCCTGAGAAGGAACCACCAGGTTGTGTGTGCATGAATGAGGGTAGGGGGAAGTGTTTGTGGCATGCAGGGAGCAGGCACTGAGAAGGGAAGACTCAGAACCAAAAAGCGGCCCAGGCAGCTGGAACACCATGGGAAGGGGATGGGGGTGAAGGGGTGGTCAGGGAGGACTGTAAGCAGGGAGGGACTTGAAATGATTTTATTTTTAAGGTCAATCTGATGACTCCACGGATCATGGATTGGGGTGGACATGGTACAAAGAAAAGGGTGTGTGTTGCTGACTTTTACTTGAGGTTTGATTTATCCTAGGATGATGATAGCAGTCCAGAGAACAACAAACCACTGAAAGTGGACTCGTGCCCCACAGCTGAACAGTTCCTCCTGCCACACCACTACTGACTGAGGCCTCCTTGGTCAGCCTCCATCTGGCTTGTCTCCTTTCTCTCTCCCCAAATGTCTCTCCTCCACCCTCCTCTCTATCCTCCATCTCTTTTCTCTCAGGCTGCTTTCAGAAACTCACAAGTCCTTTTTTTCTCCTTTTTTTTTTTTTTTAAATGCAGAGTGATTCAACTCTCTTGCCTTCTCCTTCTAGATCTTGCCTTTAGTAAGGGTAGACTCAATTTCCACACTCAAGGAAGTTCATCAAAGTCTTTTCCTAAATAAAGATCCACTTCTCCTGAAATTATTATCCCACATACTTTGTTATCCATTATCCATGGTCCCAATGATGTTATATAACAGCTAACTACAAAATAAGTGTCCGTGGCTCACACATCTGTAGGATCACCTCAGCCTCTCTTGCTGATCTTGGCTGGGCCTGCTCACATATCTGGGAAGTCTAGGGTAGCCTCTGTTGGAAAGATAAGACAACCTGGTTCCACATGCCTCTCATTCTCCTTGGATGAGTGGGATATATCCTTTTCATAGAGATGACAGAAGGGAAACATAAGCACAAACACACAAGCACATTTTCACTCTCTGCTTACATCAAGTCTGGTAATATCCCATTGGCCAAAGCAAGCCACATGGCTAAGCCCAGCATCAGAGCAGAAGGACTATAAAATGACATGGCAAAGGGTCTAGATGGGGACAATGGGATTGGGGCATTAATGCAGCCAACCTATCACATCTTAGTTTCAGCAGAAGAAGGCATGCTCGGTTTTGGGTTTTGGTTTTTAATTATTCTATAAATGGACTCACATCATTAAAGTGACTTGCCCCAGGGCATATATCTTGATAAGGACAGTCACAAGCCAGAATTCAGATCTTTAGCCAGTCCAGTGTTCTTTCCACTTTACCATGTTACTTCCCTAGAAGCTAGCAGCCACATATGCCCATTTCCCTGCATTCCCAGTAGGCTTGGCACTAAACAGTTAAAGACTCCTGTGCTGGATCCAAGGGATTACATCAAATGATTAGGAGCAGAAGGAAATGCACATCTAACTTTAAGCCTGTACTACCACCTTCATAGAGGATTTTAAACAACTCGATAATTAGAAATTGGAATTGTTTACCTACTTTTTCTTCTCTGAGAGACTGTGATGCAGGCTGAAATTATTACACCTATCCAAAGTCCCCATAAGGATAACACTTTCACATTTTTACTAAGTATACATACATCTTTCCTATTTATGCTCAAGAAGTCAGTATAAACCTGTTTTTCTGCATTTCATGCTGAAAATGCACCCCTACTCCCTAATCTGTTTAGACATATGCACTGGATATGGGGAACCTGACAGCAATTCTCCATAGATTTTTCTCCTTTCTCCTCCTCTTCCTCTCCCTCCCCGCTCCTCCTCCTCCTCCTCCTCCTCTTCCTCCTCCTCCTCCTCCTCCTCTTCTTCTTCTTCTTCTTCTTCTTCTTCTTCTTCTTCTTCCTCTTCTTCTCTCTCTCTCTCTCTCTCTCTCCCCCTCTCCTTCTTTTTTCTCTTGACCTATCTCTGCTTTAAATCAATTCTCAAACAGGAGAAATATCTGGAGATGTTTTTGGTCATCACATCTTGGGTGGTGGTTGTTATGGCATATAGGGGTAGAGGTCAAGGATGCCACTAAACACCCTTGTGAAGTGAAGAACTATCTTCCCTTAAACAACAGAGAGGTGATAAACATAAACCACAAATGTTAATCCCAGATTTCATCATTCATATGTCTAGTTCATCTCTTCCCTTTGAGTCACACAGTAGTCCCAGGAGGGCAGAAGGATGCAGGATGGGTAAGTGGGGATACATAGATTCTGGCCCTACACACACCTGACATTGAATGCCAATTGCGCCAATGACCAGCTGGATGATGTTGGTCAAACTTACTTACGTACCCGCTGTTGCAGTTTGCCTTTTGGAAAAATGGGATTGTGGCCAACTATCACACAGGGTGGCATGGATACTAATTTAGACAATCCATATAAATTGTCTGGCCCAGAGTGAGCATTCAGTAATTGTCAGTTCCCACTCATTCATATTAAAATTCCTCTTAATTTCAAATCTGGATCTTATATCCTAGTTCTTTGGGACTAGCCAAGTTAGACTTTAGTTAGAGCCAAGAAGTACCTAATGAGAAAAAATTTCTGTTAACAAGTTCCTTGGCTCAAATTTTCCATCCCCAAGGGATCAGGCTAGTCAGACAGGGCTTACAGGAGTATCTAAACCAAATTCTGCCCACTTCTTACTAATAAGCTGTGGTGCTGTATATTCTGATCACTTCCATGTTAATCAGCTGAGAAACCCAGTGGTCCTTTGAGGAGTAATGATCTCAAGAATGGTTAAATTCACGTCTAAAAACAAGAAGCTGGAGGCAAATATATTCTAACACAGCCACAGTCCATGCTGCATTCTGGAAAATGACTGAGATTATGGTTCTTGGACATAAGCCAATGAGCCAGTGTTGGTGAGTTCAGGTCAGAGGCAAGCTCACCTTTATTTCTCCCCGGGGCACTTCAGCCTTCAGTGGAAATATAAAGAACCCTCCAAAGTTAATCTCCTTCCAAGTAGAAGTTGTCTCCTATAGGTTAGTAGCATGGTAGGTATCAAATTCAAAAACTCTTTTCTTGGTTTTAGTAGGAATGTGTCTGATGTATGATTTCAGGCTGTTTGAGAAATTCCAACCATCTTTGCAAACCAAACTGAGACTTCCTTCAGGCAGTTTGGCAGAATGCATCACAATGTGATGTACATGATTCCTTTGACCTAGCAAGTCTACTTCTAAGTATCTCTCTTGCTAAAATATTGAGGCAGATATGCAAGGATATTCTCTATAAGAATAGCCACTTATAACATTATTTTAAATAAGGTAAAATTGAGTAACTTGAATATTCATCAGTGGTAAATATGGTTATGTACATGATGGCTCAGCCATTCAATGGCATACTAAACTAAAAAACAACAAAGTTCTGCCAACTACATATACATACTTGGAAGAAGGGCTATGAAATATTGTCACATCCCCAAAAGCAAACTATAGAACAAAATATACAGTATAAATCCATTTTTTGTTTTGTAAAAAAGACAGAATTGCATCTATACAAAAATGCTAGGAGCCACAAAAAGCACTAAAAAATTTTAACAGTGGCTAAAAATGAGAAACAATTTAGAAAAAGAAGGAAGTTACAGGAACTTTCTTTTCTATACTTCCATATTGTTCATTTTTCACAGTAATGATATATTCTTTCATAATTTAAAATGATAAGTTCCCTCTTTCTTTCCATTTTGCACACATATATACACAGATAACACATACACATGCACATAAAAAATAGAAAAGTATTTCATAAATACAGAAGTTAGACCTTTAATTGATCTTTAAATTGATTGAAATTAGATCAGGAACACAGAAACTGTATTAATATTGCAGAAATAAAGGTTCTAATGCTGAAAATTTCAGGCTTACCAAATAGTTGGAAGAACATAGGGAGAAGAGGTCATCGGAATCACCACAGAAACACCAACCAGAAGCACAAAAGTTGTTCTCAAGAGTTCACTGTGAAACATCTGGAACCTTCAATATCCTCTAGAAATCTCCCCACCAACTTTTTCAGTGTACAGCAGCAAAGAGAGTTGTTCTTAAAGAGCTTGTTATGAAGTTCCGATATGTTATCACATATCTGGACAGCAACTGCTAAGGAATCTTAATGGCCTCTCCTTATAGTCTACCTTGTATATCTTGTATGACTTCCTCTCATTGGCAGAACCACACAATGAAGGAAAATGTAGTTCCCAGTTTCTCTTCTCTGATACAGAAGTCACCTTAGAAGGGGGTGGCAGTGATGCTGAGTTGACAACAGATATTCCAATGGCATTTTTCACAGAAGTATAAGAAACAATCCTAAAATTTATATGGAACTACAAAAGACCACAAATAACCAAAGCAATCTTGAGAAAGAAGAGCAAAGCTGATGGATTACACAGACCTCAAACTATATCAAAAACCTATACTAAACAAAACAGTATGGTACTGACGTTAAAAAAAAAGACACACATAGACCAATGGAACAGAATTGAGAGCTCAGAAATAAACCCATGCCATATACAGTTACCTAATATTTGACAAGGGGTTCAAGAATTCTCAATGGGGAAAGAATAGTCTCTTCAATAAATAATGTTGGAATATTACTCAGCCATCAGAAAGGATAAATACCTACCATTTGCATTAACATAGATGGAACTGGACGGGATTATGCTAAGTGAAATAAGTCAAGCAGAGAAAGTCAATTATCATATGGTTTCACTCATATCCAGAACATAAGGAATAGTCCAGAGGACCACAGGGGAAGGGAGGGAAAACTGGGAAGAAATCAGAGAGGGACATGAACCATGAGAGACTCTGGATTCCTGGAAACAAACCGAAGGTTCCAGAATGGAGCAGCGTAGGGGGATGGGGTAACTAGGTAATGGATATTAAGGAGGGCATATATTGTAATGAACACTGGGTGTTATACGCAACTAATGAATAACTGAACACTACATCAAAACCTAATGATGTACTATACATTGGCAAACTGAAATTAATTAATTAATTAATTAATTATAAAAATAGTGTTGGGAAAACTAGATATTCACATGCAGAAGAATGAAACTGGACCCCTAACTTACACCACTCACAAAAATCGACTTATAATGGATTAAAGAGACTTAAATGTAACACCAGAAATAGTAAAACTCCTAGGGAAAAATTAAAAAAGAAGAACTCCTTAGCATTGTTCTTGGAAATAATTTTTTGGATTTGACACTAAAGCACCAGCAACAGAAGTGAAAATAAACAAGTGGGACTATGACAAACTAAAAAGTTCTGCAAAAGAAATGACAAACAAAATGAAAATCCAACATATGGAATGGGAAAAGATATATGTAAACAACATATCTGATGAAGAGTTAATATCCAAAATATATAAGAAACCTATCAATAGCAAAACAAGCCAATTAAAAAATGGGCAATGGACATGAATAGACATTTTTCTCAAGAAGATACACAAATGGCCATGTGCAAAGGTGCTCAACATCACTTATTATCAGGGAAATGCAGATCAAAACCATAACCTCATACCTGTTAGTATGGCTAGTACCAAGACAAGAGATAATAAATGCTGATGAGGACATGGGGAAATGGGAATCCTCATACTGCTGGTGGGAATGTAAATTGGTGCAGCCACTGTGGAAAACAGTATGGAGGTTCCTCAAAAAAAAAATTAAAAATAGAACCACCATGTGATCTAGCAATCCTACTTCTCTGTATATATCCAAATGAAATGAAATCACTAACTCAAAGAAAACAAATAATCAAGCATAGTCCACTCTTTTGTTTTTTCAGCAATACTGTATACCACTTTATCCATATTTAACTTCTGAGAGAAGGTAGTAACAATATCATGCTTTTGTCTTGAAACTATCCTTGGTAAAACTAAAGATGTACTCATTCTTTCTCCTACAGGGAAGACACATGTCATATATCAATTCAGTTTGTTTATTTGTAGGCAGTATTTATTCTTCTTCTAATAACTTATAACCTTAAATACCAAAACATGAGTATGTAGCAATTAAGACACTTCATGTTCAATAGTGAGGCAATAGAAGAGGGGAAAACAAGAGTGAATAATTATAATAAATAATACAAACTGAAAATATATCAAAGCAAGGAAGTATCAAGCAGCTTAGAAAATATGTATAACTATTCCTTGTATAATACATTCCTTGTTTCCCCAAAGGGTTACATGGTCACAGTCAGGTTTTATAACTTACTTCTCTCACTGTCCATTCCATATGCCCTTTGTCCTCACTCAGCACCCCAGCTAATCATGGCACTTTACCTCTCAAAGGGATGCAAGCCTTTATTCATGAAGGATCTATGCCTGTATAAGCTTACTATAGTTTTCCATTAACTTTCTTAAAGATGTTATTTTTTAGAGCTGTTTTATGTTCGCAGCAAAATTGAGAGAAAAGTACAAGGGTTTCCCATATGCTCCCCACCCCCACACCTGGATAGCCCCCCATTATCAACATCTCCCACCAGAGTGTTATGTTTTTTACAACTGATGAACCTTCATTGACACATCATAATCACTAAAGTCCACAGTTTATATTACAGTTCATTTTTGGTATCCCATTACATGATGGCAACCCTAATTCCACCTGGTAATCACATCATCATCTCAGCAAGTGCAGAGTACTAATCCCTCCCTTGCCTGTTGGTTAAGTAGCATAAATAACTCAAAAGGCCAGGTGGCAGTCTCAGTTCTCAGTTCAGTGGAAGTCCTATTGTGTATCTGGTAAAAGTGTGTATCTTTTGGGAACCAACACTGCCAAAGAAGTAGATCCCAAATTGCAAGAATGGAGACAAAACTTCATTACGGAATCATTAGGAGTAACAGTGATAGAAGTCACTACCACATCTTCACTTTGGTTCCCAGATGCATGTATTTTGTCTATGAGAGAGCATTATATTTTATATATTACGTGATGGTTCAGAGCATATTCTGTACCTTGGAGAATCTCACCTGGTCTTGAAATGTGTTTTCACCCATCAGTGTTAAAACCAAATGTTCAACTGGCCATTCTATTGCTGTATTAAGTCATCTTCTTTGGAGTCATGAATATGTATATAGAAGATGAATGAATTAAGTATATGTATACATATAAGCATGTATAAGGCCAATGAACTTCATGGGTATAAACCCTTTTTTATTTTTATTTTTTTAAAGATTTTATTTATTTATTTGACAGACAGAGATCACAAGTAGGCAGAGAAGCAGACAGAGAGAGAGAGAGGAGGAAGCAGGCTCCCCACTGAGCAGAGAGCCCCATGTGGGGCTCGATCCCAGAACCCTGGGATCACGACCCGAGCCGAAGGCAGAGGCTCCAACCCACTGAGCCACCCAGGCGCCCCCTATAAACTCTTTTTTAAAGTGAGATCCTGGTCAGGAGAGAAACTGTGTAGAATATCATTATGGTAAATGAGTCATTTCAAAAACCCACACATGGTGATGCTGTCAGAAACACTGTGGAGAGGACAAATTGCTGTCCCTTCAAAAAACAAAACAAAACAAAACAAAAAACAGAGCCACGTCAGGAGTCTGAATTTAGTTTCTGGTGTTGGCAGGTTGGGCACTCATATTTTGTTGCCACATGATCATTGAAAGCCTCTTCATTAGTTGTCCTCTGTTTAGCTTTCATATGGGCACTAATATATTCATATTCTGTGCCCATTCTGAGAGGTCCATCCACATATCTCATCCCCCAGACATCCTTGTCACCAGTGTTCTAACCTGGTTTGTTCCAAGTCCTTGACCACCAGCCAAACCATCACCCACTACCCAGGAATCACTATAGCTGCATATCACTTGCCACCTTTCCTTCCAGGCTAAGTGAGTAGTCAGGTGCATGGCTCAAAGTTCTGCTCACGGGGAGGAGCTCCCTTTCATTCTGTTCTTTAGGAATACCCTTGAGTAGGGCTCTACTGGTGCAACTATGCACTTCTGTATATCATGCCTTTTGTCTATCCAATAACTATGGCATACTTCTTTCTTGCTGAAAGAGACCCAGTATTGTTCATGTATTCATAGCAGTATGCTTAAGATAGGTGGCCCTGTTCCCAGGGTAAGAGTCATAACTGGTGTAAACCCACCCAGGTAAATCCATTCCTATAAGGTAGTGATTGAGTTAGAGGTGGTCACATGACCTCGTTGTGGGCAATGGGACCTGGCAGGAAGTATATGACTTTTAAGAAAGATTCTTTTCTCCTGACAAATTGAAATACATGGGGAAAAAAATGTCTCCTTTATGTGTCCTTGTAGATATCATAGTTTAAAGTAGTCCTTTGGGCACCACAGCTTATAGCCATGAGAGGAAGGCAAGAAGGTGGAAGAAAGAGCACAGATACCACTGGTCTGCTGAATTAACCAAGCCTGAGACTGCCTCCCTTCTCAATACGTGGTATAATTATCCCCCATTAGTAGGTCAGCTTAGTCAGGTATTCTGTTATAACTGAAGGGACATCAATTTAAAAATAATATTTTACATATTCTGTATACATGTTCTATTACCTTGTCATGAGGGCTTTCTAGAAATTCATGATTAGCAGCTCTGTATAATTTGAATACCCTTTTGGACAATAGGTATGGGAGTGGAAAAGTAGAAAAGAACCAAAAAAAAAAAAAAATCAGGATAAATTTTCTTCCTGTAGTGATTAGAAAGAAGAGAAAGTTACCCAATCTATATCCCTAAACATACACACACACACACACACACACACACACACACACTCGCCTTTATGTCTCTAGGTAGAAACCGGGAAGAGTGAGTTTCTTTAGCTTCAGGACCAGGGTATGAAGCAAAACTGAGGGCCAGGATGAAAAAGAATGAACTGAGGTACACATGAGTGGCTCAGTTGGTTAAGCATCTGCCTTTGGCTCAGGTCACGATCCCAGGGTACTGAGGTTGAGCTCCACATCCCTCTGCCTACTGCTCCCCCTACTTATGCTCTCTCTCTCTCTCTCTCTCTCTCTCTCTGACAAATAAATAAATAAAATATTTAAGAGAAAAGGAAAGAGCTGAGAAATGTGGGCAGAACCCATGCAGGTGTTTCAGGTCAGTCAGAGATTTGGAGTACATGGTTTACGTGGAAAAAAAAAAAAAAAAAAGGACGACAACGCCTCAGTAGGAGCCCTGGATGGGCTCCACACAGTGGTTCTGGGTTAAGCAAGGATACTTGGAAAGGCAGCTGTCAGATTCAGTAGCAGTTCACCCTGTCCTGAGCGTTAGCGTTTGCACATATGGAAGAGATAACAGAGGATGCCCGCCACTGGGAATTTTATTTTTGCATAACTCCTAGATCGCATTCCCCCAAAATGAACTGATGAATACTGTTGTACAGTTCATGAATTTATCTTCCTTGAATGAAATCAATATGTTTTTGCAAAGGACTCTGCCATAAGTTTGCTGGTGAACATTTGCATCCTGCCAGGCAGACAGGACAGGGGGAGCCTCCGCAGTGGGAAGAGAGCGATCTCTGCTGCCATCTTCTGATGGTACGCGTGAGAGACAGACAGAGGGAGGAAAAGCAAAGAACAGGCACAATGCTATTTTTTCTCTCATAAATTAAGATATCCGGGGGAAAGCTCTCGAACTTGGCACTGTCTCCTTGGAAATAATAGAAGCAAATTCCTCACTCAGCCCCCCAGCACCTACTCCCTACTCCCGGCTGACCTGTGCAGGATGGTCCCAGGCTGTTGCTGTATTGACTCGACAGAACTCAAATTTGAACTCTGTACCTCTGGGAAGTATAACCTCTCTGGTGGTTTGTAACTCAAGCAGGAACAGAAGCTTTGCTTTCTTATCGTTGATAGAATAAAGGTATCGTTGGCTCAGGTGCCCCAACACGGTAAAAGGAATGAAAGTCATTATAATCAGGTCATTATTATTAATGTGTTCCCAAATGTCCCTCCAGGCTGTGAAATCTGGGGATGTGCATGGCATATTGTCTTAAGTGTCCTCCTTAAAATTTTTTTTTTTTGGTACAACTGGCCTTCCTTTCCTCTAAAAGGAAATCATTCCAAAAACTAAAAGTTCTTCACTTGTGAAAATGGGTTATATTTATTTCCCATATAAAGCGTCCCTTCGCTTATTTCATTTCATCCCTTTGCTCTGAATGGCTGGCACTTCTCATCTTTTTCAGTTAATAATTGCTTGGGAAAACTATGTCCATTTTATTATTTCAATTTCAAACCATCAGGCAGGGCCTTCCATCCCATTAATTATTTTGAGTTCTTTCTCTAATGTAACATTTTCCTAGTCTTGACTTATAGAGCTGAGCATGGAGTTTTAGGGGCTTTCTCCTCAACACTCCATGGAGAGGGCCAGTGGCTTCCAGGGCTGATTTTCAGATTTCTCTGCATTTATTTGTAGCCCTAATCATAGGCAAACAGGATATCCATATGATGGTCAGTTTCCACAGGGCATTGTCCTGACCTACCTCTCCTGTGGTATGTCACTAAGTTACTTTGGTACAAAGCCTGTAACTGTTTCTGCCTTCCATTTGGAAAGAGGTTTGGCTGTGTGTGCTTGGCCTCAGCAGAAGAATGAGATGGGCTATACCTGGGACATGAAGGCTTTTCTGTCCAAATCCTCAGGCCTAAGAGGAGAGGCACAGAAAAGACATATTGAAGAAACCTGAAGGACAAAGCTTTCCCAGAGACCAGGAAGTTGGGAGGAGTAATGGGAAAGAAGGGTGGTAGAGGATTTACACATTGTTTGCTAGCTCCAAAGACTATAGGTCCCAGAGCAACATTGCTTTTATGATGTCTCCGTCAAGAGTACTGGTGGTGTCACCACACAGAAATCTTGTGGAAAGATGACAAATGAACAGAGGTCTCCCCCCAATGCCATGGGACTATCCAAGCCCCCAGAATTTTACATGAACCAGGAAAAAGTGGACAACAGATCTCATGTTATCCTTCTCATAAGCCCAGTGAGACAGGAATTTGATATGCACATTGAGTGATAGAACATAAAGTTCCATTTTCCATAAGACCATGTTTATGGACTGAAATTCACATCACCACACGAAGTTCCAAGTTTGGTATGTCCTCATTTGACCTTGGGAACTCACATGAATTCCTAGTCCGTCTCTTTCCTCATTGCTGAAATAAGATGATAAAACCTTTTCTGCCTTATTCTCCACTCTCTCTCTCCAGTGCTCACCACACAGGCTGGCATATAGTTGATGGCCTCAAAAATATTTGCTAAATAAGTATTATGGAATGAATACAGGCATGCATGCTTGAGTATCCTGGCCAGTTTTATATTGCCATGAAAACTACATGAAATAAAACAGATAAAATCATTTTGTACCCTCTAAGTCCTTCATAAATGTAAGGAAGTATCATTATCATTCCTTTCTTGGTTTTCACCCTCCACTGTTGGTAGTGAAAATTGATTACCTATTAAGTACTGAGTGAGAAGGTTAACTTTAATAATTTCATTTGGCTTGCATACAGAAAGCTCTGTTCCTGCCATACTTTCAATAATCATGGGCAGATATTTCAGATGCTGGCTCCCTTCTTCTGCCCACTCCAGCCAAGGGTGCCAAATCCTTCCTCCAATATATTGGATCTGAGATCTTGCAATGTCAAGTCTGATCAAGAAAATGTCAAGTTTCAAGGGAAGGTAGCGGTGGCTATATCTTTCTCCACAGCTCTTGGTGACTATGGTGTCCTATATTAGCAAATAATTCTTATGAAATCCAGACACATGATAGCACCATGTTATTGTGGACCCTCTGAGTGATTTCCCTGACAGCAGTAATCTGTTTCCAAATCTAAACAACATTAGTGGGGTAAAAATGGCCAGCAAAGAATATTAGTAGTGCTCTGTTTTCCTTAATCAGATGGTTCCTAGCACAGAGATATCAAAAGAATAACTAAATGAAAACAGAATATCTTCTTGCCTTATATAGTAAAATTCCTAGAAAAGAATTGGAAAAGATTCCTCTGCATATTTGATCTTGTCTTTTATTTTTCCCCTATCAGGTAACAATGATCTAGAATGGATGGTGTTTTATTTAAAGACATTTAGGAGTCGAAATGTTAATTCATCACTTACTTGCCCAATCTCAGAGCTTAAAGTCAATCAAATATCATTTCAGTGCATACTTTGTATAAGAAACTGATTGGTTTGTTAAATCCTTTAGAACAATACTAAAAAAATACAATATGATCTCTGAAGTCTGGCTGAGAAGAGAAGGCACAGAAGCATAGACACACAGACACAGACACACTGGTTCAATTCATAATAAGGAAATACACCCAAATATTACAGTACAATGGTTATGAAACACGTGAGAACTATAGAACAACAGAAAAGGAAAATCTACAAGAGCCTGGCATCCATGAGAGTGGAAAAAAAGAAGACAAATATCAGGTCATAAGAACAGAGTGCCCTCCTCTCACTGAGAAGATGGAAGTAGCTAATTTTTGTTGGGGTATCAGCTGTAAACGAGACCCTGTTGGAGGGAATACATGTGGTATCTCACCAAGACCTCATACATACCCCTGAGGTAGATACTCGATGTCAAAACTGAGGCTCAGCAAAGTTAAGTGATTTACTCAAGATGACACACCTGTAAGTAGCAGAGCCCAGACTCACACCATGGGTGCATAACCCTAAAGTTCAAGTCCGTGAGTCCGTTCCAAGACTAAGACATTTCAGTTACAAAAGTGGTCAAATTCTTATACTAAAGGGAAAGTTTTAAACAATAGGAAGAATGTAAGTGTGTGTGTGTGTGTGTGTGTGTGTGTGTGTGTGTGTTTGTGTTTGAAACTGTAAACGTCCCAGTTATCATAATTTTGGATGTTCAGAATTTGGGAGAAGTGAGTGACTACTCAATGTGCTGTCAATCTTTCACTTATGCTAATTTCTTACTCTACTTTTACTGGAGTTTTCACCCTTGCTGCATTATTTGGACATGCTAAAAGATAGTATCTAAGGATAAGTAATAGAAGCACCTAATTTGAATTCCGTCTTTACGTGCTGGCTTTCATTCAGACTCACAGAAATCCACTCCAGACAGCTAAGGTCACACAAAGTCTCAGTGTGTTCCACCTTGACCCTGTAAAATTTAGCCCAATCTGCACTAATTTAGGGAAGTAAACCTTAATTACCCTGTCAGTAACCTCTAGTTGGAAAGAGGCTCACCTGAATGGAAAAGAGTCCAAGGGAGAAAAAGGGCTTCCCCAGGTGGGTTGATGCAGGAAAGTTCCAGATGGTGCAAAAAGAGTCAGGGCCTAGGGAGCAGAGGCAGCCATAGCACACCCTGCTTCACAGAGCAGGAGCAGGGTCATGAAATGTCTAAACCCATACATAGTGCTGAAACACAAGTCCTATGATGTAGGAAGGTCTATGACATTAATGACATATGAGAAAACACAGGAGGAAACATAGATAATGCTACTTTGGAAGGAAATTTCCAACCAAAAAAAAAAAAAAACCTATGCCAATTACTTTTCCCAAAGTTGGCTCATTCATTATGCAATCAAATAAACATTTATTTAGCATATATTTTGTGCCAGGAGCTATATTGGACTTTGAGATAAAAATAAATGAAAGAAAATCTTTGTCCTCAAATTGCTTAGAATGTTGGGTTGGAGACAGACAATTTTACTAAGGATGGTTTGGAGGTGTTCAAGACAGGAAGCAGAGAACCAGTTGATGAACTGACCTGGCACAGCATTGGTAGATAATGAGGGGAGGGTGAATTTTTTTTTTCTTAGAGAGAGAGGGCACAAGCTGGGTGAGGGGCAGAGGAAGAAGCAGACTCCTCACTGAGCAGGGAGCCCAACACAGGGCTCAATCCCAGGACTCTGGGATCATGACCTGAGCCAAAGGCAGATGCTCAACTGACTGAGCCACCCAGGTACCCCTTTAAAAAATATTTAGGAAATAAAAACCATCCATAGCTGGTAACTTAGTTAATATGGAGGATGATTGTTTTATTTAAAAAAAAAAAAAAAAGGAGAGAGAGTCAAAGTTGTCTCTCACAGATTTCTAGTTTGTAGAAAAACCAAGAGGTAATATGAATTTCAGATACATATCCAACCATTAACAGTATTTAGTAAATACTTCTTAAATGCCTGGGAACTTAGCATCTTTTATCTAATCAAATCTACATAATAGAATATTTTTCTGAGATTTAGACATTGTAAGGAACCTATGATATAATGTAACCCAACTATTTCATATAAAGAATAGAAGAATAGAAGAAAAACCTACATACCCTGTGCCAAGCACTTTGTTAGAAGCTATGTACTTTATAACTAACCCTCCAGATAACCTGCCAACATGACTTCTAGCATTCCATTTACAAATGAAGAAATGGAGGCTGGGAGAAACTGAGTGTCTCATTCACAGATTGACAGATACAGAGTTAACAGAGACTAGATTCAAACCCAGGCCTGCAGACCTCACAACACACATCATTCACACAAGGACAGGTCAGCATCCAAACCAACCAAGTCACAGTGTTGGACTGTGGACAAAACAAGCTAGCATTCCTTCTCAGATCTGTCCTTTAGCCCAGTGAACCTCTATATAACATCAAAGCAAGATTTCATTTCAGACTTGTTCATTTCAAAACCACATGATCCATTGAGAACACTGTTCTCCACAATTTCATATTTAGTTGTACAACCAGGGGTGTGCTGGACACATCTAGTTCTGGCTCCCAAGAGGCAGCTGTGCACACTTCTTCCCAACTCTGTATTCCACGACATCATGATGGTAGCTTGAAACCAGCCACGGTCAGAGTTTTGATACCACAGAATCGAAGTAAGCTATAAATTGGGTTTGGATTTTTTTTTTTTTTTTCAGTTTTAGGAGAACCAACCAGTTGTGAGACATTCGCCAGCACACCACTGTGTTTAAGCATTTGTATATATGCATCTGATACACAAAACTGAGGGTTTTAAAATCACTTCCCAAATTTGAATGAATTCAGACTTAGCCCATATATTTTATCACCTTTGATGAAACCCATTAGATTAGCAGAAAACAGTATTATTATCTGATGCTTTGTACACAGTGAAATTAAGTATACTTACACTCCATTTTAAAATATATAAAACCTGTCGTAGGATTACTTTTATCGGTCCAGATTTCGCTTTCAAATCACCCTTGTGAGTTTCGTGTTTCTACCTAATAGCATGTTTAGGGGCTTCTTTGCTTTATCTAGATTTATGAGGCTTAGGGAGAGGAATCTGCAGTGATTTCTTCATGGTGAGATTCTAGCATCTCCACTTAACAGCAACTAAATGGTCTTAGAATCACATATACAATTACCATTATAGATGACATTTACATATGATCATGTAGTTGGTGTGATTTCTCAACTGCCAGGATTGAATGACTGTAACAGCTTTTTGAACAATATAGACCTAAAGAAGTACAAATGCTTTACCTGGAAACACATAGTTAATTGCTGGTGGCTGCATCAGTTTCACAGGGAAATTGTCTTTCAAAGCAACTAATGCTACCGTCAAAACAATCTTCCCATACCTCAAGATGAAGAACTGAACTATAATTCTTCCTTTCACTGGAAAAAAAAATGCACATTTTGATGAACTATGTAGGCACACATTAGCTCAGAATGGTGGATTTGAGGAAAGCATGAATATTAATTTGCAATATTTTGAGAGGGACATGTTTATGGCAATTGGATGATTACTTACTGGTAATTGTGTCATAATAATGTTAGTAGTTTATACGCAATCTCAAAAACAAATAACCCAGGGAGCTTAGAGCTGCAATATCATCAGCAACCCTTCAAAAGCAATCTTTCTTTGAAGACAAATCATTGAAAGAAAACCAAATGAAAACTTGCGAAGAGTTCCAAATCTCAGAGGTACTGGGCTCTCCTTGGATCAGCAGGTATCCAAAGAAGGCTGGTCCTCCCTGGACCCTGCCATGAACACAATTTGGACCAACCCTCCAGCCAAACTCTGGATGCTGACAAGTGCTATTGATTTCCCTAATCCTTCCAGGGATAAGGAGGTAGCCAGAATGGAAAAATGTTGTGGTTTGGGGACAGTTTTGTAGAACCTGGAAGATATTTTAAATTGGGAATTTCAACACTATACTTTCCAATCCCTGTAAGTCATTTGTGTGTGCAGGTAATTTTTTCTAAATCTGAGAAAGTAGAAGTACAGCTGTTAAAATAATAAATATTCTTTTCCTGAAAAGAGCATCTTGATTGAGTTAGAGGCACCCTGGGAAGGAGCCCACAGCCTGCCATCTTGCATTTGAAAGGACAGACATCATGAATCACAGACGCAGGATACATGAACCTGTGGGAGGGGGGCTGGATTTTCCTCATGTGTTGTGAATTTCCTAAATCCATGCTTTAAAGAAGGTGTACATGATACCTTGAGAGCAATCACCTACGGATCACCTTCTAACCCTACTTCTCTTGTACACAGATTCCACAAACACGTATTTGTTGTGCATTAACACGCTCAATTCTTATTGACTCAAGCTACTCACACGTGGTTCCCTTTGATCATGGAACTCCAAGCCCACTGTTTCTTTAGACTATTTCATCTCCTCCTCTACCTTTTTTTGAAAAGATTTTATTTATTTATTTGAGAGAGACAGAGATAGTGAGAGAGAACACAAGCAGGGAGAAGCTGAAGAAGCAGGATCCCCGCTGAGCAGGGAGCCCAGGACCCTGGGATCATGACCTGCACAGAAGGCAGATACCTTAACCAACTGTGCCACCCAGGCACCCTCTCCTCCCATTCCTTTTAAGCACATAGTAGGCACACAGATCCACGGTCTCACCATGTTAGTCAAGGCCTGCTGCCAGAACAAAGGGTCACAGGCTGGGTATATAGAGGCTGGTGGCTTAAGCAACCAAAGTTTATTTTCTCATAGTCCTGGGGGCTGGAATTCCAAGATCAAAGTGTCAGCAGGTTTGGTTTCTCCTGAGGCCCTTCTCTTGGGCTCGTAGATACATCCCCATATGGGCTTTCCTCTGTGCTTACATATCCCTGGTATCTCTTCCTCTTCTTGTAAGGACACCAGTCATATTAGATTACAGCCCAACAATGAGGACCTCATTTATCCTTAATTGCCTCTGTTTTTTTTTTTTTAAGATTTTATTTATTTATTTATTTATTTGAGAGAGAGCATAAGCAGGGGAAGAGGCAGAGAGAGAATCAGACTCCCTGTTGAGCACGGAGCCCGACGTGGGGCTCAATCCCAGAACCCTGGGATCATGACCTGAGATGAAGGCAGGTGCCCAGCTGACTGAGCCACTCAGATGCCCCCTTAATTACCTCTTAAAAGGCACTGAAGGGTAGCAGAATATGTACCACAAAAGATGCCATTTTGGCATAAGGATTATTTTGAGCCAAGAGCAGTTGAAAAGAAGCAGACAGAAGAAAAGCTCTCTGCCTTCCACCTATTTGCTTCAAAGCAGGACATAAATATACAAAAATGTCCCTCCTCTCTTCCCTACCAGGAATGCTAATTCCCAAAGACAACTTTGGACCTTATCAGTGAAGAAGGCACTGGCTTACATCTGTACATCAAATCCTACCATCCTTGACAAGGTTTTCTGGTGCCTCCCTGTAACTGGCCTCCCCATACCTTTCTTCCTTTTATCTTTAGCTACAGATGATATTTAAGCCTGAATTCTAAACCTTAGAGAGTTATTCACTCTTCCGCATGCTTTCATGAGTTATACATGTTAATAATCTTCTGTTTGTCTTTCTCTTGTTCATCTGTCTTTTATTACAAGAGTCTCACCCAGGAACTTAGAAAGGTAGGGGGAAATCATTTTCCTCCCCTACAACCCCATCTTCAAATACAGTCACACTGGGAGTTGGGGCTTAAATATATGAATATTTGGGGGAGGAGGGGAGGACACAATTCAGTCCATAACATTCAGTTCTTTTCTTCACTGTGGAGGCAGTGGGGAAGGAAAGAATATTGAGATACATATATGTGGATAGATAGGTAGATATCACAGTGATAATGGCATAACATGAAATACCAAGATTGAGAGTTAAACAAAGGAGGGTTCATATTGGCCACCTACTTGCTCTGCAATGTCATATAACGCCCATTGGTGCCCAGTGATATAAATTGCATAAACTCTCAAAGATTCTGTTTTCCCACTGATAAACTGAATCAGTGAAGACATTTACTCACTAAATATTAGTTTAGTGCCCACTATTTACCAGATTCTATTCTTTTTTTTTTCAGTGTTCCAAGATTCATTGTTTATGCACCACACCCAGTGCCCCATGCAATACGTGTCCTCCTTAATACCCACCACCAGGCTCACCCAACCCCCTATCCTTCTCCCCTCCAAAACCCTCAGTTTGTTTCTCAGAGTCCACAATCTCTCATGGCTCGTCTCCCCCTCCAATGCCAGATGCTATTCTAAGTACTGGGGATATGGCAACGAGCATAACAGACAGAAATCAATCCCTTCCCCATACACACAAACCCCTAGAGCCTTCATTCTAGCTGTAGAGACAGAAAATATAGATAAAAAATGTTGCATGGTGGTGATTGCTATAGAGAGAGCAAAGCAGAGGAGGTAGATAAGGAGTGGGGGAAGAATATAATTTTAAATAAGGTGGCCAAAGGGGGTCATACAGGGATACAGACATTTGAGGAAAAGCCTCCTAGAGGTGAGGGAGTAGCCCATGGCAAGTTGTGGAGGGGAGCATTTCAGGCAAGGGGACAGTGAGTACTGAGTCCCTGGTGTATTGGAAAAAGGGCTATCTGGTCAGTGTGGTAGCTGGAGAGGAGTGACCCAGGGCCACAGTAATAAGACATGATGACAAAGAGGTAGAATTATGTGGGTTTGTGTAGGGGGAAGTCAAGAGGGGAGCATGGATACAGAAATCTTAGGTCATGGTAAGGATGATACATTTTTCTCAGAGACAGGATGCCCTACAAGGGTATGAATCAAACTTGCTTTATTGAGAATAGACTTCAGGGAGGGGCAACAGGTAGAAGCAGGGAGAACAGGCAGGAAGGCATTTGGACAGTGCTGAACCAAGGCACAGAGGTGGACATAGGGAGAGGGGACTGGGCTCCAGATACATTTTGAAGGTAAAGGTCAAGAGGATTTGCTAATGGATTGGATATAGGAGTATGAGATGGAGTGGAGCAAATAGGATACAAGGGGAAAAGGGGGTGCAGGGTGGGAAAGGGGGGGTTGTTATTTTCTGAGATGGAAAATAATAAAGCAAGTATCCAGAAGTAGGTCTTAGACAATTTAGGCTTGAGGTGCCCATTAGACATCATGGTAGAGAAATGGGGAAGACAAAACACCCCCCTCATGGAGCTGCTGTAATAATTAATTGAAAGACAATATAGTCCAAATAGAAAACAAAAGAACGACTAAAATCAGCTAACACTTATTGAATGCCTTTGTGTCAAGTACTATTCTAAGTCCTTGTTATCTCATTAAATTCTCACAACAACTGAAGGAGAGCTATTTTTTATTATTTTTATTTTATTTTATTTTATTATTTTTATTACTTTCTTACTATATTTATAAGGAAACTGAGGTTAAAGAGCTCTCCAAAGTCACATATGTAGCTGATGTCCATACCCTTGACGCTAGAGTCTTCTGCCTCCCCTGGATAATGTGGACTATGTCAAGGTCATTGTGGTTAGATGTCAAAACGGAAAACCCATGCTCCCTACAGGCTGACTCTCCACAGAGATCCCGCTGACTTCGGGTATATTGTTTCTCAAGGGCATCTAGATTTTCATGGAGCAGGAAGCCCAGTGTGGTTTCCACCCAGCTGCAAATACTAAGCTACAAACACCAGCTTCTGCCAGGCCATTGTTGCAGCAGAAGTTCCATATTAAAGAAGTAGAAGAGCAGGACATACAGAAATGCAGAACAAAAAGAATACAAGAGAGAACAGGAAAAGTATGGGAGCACAGGCCACCAGTGTGAGGGCACAAACCTGCAAGGTCCTTGAGAGTCACCCAAGTGTCCCCTAGGAGGGCGTGTTTTTAAGCTACTGGATTCAAATGAACAAATGAGCCCACGACTCCAGAGGTGGAACACGGTGCTCTCCTTCTTCCACTTCTAAACAACAGGAGAAGGCCCAGTGGGAAGAGAGAAGCAGAGGCAATTTATCTTCATCAAAGCGAAAGTTCCCTCCCATCCTTCATTTTTTTTGCACAAAGCCTCACTCACACTCACACATGCAGGAGTCATGGAAGGAGGGTGCAAGGCATTCAGATTTGAGATCCCCATGCACAAAGCATCCTGATTCTTAGAACCCACCACACCTCCACACTCCCCAGTTCATCAGGCAGCAGTCGTGTTCTCATCCTCCCGAGCCATTGTCATGCCACAGGATCTCCATGTCCTGTTCATTTTTAGCAAAAAAGGGCTCCTGGAATTCAAAGGTCCTAAAAATTGAAGACAGAGCAAAGACAGAAGAGGGGTCCCTTTGCCACCAGTCACCACTAGGTCAGTCAGCTTCTGAGCTATATCAACCAGCATCCTCCATGATCTTGTCTAAGGATCCATGCCCCACATTCCAAGCATCTACCTTTGCCATGTTCCCTCACCAAGAATCACCACTGAGTGAATCTCTGTGGAGAAACATGCCTCTGATCATCTGATATGAAGCTTGGCAGACAAATGTGTGACCATCCTTGAGAGTGGCTTGAGTGGCAGTTTCAAAAACTCCCAGAAGCCCTTAGCTGCTTCCTCTTAGCTAGTTCTCAGGTACCCAACTGCTTTCTCCAGGTCGCTTGGGCAACAACCATCCTGTGGGACCTCAGCTACAGTCCCCTGTACCTGTAGGAAGTATTCATTAGCCTGTCCCCAGATTCCACAACTTACTCTCTATACCAAATCCCAGCCTCTGGTTCTCACAGAACATAGGTATGTGGGGAAAGTCGAATCTGGTATAAGACCCAGACCCCGAGGATGATCTGGGGGTTGAGTCCTTTGCCCTCCTGGTCCTTCAGCTCCAAGAGGAATCTCATGAGAACCAGAAATGACATTTGAGCTTAAGCCTTTTTTTTCTTTTTCACCTGATTATCCCTTCAGAGGAAGAGAAGTTCACATCACAAAAGCTGCATTTAGAGCACTAAGTCGGAGGTCAGATTGAAAGAGCAGGAAAACTTTACAGTTAAGTTTTAAGCCGTCATGAGCTGGAATAAGAACCCAGCTTTGGGAAGCATCTTCCATGCAAAAGTCCAGCTCGATTCTGAACGGGATTTGACACCACTTAAGCTGGAACTTGCAAGGGGGCAGCCTGGAGTCTTCTAGGGTGGGTTGCAGACTTCTCTTGGTATTTATACTTATAACAGGAGAAAAGCCTCTCTTATGGTTTCTAGTGCAAATCACTTGAGAATACTTCTCTAAGGATACTTCTTTCTGGATATGACATCTTTTTGTAGTTTACTGGGGAGGTGGTTTCAGGAAACTGCCAATGGAGAGAGTGAGGAAGTGATACAGGGAAGGGAAGAAAGTCAGTGAAGGGGTTGTTTTGAGCTGAGCCACCACACAGATGGATGGAGTCACTACCGTGGGCAGCTGCAGCTCAAACCCACCAGGAAATTCAGGGACTGGTGCAGAACACACTACCTTGGAGTCATCCCAGTTGCAAAGCTAAGAAGTAGGAGATGAAGGCTCCTTGCCTATTACTGGTCAGATGCTGCTTCTGAGACAATAAGGCACCACTCTTTCACCTTGCCCTGCCCACTGGCTGAGCATTCCCAGCAGCCAGAGGAGATGATCAGCAGCCTGCAGATGCTCACCACTGGCTGCCTTCAATACATTCCATCACATGACAGTGAGTACTAAGAACGAGGGACCCCAAGAGTGATGGACAAATGGATAGAAAGATATGTCTTTCTATCTTTCATGCTTGCTTGCTTGCTTACTTTTCTTTTTTCTTTTCTCTTTCTTTCTCTTCCTTTTTTTTCTTTTCTTTTTCTTTTCCTTCTTTCCACAGAAGTTAACCAGCAATACACATTGCTCTGTAACATGTTCTTTTTACTTTATGATATATCTTGGAATTTGTTTCAAATTCAGCATACACAGACCTTCGTTCTTTTCAACAGCTGTGTAATATTCTACTACGTGAGTAAATCATAATTTATTTGGCCAGTTCCATATGGCTAGCCATTTAGTTTGATTGCAGTTTTTATTACAAACAATATTATATATTGTTTTCTCATATAAACAAGAAAATCTGGAGGAGAAATTGCTGGTAAATGGCTACTTCTCTGGATATAAAAAGGACACAGTATTTGGTCCCCCCAACAATGCAGAGGAAGGTCCACTTCCCACTCCTTTACCACCTCTGCATGCTATCCACACTTGGGAACTGTGCCTTCCTTTCTTTGTTCCTTCCCACCAAGCCAAATTAGAATGTAATACAGTATACATGAGCCCATGAGGCAAGTATGATTCTGAGCCAAGAGCCAAGCCAGACGGAGGAAAGAAACCACTCAGGAAGATGCTATGTGATGTGGTGAAGGTAAGGGAACACTCACAGACCCACAGACACATTTACAAACATACATAGACACACCAATGTTTCCTGAACATTAGGCGGCTGCCTGGCCAAAAGCCATCTTGCATACATTTTAGAAACTATGATTTTAACTGGCCCTGGCTCTTATAGCTGCAAATGGCATTATCCTTTGTCATCCCCTGGACACCAGCTACAAGCAGCCTGATAGGAAAAAGCCACCCTCGCAATGGCCTGCTATCAAGTTGTGTTGATTCCCCACGGCAATCTGCCTCCTATGCCCTTTTATAGAATATCCCCTTCCCTGGGTGCTTTATCTATTTTAAACACGCAAAAAATGATATGGTTTGGGGGGGAAAGAAAGGACTTCTCTATCTTCTAGCACAGGTAAACTATCTCACCGATTTCCCCATGACTTATTAGAAATAAATGTCAGCTGTAATTGTGGAAGCACTAAGAACAGGTGTAATAGCGGCCCCACAGGTGATCTGTCCTGCTCAACCCTGGCTGACAAGGATGAATTTCCCATTCTTGTGAATCACCTTAATGCACTTGTAGAGGAGATTTGCAGCAGCCTTAGAACATTTGTAAGGCTGTGGTGCTGGAAAGCTTGCCTTCCAGCTTTGAAATATTTATCATTTCTCTTCCTGTTTGTTCTGAAAACATTAGGTGGCCAATGTAGAGGTGAGTTTTGTGTCCTTCTCTCTCCTTAGATGCAGAAAACTCTGCCCATGCACCATGGATAACAGCAACGGACATGCAACCCAATGAAATATGCCTTCTCTTGGCAGCTACTACAGAAAAGGCCACAGAAAGGAAAGGTCTTTGTGTGAAAACCTACCATTCTTGGTAAGACCTCAAAGCCTGAGTTCTGGGCAGAACTTCTCTGTTGAGACAAGGGAAGTGGGAGCTGAGTTGTGGCTCTAGGGTCTGAAGATGTCGCTGGAGACACAGGAAGAGACTGGGACTCCCTCCCATGCCCACTCCCTCAAAACCTTCAGTTGAAGTCTAAAATCACAGAGGGCTTGTTTTAGTCAATCACATCACAAATATCCTCCTGTGTGCCTACCATGGGTTTCAGGCACCCACCTGATGGTGGCACATGGGGTCTGGGTCAAGTTGGAGACTTCTCTGAGGTTTGGGATGGCACAGATGTCCAACTGCTGACCCCCACACTTGCGGTCTTTGGAACAGTGGCAGGTGACATAACATCTCTAACACTCCACTTTTTGGTCACTGTGACATGAAGGAAATCTCCCCTCATGGGTTGTTAGAGGGCTAGTTGTGCTGACATAGGCAGCGGAGCTGATGCTCAATGAAGGTAGCTCCTCTTCACACTACATCTGGTGAACAGAGAGAGATGTTCCCTGGTTCACATTACGGTGGTGGTGGTCATTACAGTCAGATAACCAGGTAACAGTGTCGAGGGTGGATCTGCCACAGAGAGCTATCCACATGAAGCATAGAATAGTCTCCTGCAAAGCTTAGAGGAAGACAAGAAAATGACCCATGTGTTGATAAGTAAAATATTAGAAGTAAGCAAACCAGCAGTCAAATATTGCCTCATGTGCTCTGTGTCCTCAGGCAGTTACTTAATCTCCCTGAGCCTCAACATCATTAGATTCTCACCTGTAAAATGGGGACAGTTACAGTACATGTTGTATGGGTTTGTGATGAAGACGAAATTAGATGAGGAATTTTACACACACACACACACACACACACCACTGCCTACCACATGGTAAGAACTCAATAAATGTTAGCCACCAGTATTAAGTCACAGGGAAGCCTCTCTGCAGATACACATTTGACTCTAAGAAACACAGTCAGTGTCACACAAAGGCACGGATACATTTGCTTCCTTGATGGGAAGCCAAGGAGAGAGGACAAAGCACTGGGCTTCGTCAAAAATGGGTTGACATCCCGATTCTGTTGCTGACCAGCTCTGTCACCTTGGCCATTGGAGTTCTCTTTTTCTGGTTGTCGGGTCCTGGTCACGGGTTGTTGGGTCCTGTAAGGTGGAGGTGTTTGTAAAGGACATGGAGTGGTGGAAATGGGAGGTGGTGTCAATGTTTAGACTAGAGACAAAGAAAGTGGACTTGAAGTCAGACAAACTCAGATTTGTTTTCCTGCTTTGGCACTCATTGGCTGTGTGGCTTTGGGCTAGCCATATAACCTCTCTGGTGAACCTCTATCTCTGTGTCTATTCCATGCACAGAATAATAGCTACCCTGTTGATCTCACAAGCCTGAAAAGTCCCAAACCTGAAAAATGAATACCGAAGAGTTTTGTCACTTAAGATGCCACACGGCTGTTATTTAGGGTCATGAGTCATCACAATCGGGGCATTTGTTTGGGCAGTGATTTAGGCAAGAAGGAAGAGCCGAAAGGCGAAGCCAATGCAGCCAGAGAAAGTAGAGAAAACACCAAGACACAAGTAATTTTTTAACCTGAGCTCTGACAGGAACCAAGGAGCTGTAGGATTGGGGACTGGAGGGATAGAAGAAGGTGGTTTGCCTCTCCATGATGGGAAAATGATCCCCAAGCTGCTGCTGCCATCAGGATCCTAGGAGGGCACCCAAGCCAGGGTCTTCAGTGCTGCTCCCCCATGGCCTCCTACAAAGGCTCAAGTGTCAGAACCCACCCATGTTTAGCATGGAGGGGAGTCCAGCTCTGGAGCCAGAGGGCTGCTTTTGAGCTCTGATCTGTCCTCACTCCCCAGGAAATGTCCTCAACAATTTCACGAAGCACCTCTCCATCCTAGGCTGACTCATTCTCTTCCATGAATAATGCTACCCTTGAGTTATGCTTCCAATGCCAAGACTCGTCTAAGGCACAAGCATTAGTGCCCTCTGTATCCCAGAGTTTCTGCAAAGATCATCAGCAGTATCCTTTCTGAGAAGGCAGAGGAGTCAAAGGGGAAATCTCTGAGATCATGACTTTGAGTTTTTGTGCTGAAATAAACACTAAATCCCATGTTAATGGCAACGTATTCTTCATGCTTCTGATATTAATCTGCTTTCGATATGACCCCTTGGAAAGAAAGTCTGGGCCAAATAATATCAGAAAGGGAAGTGATTCACTGTGCAAGTGATTTTCACCCTTTTTCTTTCCCGTAATGCTGACAAAACAAAGAAGGTGATGGGCAGGCTAAAGGTTCATCCCACTGGGCAGGCTGCTCTGCTATTTGAAGCAGCAGGATACTCAGAACCATCCATGAAGTCCCATTTCCAGGACTATTTTCAGCACCCAGGAGAAAGCAAAGGGCCTGAAGGCCAAATCTTGCGATCTTAAAATGATGGTTATTATTCGCCTCTGTTTGCTATAGCTGGTATTTTGTGTTCCTGTAAAAGCCTGCTGTGGAGGGATTTGATGCTTTCCTACTGTGGCCCTCCCTTCCAGCTGCACGAGGGGTGTCCACCCCTTCCCCGAATGTCACAAATCATCTATTAAAAGAGGGAGTGAAATGTTACCTCTCCTGCATCCCTCAAATCCCAGAGACACTGGAACTTGAGCTCCTCTCCAACCCTGGCATGAGGCTGTGGCTCTCCTGTCTGCTTGTGCCCTCCAACCTCTGGGTGTCCCCCAGCCCAAGCTGGGCTTTTCCACGTCACCCTCTGTAGCGGTGAGCAACCCCTTCACCCAGACAAAACTGGTCCCACAGACTCTGCTCGGACTCAGTTTGTACAGCAGCTCATCAGGAAAAGAATTTTATCTCTAGGACTGGGAGAGCTCTTATTAGATTATTAACCCCTTCAGATGCAACAGTCATTTCAGAACAAGCCCAGCGCTGTGGACACTGGACCGCCACCTCCCCTTCTCCCAGCAGCCCCCAGGAGACCTGGTTGAAGATGCTCTGCCCTCTCCTATGTGTGTCTCACCATTGAGAAAATGTGAGTCAACCCCGCCCTTCTCCTGGGATTGTGTCACCCTGAACACCTGGCAAGATGCCTCAGTACGGACATTTCCCGCTATCCGGACACAAGCTCAGGCTAGATGCCGCTTAAATCACAACTGCACTTCCTTGCCCGCACTCTGAGACAGCAGTTCCCAACTGCTTCTCCCTCCCAGAAAGCCAAAAACACGTTCGTCACAGAAATACCTGAGCATCTAGCAGAACGTCAGTGACTGCTTAACAGTTTCAATTAGGCTGTACTTCTTTTCAACATTGAAAGCCCTTTTTGTGTTATTTTTAATTATAAAGAAATGACACATGCTTGTAAAAAAAAAATCCAAACAGCCCAGCAATAAATAAAGTAGGAAGAAAACATTCTGCAAAATCCCCCACCTTCAAAGACAACTTGAGTAAATATTTCCATGTATATCCTTCCAGAATTCTCTATGTATATACCTTGTTTTTAAGTAAACTAACAAGAAGGCATATTGAAGCTTTCCTTTTTTGACTGTAGTGAACACTTTGAAACAACCTAAATACCCAGCAGTAAAAAAATAAAAATAAAAAATAAAAAAGTAGTGAAATTAGATTATGGGGTGTCTGTTCAAAGGGATCCCTTGCAGCCACCAGGAGGAAGAGACAGGTGCACATCCACTGACAATGAAAGATATCCACAGTACACTGCTCAGGGAGAGGAACCAGACATAGAACAATAAATAGTGTTTCAAACCTTAAGCATTTGCCTGTGTTCAGTTTATCTCCACATTCTTCATACCTCCACTGATCATTTCAGCTCATTTTTCACTTATTTATATTTGGGTGAATATGCAGCTACCAGAAGATCAGTATGAAGGATACCTAGGGTGCTCATTCTCTGCAGAGTTTCCCTGCCATTCTGTGGACCTAGTCCTACAGACCAGCTCTGGCCCCCCAGCATCTTCCTATGAGCCAAGGCCAGCCCGCTCCCTCCCCCACTGCTCATGAGCTGTTCCTACTGTCCAGCACATGTTCATTTTTATATCAGTATGAGAGTCAAGAGGTTTTTTTTTTTTCTTTTTCCAAAAAATATCTTTGGGAAATGGTAAGAAGGATGATCAGTTATTTAAAGGATACAACCAGATGAGCCAACTTGATGTGCTTCCTATTGGTGCTGTAAAAAATTACCACAAAAGAGGAAGTCCAAAAATTAAGATGTGTGCAGGGAGGGCTGGCTTCTTCTGGGGGCTCCAGGAGAGAATCTGTCCCTTGCCTCCTCCAGTTTCCAAACACCACTAGCACCCCTCTGTTTATGGCTGCATGACTCCAACCTCTGTTTACTTCTTCACATTGCTCTCCCCTCCCACTGAACCCTCCACCACCCCTCCTATAATGAGCATTGTGATTGCACGGAGCTCACCCAGATAATCCAGCACGAAGTCCCCATCTCAAGTCCTTCATTACTAAGGTCCTTTGCCATATAAGGGTGTATTCACTGTTTCCAGAGACTAGGGGAATAGAGGGCATTATTCAAAAAATGTAGGAAAATCAGAAGCTAGAAAAAAACAGAGAAAATATAAAGGGCTAAAATCCTGCCAAGGCTTTTCCTCAAAGACTTAAAAAATGTTGTGGATAAAAGAATTATCAAAGGCATTATAGTACATCCATATGTAATTGAGATACTATGCAGTTTGACAAATGAGTTAGGTCATCATGTGTTAACATCCCATGTCATGACAAGGCAAGATTTCGAGGTACAGGAACTGGGAAAAGCAATGCTAAATGTGTGAGGATATGAATTCTAGATATGCTATAAATGTCTTCACATGGTTATCGCCAGAGGGGAAAGTGGGATCAAATGGGGACTTGAAGGGGAATTCTCACCTGCTTTTTTTTTTTTTTTTTCAGTTTCAGAGGTAGAATTTGTGATTCATCAGTTGCATGTAACATACAGTGCTCATTACATCAGGTGCCCTCCTTAATGCCCATCACCCAGTAACACCTCCCCCCACTCCTCTCCAGCAACCATCAGTTTGTTTCCTAGAATTTAGCATCTCTTATGGTTTGCTTCCCTCTCTGTCTTTATCTTATTTTATTTTAATTTCCCTTCCCCTATGGTCATCTGTTTTATTTCTTACATTCCATTCACATATAAGTGAATTCAAATAGTAGTTATCTTTCTCCAACTTATTTCGCTTAGCATAATACCCTCTAGTTCTAAACATGTTGTCACAAATAGCAAGATTTCATTCTTTTTGATGGCTGAGTAATATTCCATTGTAGATATATAGCATGTCTTTTTATCCATTCATCTGTCAATGGACATCTTGGCTCCTTCCATATTTTGGCTACTGTGGACATTGCTGCTATAAACATTGGGGTGAACATTCCCCTTCGAATCACTATATTTGCATCCTTTGGATGTAAACCAATTAATAATGAAATTAAAGAAACACATTGATAATACCACAATAATAGTTAGGGGACTTTAACACCCTGTTCACAGCAATGGATGGATCATCTAAGCAGAAGATCAATAAGGAAACAAGGACCTTGAATGACACCTTGGACCAAGACTTAAGAGATGGACTTAGGAGAGATATTAAATGGACTTAAGAGATATATTAAAACATTTCAACCTAAGGCAACAGAATACACATTCTTCTTGAGTGCACATGGAATATTCTCCAGAATAAACCATATACTAGGTCACAAATCAAATCTTGACTGATATAAAAAGATTGAGATTTGACTATGCATATTTTCAGACCACAATGCTTTAAAACTTAAGCTCAATTACAAGTATCCTCACTTTCTGTTTATGCATTTGGGAATTACTTGAGAATTTACAATACTATATTGTCATTATGTATAATTTTTTAATTGTATAGTAATTGAAAGTATGGAAGAGCAATCCAGAGGGGGCAAAATGTCCTTCCCTTCCCTTTCTGATACTCCTTTTCTGGCCTCTTGGAGAAACTCAGTCAAGTGTACCTCAGGGCTACATCCGTGAGCAAAGGAATGGTCCCATCACGTTGGCTCCTTCCAACGTTGGCTCCATCTGTCTGGGGAAGGACAGATAAATATAGGCACTTCTCCCCAGAGGTAAGCATGTACCTGCTCAGTTCTCAGGCTCCAAGAAACTCCCTAGTAGGCGTCTCTTCATTATGTTCCATTTCCTGTAAGTTTTTACTTCAAAAGGCAAACTCTGAACGGAGCAGTCACCCTAGCCACTGTCCTAACATTCTGTGGTGTTCGTGTGGATCACTTCCTCCTTTGATATCCTGCTGCTGTTAGTTGGGTTCTAATTAGCAGCCAGTACATAACACAAAGCACGTTCTAGAAATATGCAGACAGTTTCTACAAGCAGCCTGCTTCCCTCTTATTATGTTAATAATGAAGATATTCCCCGTGGTACCATGAGATGGCGTCGCTGATAAAAGTCAGCAGAACAAGGGCACGTTCCAGGTATTCGCACTGAATAAACAGAGCAAGCAGAGGTGGAAACAGCTCCGACACAACCCTTCACACGAATACAAATTGGTAAAAACTGCCATTTAGAATCCCCTTGTGTTTGCTCTATGAACTGCGCACACTTCACTCCCTCAAATGTTTAAGACGAAAATGGTGCCTGAATGGGATCCAGATTATATTATCCCCTCTGCACCTGAGGGTAGCAGCAACCAGATAGCTTGCTTCTGCATCCCTTGACCTACTTTAGGGATCGTAGTACTGTTTGGTGAGGTCCCTCTTCAAACCCACACACAAGACGCTGGTCCAAACTGACACTTACATTTATTGAGCACCGTGGACTGTGGGTGCCAAAGCAGTCTTACACCTCACACCAGTGGTGATCAAGACTGTGTCTCAAGTCCAAAGACCCATTTATAGATGAAATTGCTGTCATGAAACCCTTAAGGTAGAAAAGATTCCTTTTTAGCATTTACTGATTTAAAAAATATATCATGAAAAAATCAATTCAGCAAGTCTATCAGTAATTTTGCATCTTATCATCAAAACAGTATTCACATATATTTGAAAATCTTTGACTATTTTTGAACTTACTTTTATGAAGTAAATGTTTGTGTCCCCTCCCCCCAAATTCATATATTGAAACCCTATTCCCCAGCATAAAGGCATCAGGAAGTAGGGTTTTAGGGAGGTGATTACATCATAAGGATGGAGCCCCCATGAATGGGATTAGTAACTGAAAAAAGGGACCCCACAGAGCTCCCTAGCCCCTGCCACCTTGTTAGGACACAAGAAGTGTGCAGTCTGCAACCGGAAGAGGACCCTCACCAGAACTCAGCCATGCTGGCACTCTGATCTTGGGCTTCCAGCTTCCTAAATAATAAGAAATAAATCTCTGTTGTTATGAGCACCCAGTCTATGTGCTTCGTTATAGCTGCCAAAACAGACGTAGGCACTTACTGCTTATCCAATCCACAGATAACAGATCCAAGGGTCTCTTGCCATATTTCCTTAGCCCTTGCTCCAAGAAGTTCTCAGTCCATAACTTGGGAATCTCAGTCCATAACTTAGGAATCGTAGAGTAGGCAAAAGAGAAAGTGGTCTGGTTTTTGCCCTAAAGATCTTAACATTTTGTAAACTACTAGAGTCAAGACCTTCCAGTGAAGCCAGTAGTAGATCACAGGGAGAGAGTGGATGGAAGTCTAGAAGAGGCAAATGCAGTGGGAATGGAGAGGAAGTGAACAGAATGGGTGAGACAATGAAGGGGTAAACCCTGCAGAAGTGGCCACCTGAACGCAAGGTGGAGGAAGGGTCTCAAGCAGATGCCATGGTTCCTGGTTCCACTAAGGGCCGAATAATGTAGCCCTTCACCAAAATAGGGCTGGAAGAAGAGTGTTTCTCAGTGTCTCCCTGTGCATCTATGTCTCTCTTTGGGCTTTCCAGAATAATCCCTTCTCACCAATGAGACAATATTCTGGGTACTTTTGCAGACACAGTGGAAGACCCACTTCACAATCACCCAGGAAAAAGTCAATTTCAACTCCCCACCATTTGTACCTAGGGAATCACAGCATATCACAGAATCTGGGAAGGAAACATCTTCATGGGAAGCCTCCTGTCAAAGATAATTTGGATATTCACATTCAATCCAAGGACTGTCCTGTTCACTGATTTCTAGCAAGGCCAATGTCTTATTTGTACATGAAGAATGAAAAAAACCTTCTCTCCAAGTACTTTGCTTTACTGTTTGCTCCATGGCTTGGAGCCTGCAGAAAAGAGGGCAAGGGAGTTGATCATAACACCATAACATCAGGTTGCAAACTCCACTAGCTATAGCAGAAATAGAGAGTTTTAAATATTTTAATGTAACAGCATTTGTGGTGTCCTTAGCTACTGCCAGGTACAGAGCTACATAATTCACATTCATTCACCTCCTCCTTGGAGAAACTTTCTGGACCCTCCAGTATAGAATAACCCCACCTCCCCAACTTACTCTTCACACATCCATGAGTTAGTTATTTTCTTCACAGTACCGGTCACACTCTGTAATGATCTTCTTTCCTGATTCCTTTATGTATCATACGTATCTACACTCCAGCCTGTAACCACTGTGACCACAGGCAGAGTTTGTTTGCTTATTAACCCCTCCATTCCCAATGCCTAGAAAAGCACTGGCACTCAGTAGACACCTTCTTTTTTCATTTAACTAATAAATGATTCCATTTAAACTTTGTCACAAATATAGGATAGGTACTACTACTAACTTGACTTTTCTGAACATGGACACTAAAGCTAAGAAAGATTAACAACAACTTAACCAAATTGACACAGCTACTAAGGGTGGTTAGGATTTGGACCCAACTCAGATTGGTGTTCTAGCTGGAGCTTTTAAGATGGTATTGCCTATATGCCTAACCTTGACCAGGGACACAGTGCAAGAGCAGAGATCAGTGTGGACAGCTCAGCATATCCCATCATGGCTCCTGAAAGAAAAAAGTCTCCGAGAGTATCAGCAGCATTATCTTGTTCTATAAAGGGCAGTACATTCAAGGCAGGGTCCATAGAGCTGTCTCTAAGCATTACACAGAAAGGGCTTTGGAAGCAGGATGAAAGCTCACATTCATAGCACGTTTCTTTCCCCAAGTCAAACAATACCCAGTGGCTTGGGATAAAGACTAACAAATCCGTATGTCCTGAATGGCAACTGGAAGGATGTATGGGAAGAAAATCTGAGTTAGTGTGGAGAAGGGGAAAGAAAGAAGAGAGTTATTGATCACGCTTAATCCTTAGGTCTTCTTAGCCACAGTGGGTAGGACTACCTCATTCTCCCCCACAGACTGACCACGGGATTTTGCACCCACCCACTTGATGAGGTTGATAAGAAGAGGAAGTTGGAGTGCCTGAGTGGCTCCGTCAGTAAGCATCCGACTCTTGGTTCCAGCTTAGGGCATGATCTCTGAGTCATGAGATCAAGTCCTGAATAAGGCTCTATGCTCAAAAGAGTCTGCTTCTCTCTCTTTCTTTCCTTCTCCCTCTGCCCCTCCCCCTACTCTCTCTTCCTCTCAAATAAGTAAAGCTTAAAAAGAAGAAGAAGAAGAAGAAGAAGAAGAAGAAGAAGAAGAAGAAGAAGAATTTAACCAACAAATGAAAGCTACTGTGAGACTGGCACATGGCCAAGGCTCCCTAAATGGCAGCTTTTTTTTTTAATTACTATTATTATAACTCTCCTGGAGGCAAAAGAGAAGGATGCCAGAGTAAGCTTGCTAATTCAAGGTTCCTATCTCTTTGGGTTTTCACACTGCAAGGGCAAATACCTTCATTTCAGTCAAAAACCTTTAGTGTGTTTAGGCTTGTTACCTCTGACAATGAATACCAGTTTCAGGTGAGATAGTGGGAGAGAAAGAGATATACATTTACATGTATGTGTAAACACATACATGTGTGACTACAGTCACTGGAGAGTGGCTGGAGTGAAGTCACCACAATACACAAGCTGAGCCTGAGAATAAAGTACATCTGATTGTTCACTGCCATTTACCTCAAGCCCCTTTGAGATTGCTACCTTGGGCGTAGGATGAGAGCAGTAAATAAGCTAGCTGTTCAGAAAAGGAGAAAAATCAGCGTTTACCATTCAATGGCGACGAACAGAATATCTAGCAATGGATTCCCTTTATGTTATCTGTTTGGCAAGAACAGAAGAGTATCTTAATGAAACCTTCCTTTTCATCCTCCACCCACCCCACCCCCAACCAAAGAAAAGGCCTCTGCAATCAGACCTGCCACCAAATTGCTTAATTTTGAAGTTGAAGGTGAACACGGACCAGGACACAGGTGCACTAGTCCCTCCTTCCAGCAGGAGGAGCTCTGATTGACCAGTCAATCCCAGATTCTATAGAGACCACCCATCTGTGGCTGGCTGGCTGAAGGTGTTATTATGAAGGCATACCCCAACATAGTGTTGAAATTGGGGGAAATGGAGACACCCACACATTTCTAAATGTTTCTGGCACAGAGCTAAGCCAATGATGATTCCTCCTCTGTGTTCTGAAGTTTGCATACCACATAATTGAATACCCCTTAAGAAAATTAAAAAGAAAGGAGGGAAGGAAGGAAGGGAAGAAACGAGGGAGGGAAGATCCAACCAACAAGCATTAAGTCAGGAGACCCAACTTCTCACCTGAAAGGATGTGGACAGAAAAAGGAAGAGAAGGAGAGGGCAGAAGAGAAGGGGGAAGACAACAAAATCCAAATTAAAAGGTGGCGTGTAAGTGATAATGATAGCTTTGGGCAGTGAGATAAGATTAATCAGGGGAATGCAAGCAAATTCAGGGGGACACTTGCCATTACCTTGCTGAAGTCCTTGATCTTTATCAACCAGCTAGAGTCACAGATGGAATAGGTTTGAAATATGGGATAATGAATCACCCTGTGGGTAGGATAGCCTTCATCCCTGATGTTATGGCAAGTGAAGGTTTCCCCAGAAATGCTCTGCAGCCCCCTTCACTCTGCAATTGTCATGACTTCCCTCCTTTGATCAAGATTGTGCCACTGTTTGGCGACTTGACTGTATACACCAGGCAGGCAGGATCTGGTGCGTAGGAGAGGCAAGCAGCGGTAGTTAATCATAACTAAGTGACCAGTAAATGTCAGGTCTTGAAACTCAGCACCTAACCTAAAAGATGCTCCAGCTCCGGCTCAAAAGAGGCTCTAAAGAACATTAGAGCTGTAGGTGTCATGTTACGCAGCTTGGCTAACAACCTCATCTAATGCCCAGGGGTCAGTATGGCAAGTTAAGAGATGGAAAGCTACAGAAGTCTCAGAATGGGCAGAGGGTTCATGCTCTATGAAGAACCTGCTGGCTGCTGTAAATGAAACCAGGTATCTGGAAACTTAGTAGGTGTTTTTGAAAATCAAGAAAGGATCTGGGGGTCCATGGTCAGAGAACTCAGGCAGCTAATCACACAGATCTCCCTTTAAATTGAGAAGGCAAGTTCATTCCCATCAAGTTAAATTGAACTTGAAATTGGGAAGTCATGGTCCTTTCCAAAGGCTAGTTTTCCCCGTGAAACACTGCGTATCATGAAGGGGGGGAAGCATCTGGGAATCTTCAATTCTCTATGATCTGGGGTCTAAGGAGTCACTCTAGTCTTCCAGAACTGAGGGGAGGGGGAGACCACAATAGTGAGGAAGCAGGGGAGGCGAATATGGGCTTTTCAGTCTAATTCCGACTTGTCATGCATACAGTTAAGAAAATGGCCTGTTTAGTGGAATGTGAAATTCATGAGGATAGTTATCTACTATATTCATAAGAGCAGCTAAAAGGTGATTAAATCTGCAACCATATTTAACTATGATGCCTTAAAAAGAGGAAGCACTTAAATACCTTTATGGGTATTTTCATTTGTAGAGTTTCAGAACATTGTTTGCATTACTCACATGATCACATCAGTTTTAAAATATATACGTAAGACTACACACCTAATATTAAAAATATATATTATTTCTATATTGCTGTAGCAGCTTCAAATAACTATAAACATTTATCTGGAGTCTCTCATGAGGTCAGAGGCAAGCTGTGAGCCAGGGTCTCCCAGTTGTCTAAAAGCTTGACTGGTCTAAGAGGATCCACTTCCAAGATGACGCACTCATACAGCTGACCAGTCAATGCTGACTATTGGCAGAAGGCCTAAGTTCCTTACCATGTAGACCTCCTCATAGGACCACTTTGGTGCCCTCACACCGTGGTGACTGGCAACCCCAGATGCTCATAGTAGACATGACTATATTTGCTTAAAGAAAGTAGATATGTGTTCTGTCATTTATCAAAGTCCTAAGGCAGGTGGAATGTGATTGGCATAGTAGCACCATGTCATTGGTGCCCTGTATACTTGTATCACTCTGTCCCCCCACCCTTATTATAAGAATTTAAGGTTACCTCCTCTGTTAGTATGGCTCCTAAAGATCCAGCCATCTGTCCACAATCCAACAGGAAGTAGAAGTTAGAAGGGAAAGGCAAAAATGGGCCCATGCAAATCATCTGCCTCACAGTTCTGGTTTCCAGAGTGTCTGCCCAATAACTTCTATTTCCACCTCATTAGCCAGAATGGCCACATGAAGTTGTAATGGGAGCAGAGAAATTTGTATCTCAGGCGAGCATATACCACTCCAAAGAAAAGCAGCCTTTATAACTAAGGAAGAAAAGGAAAATGGACATTGGATCAGTACCAAATAGTTCCTGTCATATCTGTTTTGTAGCGATCCCCAGAAAGTTGTGCTATGTCACAATTCTCACATAATATTTTCACAGACTGGCATATATTTTTAAAAACTGGTAGTAAAAGGTCAGAGTTGAATGGAGAAAATGGGTAGGTGAGAGAAGTAGTCACAGCAGAAGAGATGGCTCATCTTTGGTAAAAGCATAAATTATCCAGGGAATTATCTTACTGGAAGGATCAGAAGGTTGCCATGTTCCCTAAAGAGTTTTAATGGTTCCAAGAAATGAACTAGAAAGGATAGGTGCTTTGTAGCACTAGCTCATCATGACTGGATTATCTCTTTCCAGTGTGACTAGGGGCCCATCTAAACATTAGGCTGAAATCCAAAGCTGTTTTTCCATTCTCTCTCCCTGACATTTACAGTAAAAGGCTGAATTCTCTGCCTAGTAAACTGTGAGGCACTATCAATAGTGGGTGTTGGAAAATGATGCAGAAACAAACAGCACATTATTTATGCCAATGGAAACAGTCAATCACCCTTCCTTTGCACTTTAATGCCATAGCAAGTGCAAATCAAAAGTCCTCACACCTCAGAAGGAGAATAATCCACGAGTTTCTCAGAGGAAGGAATTACCTACCTGCCTATACAGAGCAATAAATGTCCCTTTTAAAATGAAATAATTTCTGAGCTCCTCAGCACAAGACTTATGGTGGAAAAGACAGCACCAATATTAAAATTTAATATACCCAATATTGTCGTGTAACAATAAATCAACTAGTAAAAAGCAGAAAATATTTTTTTTCCTACTCCTAAAAAGAGTTACAGTGCTTTAATTTGAATGGATGTTGGGTTACGATTATGGGTTACGATGGTGAAAAGTATGAATTTGTGTCTCTGTAGCAATCAGATGGGGTTGCACAGAGCAGTTTATGTAATATGCAGTGTCCTGCTCTGTCAATGTCAACGAGTATTCGCTTCTTTTATTAATTCAATAGACTATAAAGATGACAAGTTTAGAAGCTGGAATAGTGATAAAGTGAAAGCTTTGAATAGTTCAGTCTCTTCGGCTTCATGAGGCTTTGCAAAGGTTGTCTAGTTCCGCCTCTAGACTTGGGTATGTGGAGAGTGGTTTGCCTATGCATTAGGAATACGAGAAAACTCTGAGGCTTGGAGGCAAAGCCCTTCTAATACAGGGACTTCTCATCTGACTGCCTACATACAAGACAGACCCTGTTCAGACCATTTCTTTCTAGAACCAGAGTTTGGGGGCAGACAGACCCGATTTAAAACCTGGCTCTGCCTCTTAGCAACTGTGTGTGATCTTGAACAGGCTACTATGGCTTCTAGAGTCTCAGTTTTCACCTGCAAAAATGGAGGTAAGAGGTTGAGCACACCTTACATGAAAGGGCTGAACGTAGTATAGGTACCAGATGAATACCAGCCCCTTCTGCCCAGTCCTTTCTGAATTTTAAAATCAAGATTCCAACTCTGCATGCTTTCCCACCAAATGGGTCTCTAACCTGCTTCCTTAGTCCATTATTCCTAGAAGATTAAATACCTCTGTATATAAAGTGAATAATGGTGCAGGATACTTGGTAGGGTCTCATAAATGTTAACACCCATCACTATTATAATCATCATCATCGTCGTCATCATCATGAGGGGTCACTGGGTTTTATCTGTGATGCTGCCTGAGATCCTACCCCACAGATTCCTCATTATGGTGTGAATGGGGGAAGGAGGAGGAATTTTCCAACAAAGTATGACTATTCTATCTGCTAGAGAATGTTCAAAGACCCTTGTACAACCCTTTTATTATTGTAATTAGTCATGAAAAGGCCCAACCAAGACCCCAGGAAGCCCTGGCTTCCTGACCTCTTTGCGGTGCCCAGTTCTGATTTAAGACCTCACAGAAGGAAGCAAAGGAACTGGCCACAAAAGCACAAATCCATGCCCTGATCCGAGGGCCGACAAAAACACCACCACCTCACCTGGAGGAGAGCACAGCTTCAACAGAGCCTCTTCAACAGAGCACAGCTCCATGGAGAGAGAACCCTCAGGAAGCTGTGCCCCAGCAGCAATAGGCCAGCATCTCCCAGGATGATTTACAGGGCAGCCACACCTTCCATCAGAGGCAGAAGGGGACAGCGGCCATGCTGCCATCCAAGCTGATTTGTTAGCTAAAGATCAATCATCATGGCAGACAGAAACACAGTGAAGATTAGAGCACACATGGTAAATGTGAGCGCCTTCCCAGGGAGGGAGAGGCCAGGAGGGGTAGGGAGAGAGTAATGATGGATAGGGCTAAACAGATAAAGTTCCTTTTGTGGCAATGTTACATCACCCTTCAATAGAAAATGTGATTTATTTTCCCCAAGGCTGAGGACAGGCAAGGCAATGCTTTGGGGACCTCTTTGCTGCCAAGATTGCATTCAATGAAACATTTTTCCAAGCCCTTGGGTCATGAAAAGAAAAGCAGACAATGATCACCAGAGCAGCTACTATTTACAGAGCCCCAAGCACTCAGCTAGTGTATCTATCCCTCAATTTCTAACAATAATGCTGAAAGTTACCAATATCCTCCCAATATTATACCCAAAAATAAATCGAGGGTCAGAGAGTCTGGAGTTCATGGATGTTTTTTTGGGCATCCATGAGGGACCCAGCACCAAGAGTTCTCTATGTGAAGGACATATTTTTTTTTTTTTTAGATTTTACTTATTTATTTGACAGAGAGAGATCACAAGCAGGCAGAGAGGCAGGCAGAGAGAGAGGAGGAAGCAGGCTCCCTTCTGAGCAGAGAGCCCAACGCGGGGCTCGATCCCAGGACCCCGAGATCATGACCCGAGCCGAAGGCAACGGCTCAACCCACTGAGCCACCCAGGCACCCCTGAAGGACATATGTTAAGGTGAATATGAAAGACACAGGGCCCTACAAGGAACAGACATTCTGGGAGAGAAAAATAAAAACAAACACTGAAACCAACAAACAGCGTCATTTCAAGCACAAATAAGTGCCATGAAGGGAAGTAGTAGTTGGTTTGTTACAGGGTGATTTGGTAGAGGGGATCTAGGGCAGAGGCAAGGACATTTGGGTAGAGCGTTCAGTAATGATGGACCAGCCATGAAAATGTGCTGGTGAGGGCTTTTTAAGCAGAATGAAGAGAGAGGACAAAGCAGCCCAGAGGAAGGCAGAAAGAAGATACAGAAAGAAAGCTAGTGTGGCCAAAGGGGCAGTAGGCACTGGGAAGGGGATGGTTGAGGTCACACAACACATCCATGCAGTTTTGAAGTGACAAAGCCCGCATATCACCCAAAACTACCTGGGAAGCTCACAGGCAATCCACTTCCAAGCACTGAGATTAACACACAGCAATATCCAGAGGATGGGTTTGGAGTCAGCCTGGTCAAGTGTAAATACTGACCTTATCAGCATCAACCTGTTGGAATGGTTTGGGCAAGTTCCCTGACTTCTCTATGACCTCAGTGTCTCTATCTGAAAGAGGAAATGATCACGCTATCAATCCCTTCCCTGGGAGTTATTGCGAGAATGAAAGACAAACTGTGTGGACAGCAGTGTAAGCATTAAGCAAGTAGTGTTATTTTTCTTGTTCATATGGATTATTCTAAAAGGACTGAAAGAGGGCACCTGGGTGGCTCAGTCAGTTTAGCATCTGCCTTTAGCTCAGGTCTTGATCCCAGGATCCTGGGATGGAGCTCCACATCTGGATTCCTGCTCAGCAGGGAGTCTGCTTCTCTCCCTCTGCCTGCTGCTCCTCCTGCTTGTGCGCTCGTGCTCTCTCTCTCTCTGCCAAATAAATAAAATCTTTTAAAAAATATAAAGATAAAAGAACTAAAAGAACCATTTCCTGTTCTTGCCCCAAGAGTTAGACAGGTTTTGGTTCTTGAAGACTAGGCTCTCTCTAGAAAAAGGCAGTAACTCTTTTAAGAGCTAAAAAGAGCTAATTTCCCATTTCCCTGGAAACATGTCCAAATAAGACTATTATTCCAGGTCTGGTCTCACTAAGGGGAGTGTATTAGTCAGGGTTCTTCAGTGACATAGGGTATATGTAGATCTAGATCTAGATCCTATCAATGGAGCCATCCATATTTGAGGCCCTGCAAGGGACCAAGCAGTGACTTTGGCAAGGACCCCCCCACAACACAACCATTTCATGCACAGAGAACTCATGCCCCTTTTTCCTATAGTACTTTAGCCCTAGGGCCTGGTAAGACTCAAGAGAAAGAGACTAACAAGTTACTTTTCCACAACATTGTGAAATGCAGGATCAGGACTAGAGTTGACTTAATTTAGAAAAAATATGTGGCAAGTCTTTTACCATATGGGTTTTGGAGGAATCCATCAAACACATAAAGTGACTTAGAACAGCACCTGACCTCTGGGGAGAGCTTCAATAAATATTAGCTATGATGATGACTATAAATAACACAGCCCTGTCATGTGCAGAGCTCTCCACAAGGTAGCTGTTAGTATTATATGAAAGTACAACGAATTTCCCAGGTGATGCCTGGAACAGTCTGGGCCAGAATCACCTCTTACTTGGGTTTCAGTCTGTCCCAAACAGTTCATGTGAAGGAGGAGAATTTAACCAGAAGGGTATCACAGGTCTCCCTGCGTTGTCTGTATTTGCATTGTGACCAGTGACAAGACAGACCCTCTAAGTGAATAAGTGTCCAGGACAAATAACACTACTCACATTATTGTTCTGCAAATATAATATTTTATCTTATCTTTGTCCTTCTTAAATGAGATATATCTTCTTGCTGCAGTCTAGCTTTTTCTCCTTTACAAATACAGCACCAAGAAGAGCCCTGAAGGGAGCCAGGGGCCCCCCACAGGGAGCTGGGGTCTCTGGGTAGCAGGCAGAGTCTCGGCAGGGATGAGAGAAGGCTGAGAACACTACTGTTGGGCTGCTGATACCATCTTGTATTTCTTCTGGTTCTTTTTCAATGTCTCCACTCTCCCCAGGTAACCAGATCTTATTGTTATTAATTACAGAAGGAACACTTTGGAATGGATAAATCACATTTATTAAAAGAAGAAAGAGCCCTTGATCAACAATTTGACAAATGTACAGTCAGATGTGTAGTTAGAAGGAGAAAACTTTTTTCCCCAAGAAGGGCTGATCAGAAGCAGGCAGAATTAGGTAAAAGATGAAGATTTCATGGTAGCAGCGTCAAACCCAGGACAGCACAATTGCATTCCTACTGACTTCCAAGGGGACCGATTCCTCCATACAATCATCATCCAGTGCCACAAAAAAAAAAAAAAAAAATTGTTTAAAAGTTCACACAGATGGACAACTACTTTCTAAGGCTCCCCTTTGCCTAGATTTTTCCAATTCTACTAAGTTGCCTTTACTTAACGACTCTATGCCAAAGTAATCTTCTGAAAGAAATCACACTTTGGGCAATAAATAAAGGTTTATTGAGCAAACATGTTGTAAATCTTTGAAGAAAGCATTTCCCTGGGTTTTCTTTTCCTCCATTTATTTCTAATCAAAACCTATCCCTCATTCTCCTTCTATCCCCACCAGCACCATCTCCTTTTCAGATACAGCCTGCGCGTCCAGTCCTGAGGTGAATCAGAAGCTGGGAAAATAATCCGCTCCACTCCGACCCTTGAGTCCTCCAGTCAAGAGACAGAAATGAAGCCCTTGAGGAACTTCGAGACTGGAGATATGACAGTAAAACACAGCATCTCCTCCATGTGAACCACCCTGCAGGCAGCCGAGACATCCCTGTGGGCTTGAGGGAGACAGGGAAGAGGCTGTTCACCTGAAAGTTTTTACTTAGATTCAAGGAAGAGCAAGAGGATAGTTTTGAGGATGTTATTGTCACTATGACCCATCACACCTCCATCCCATAAACCACGGTCCACTCTGTGCCAGGCACACGCAGTGATGAGGTGTCAGAGACAAGTCCTCCCAAGGGAGTTCTCTGTCTCATGTCAGAAGCAGCTGAGAAACACACACTGCCCTGTCATGTGCCCAAAACAATTACAGGGTTTGGACAAGATTCTGGGGAGCACAGAGGGCATTTCTGTGGACACTGCTAGGCTCTGAGAACCCAAGGAGGTATGGAGCAGGGTCCCTAGTCACAAAGAATCACAGCAGCTTGTTTTAAAAAAAAAATGAACATAGGGCAGAACAAATCTTAGCAAAGGGAAGAGGATGAAAGAGGAGAGATGAAGCAGCAACAAGGCAGTGCAAAATGAAACCTATACATGAAAAGTAGAGCCACATCAGAATGGCCCCTGATGGAACAACCATCTGGGAGAGGCAACATAAGGAGAATAAAGAACCCTCCTGTTATCAAAGGAAATGTCTTTTTGTGACTCAGGGTATAAGGTTGGGAGACCTGGGATTTTTGATCCCATGGTTTGGTTGGGTTTTTTTTTTTTTTTTTTTTTTGATCCCAAATATTTTTTTGATCCCACAGTTTTGAAGACAAGCTAAGCCCTCCATTCAAGAGAAGAGGTGGGGGTTCCTGAATGTCTGGACCCCGAGGACACCCCACAGGCCCTGCGGAACCCACGGAGGCCCACTGCTATCCTTGAAGAGGTCCCAGCACTAATAAAGACACAAAGCAGACAGGCACTGGGTCATGAGAAACAACTAGAGATCAGGTACTCCAACTGGGAGGCCTCGAGGCAATAATCATGTAAGACACCCCTTTATAACTTCTTGTGGGTCTGTCTTCCTTGGCAGACATGGGTTCCTCAAGGACAGAGAATATATCTTTTTTAATCTCCGAATTTTCAGAGCCCCTGTGGGCACATGATAATAGTCAATGTTAAATGTATGAATAGGTCACTTTGTAATTTCCACAGGGTTTTCATGGAATGTGTGCCCATTTAACCCTCACAAGTTGGGTTTTAGAAATAGAGAAATGGAGGCTTGGAGAGATGAAATGCCTTTTCTAAGATGGCACAGCGAGGAATAAAAAAGCTCTGTGTGACTCGTCTTCCCCAGGAACACTCCCTTCCCTGCACCAGCCACATCCACCCTATGAATTGCCAGGTGTGGATGGTGTGAAATGGGTGCTCAAGGCCCTTCTCTCCCTTGTCCCTCCTCACTGGCACAATCACCAAGCAAGAGTCTGAGAAGCTTCTGTGTATGAAAGACTGAACTAGACACTGCACGTACCACTGCAAATCAAGTCCCTCTTGCATGGATTTTGCATTCTAGGAAGGAGACAGAGAGTAAACAAAAAAGGACACACATGAACAAGTGACCTCAGCAGGTGTCGGGAGCTACAAAGAAAACCACTGTCGGTTGTGATCGAGTGTCACCAAGGAGGACAATGCATTTGGGGTTGAGCTGGACAATCAGAACAGGGAAGGGGTAGTGGGGGAGGGGCATGAGCAGCCTGGAACTTGGCAGCAGGGCCTCTAAAAAACGATCTCCCCATTTTCTCAGCCCCTACAGAGAGGGAGGACAGTCGTTGCCATTCAACTCCCCAGCAGAGGGACAGGAGTTAGGACACTACTTCAGTGGTCCAGATAGCAGATGCCAGTGGCCCAGATGAGGAGGGTCGCGGTGGGAATAGAGAGGATTAGAAGGATCTGGAGCGCATTCTGGAAGTAGAGTCAAGAGGGGTTGCTAATGGGGTAGCTTTGCTCATTATTGTCACTTCCTAGAATGTTCTCTTCCTAGTAACCTTCTCCCCCACTGGTCCTCAGGTGTCACTGTGTTTTTGAACAACTTTATTTATATTTAATTCATATACCATACAATTCACCCATTTGAGTATGGGGTTCAAGGGCTTTTAGTATACTCACAATGTTGGGAGTATGTGAGTTGTTTAGTATACTCACAAAGTTGTGTGTCCATCACAGCAATCAATTTCAAAGCGCTATCCAAAAAAGAAATCCTGCAGCCCTTAGCCATAACCCCTCAATCTTCCATTTTCCCCAGACCCTACTAAATGGTAATCCAATCCCCGTCTCTATAGATTTTGTAGATTCCCCTATTCTAGATATTTCATAAAAGGAAATCATACAATATTTGAGCCTTTGTGACTGACTTAATTCACTCAGTATCATGGGCTCAAGCTTCAACCACGTTGTAGTATGCACTGGGGCTTCTTTTTTCTTTAATGTCAAATACATATGGATGTATGGATGCCATGTTTTAATTATCCATTCATCATTTGAGGGACACTTGGGTTGTTTTCACGCTGCCACTATTGTGAGTTATACTGTTCTTGAACATTCATAGGCAAGTTTTTTTTTGTTAAACTGTGTTTTCATATTTCTCCAGTGGAGACTTAGGAGTGCAATTGCTGGATCATACGGTAACTCGATGTTTTGCCTTTGGAGGAATAGCCAGGCTGTTTTCCAGAGTGGTTGCATCATTTTGCATTCCCACCAGCAGTGTGTGAGCTTCTCAGGTGTTGCTTTGAAGCATTCCCCCACCTCTTTTCTCCTGGTGTGTTACCCAAGCGGAGTGAGACGCTTCTTCCATTCTCACCAATACCCTGTGCAAATCCCTATAGCAGTCCTCTTCATGCTGTGCTGTCTTCACTAATTCTCTGAGCCCTCTGTGGCTATCTTTAACAGGGACTGTCTCTTCCAACTCTTCATTCCCAAGATCTAATTCCTGGCGCATGGCTGATTTCCAGCCTCCTCTATGACTGGGTCAAAGACGCAGTCCAGATTAACTGGAACCCTCCCAGATACTTTGAAGCCAGTCAACAACAGGTCTGAGGTCTTCAGGGATGCCGAAAAAAGCCAAAATTCAATCTGAAAGCAATCTGCTCCAGAACTGAGGCTAGAAGGAAAAAAATTATCTGCCTCTGTAGCTGCTTTCCGACAGATGTTATAAATGAGTAATTTATAAGTGTGCAGTTTACAGGATATCTCTGACAATGCCCAGAATGCTGATTCAGAGAGAACAGGGTGAATAATGAGATTTTTATGGGAGACTGTGGGCAGGTTTATTTGGAATATGTAGTATTGGTTTCTCAGCAATCACTAATGGCTTCCCTGACCACCCCCAATCCCTGGGGCAGAAAACTATGAATTCAGACAGGATCCCAATAATACAATTTAAATAATTATTTTGTGTCTGACAGGGCCTACTCTTTGGACATGAACACATGACCTGGTTTTTCCCAGAAGTCCCAATAAACCCAGCTGGGCAAACAATCCCTTAAGAAGGTGTTGGTGTTTTTTAAAAAATTTATTTAGCTTCCACAACTTGGCTTTCTATCCATTTCCACCTGTCTCCATGTATGAGGCCACATTTGCATGAAAACAAGATCCTTGCTTCACCCAAAAGGCATTCTTATGCTCTGGGCATGCTAAGACTCTTCTTATTATAGAGATAATCTTGGGGTAATGTGAAGCTCAGAATAGGATAACTCATCAGAAATAAATAGATCAGTGAATAACCTCAGGTGCCAGGGCCAGCTCCACCACCGAGTCACAGTGGAAATCTCGTTGCAAAATAATGTTTTTTTTCATGTATAACAAAAGGATTGAACAAGAAGAGCAGTTCCCAGAACAGGGCTCTAGGGTGGTGCAGCTCCTCAAAATAGGCTTTTTGATTTTTAAAACTTTATAGAAAACACAAACGTGGGACGCTTAAGCAGCTGCCTTCGGCTCAGGTCATGATCCCAGCGTCCTGGGATCGAGTCCCACATCGGGCTCCTTGCTCGTCAGGGAGCCTGCTTCTCCCTCTTCCTCTGCCTGCCATTCTGTCTGCCTGTGCTCGCTCTCTCTCCCTCTCTCTCTCTGACAAATAAATAAATAAAATCTTAAAAAAAAAAAGAAAAGAAAACACAAACGTTCCCTGCAAAGGCCACCAAAATATCTAAAACAATATTTCCAATTGACATCTAGTCATCTAAACTTATTTCAAATAATCTAATTTTCCCCCACCAAATCGACTTTGTTCTAGTCCATCCACCCTCCCTCACTGAAACAATCATTCACATCACTCTTCCAGCCAAAAATCCAAAAATCATCTCTGACTTCTCTCTGGTCCTTACTCCCCACATTCAATTTGTCAGAAAGTCCCATCAGCTTTACTTCCAAAATACATCCAAGCATTTCTCTCCATTTCCACTCTCTCTGCTCCAGCCTAAGCCTGTTAACCTCCAGACCTTCTCCCTGCTCCTCGGGGATGCATTACCCCATGAAAACCCGTTCTCCACACTCCAGTCTGGGGCTGCCCTGCCTCAAACCTCACAGTCATTCCTTCTCCCTTGGGTGTGAAACCACAAGTCCTCCTTCTGGACCCACCCCACTTCCTATCCCCCATCACTGCTTTCCATCCTCACTGGCCTTCCTTCTATTTCAAGAAAATGCCAAGCTTCTCCCCCCTCCAGGCTGTTTTATTAGCTGCACCTCCTTCCCGAATCTTTCCTGCAGACCCTAAAGGGCTGACCGTATCCTTTGGCTCTGGGCTCTGATGCCACTTCCTCATTGGGTTTTTCAGCCCATCCAGCTCATATCGATCGTTCTTTGGATCTAAAACTGGTAGAGCTCCTTTAACATCAGCACCATCATCCTCCCCCAGCCTTCATCTCCCTTTCATTTCATTTATTACTATCTGAAATTAAATTCAATATCCTTCATTAAATCAGTGTGTAATTTTTATTTTACACTACCACTGTTGCTGGTCAAAAGTTCTTTCAACTTGGGTTTTTAGCACCGATTCTCTTGGGCTGATCTAAACTCTGATTGGCAGTAGCATACGACTTTGATCCTTAAAAAGGAGAAAAAATACTTGATCAAATAATTATGATGATGGGGCGCCTGGGTGGCTCAGTGGGTTAAGCCACTGCCTTCGGCTCAGGTCATGATCTCAGGGTCCTGGGATCGAGCCCCGCATCAGGCTCTCTGCTCAGCAGGGAGCCTGCTTCCTCCTCTCTCTCTACCTGCCTCTCTGCCTGCTTGTGATCTCTCTCTGTCAAATAAATAAATAAAATCTTTAAAAAAAATAATAATAATAATAATTATGATGATGACAGCTATAGCATATGGATCCCTTACTATGCCCCAGGCATTGTGGTTAAGTACTTTATGGGCAAATTTCATTTAAGGCTCACAACAAGCCTGGTACATAAACACTTTCTCATGTATTACTGTTCTCACTTTATAGATGAAACAACTGGAACACACAGAGACCAACCAAATGCCTGTGGACTTCATGAAGAAAGGCAAGAGGACCAGAGCTGGAGCCCAAAGTTCCTGCTCTTAATCATTACAGTATTCTGAGTTTCTTCGTAGTGGCAATTAAATCAACTTCTTCTCCTTAGAATTAGGGTTCTAGGTAATAAAAATGTCATTATCTGAAAAAAAAAGTTCAAAAATGTTTTAGGACTATTTACAAAATACCATAGGTGTCTGGCTGGTCCCATACTGGGGCTCCTTATCCAATATGGCAGATAACTGATCTGTGAGCACCCCAAGTTTCAGATAGCACTCAACCAGCTTCGCAGCTACCATGTGGCTAATTTGTTCATATCCCATGAGACAACAGCTGTCAAGTGGATATGATAGGGATGTTTGGAGACCAAGCCATTCTCTCTTTGTAGACAAATCCACCCAGGGAGCAAGACCATGAGCAGCAGTTGGCCAGGCAGAGATCAAATAAGACAGGTGATGAGAGTAAATATGGTAATAGCTGACGTTCCTGATAGCACAGGGATGGAGGCTGAATGTGGAGTGCTTCTCCTGGGTAACAGACCTGGACAGGAGCTGCCTCTCTTCAACTTCTTTCTGAAAAGCATTTTCTTCCTTTGCCTGTGTTCATGCCTACAGTCCATTTCTCATGATGTCTTAGCCTAGGAAACATTTTCTTTCTAAGATGACTTTGCACTTTCTCACACGGATCTAAGTCAGTTTTATCGCTTAACACAGGGAACGATCAAATTCTTTTCTGTTGTGAATTCTCTGTTTCGAATTCTTGCGAATGTATGGCACTTTGTGGACCCTGTATTCTATCTACAAAGAATATTGGTTGGTCTCGTGGGAGGGAGAGGCAGTGGAAAGCTCTCAGCTGGTGATCAAGGTGTCTTCTCGTAGTCCATTCCAAGCCTTCAATGAGCAAGGGGAAAAAATATTTCTTTCCCTATTCCCCTTTTTCCCTTCAGAGGTTTAAATCTGACACCAGCCATAGGCATCTTCTGCTTGTAATTCTGGCTTAATTCATCATTTACAATAGCTGATCTGACAACCTTCCCTGCTTGTGCCATAACAAAGAAAAATTGATAGGCAGTTAGGGCAAAGGTTTTGCCAACTACTATTGCTTTTGCACCAGAATTGCCCATGAGCATGCTTTTTGCTTTCACTTTCTCCATAAGCCATCACATGAATTAAAAGCCATAGGGAACCTGGCAGAAACATCTCTGACAAGGTTCTACTTTCAAGAAGTCTCAGAGCCATGTCTTTGCGATAGCCTCTGGGTAAGTGTTCTCTGCCCCAGTGTGATCAGGGAACATTTCCTTGGCAGTGGCAATACATGGAGAAAACAAACTTTTGGAAAAGAGGTTGCCCCCTGAGGATTAAACTAGTAAAATTCATGGCATGATTGTGATTAGCCATCTGGGAGCATAAAACAAAAGACAGCCTGTAAATGTGTCACTGAAGAATTTGCAGACACCCAAACCTCCAATAAAGATGATGGGAATAATCTCAGGGAGATGAGTCTGGAACTTGACAGCAATTTAGAAAGCAGAAAACTAATCAATTGCAATGTACTTTGCCTAAGAAAAGCTTGCAGAGGGCATGAAATTGCCACTCCAAAGAGCACTGAACACACATTCCCCAGGAGCACTACCATCTTGAGCCAAGGGGAGAGTGAGCCCCAGAAAAACACCCTACATCTTCCTAGAGCATCACTTTCACCTGAAGTTCCTGGGGGAAATTACATCTAACATGAAAGTTTTATAGAGTAGATCACTGGAAGGAATATTTTGTGAACCCGAAGTTTCCAACTGACAAAAAGAGAAGATTTTTCTGCTGCTTTCTCCAAGTCTCATCTGTACACTGGTAAGGAAGACCTGCCTAAAATGCCCACCTGGTTGTTACTTTCTTTGTTTAAGATTGCCACAAATTCACTCCTTCTCTCATTCATTCTCCACCCCACCCCACCTCCACTACAACACTGACCAGAATTGTAAGATCCAAGCAAACCCTCTGAGCTGGACCCAATCAAAAGCCAAGACCTTGCCTAAAATTTCAAAGTGGTGTAACAGTCAGAATCCAGTCAGAAGAAGTAACCACTCCAGTAATTTGAACAGTGAGAATTTCATATAAAGTACTGTTAACTAGGGCACCTGGGTGGTTCAGTCCATTAAGTCTTCGACTCAGGTCATGATCCCAGGGTCCTGTGATCCGGACCCGCATCAGGCTCCCTGTTCAGCAGGTAGCCTGCTTCTCCCTCTCTTTCTGCTCCTCCCCCTTGCTTGTGCACTCTCTCAAATAAATAAATAAATAAATAAATAAATAAAATCTATTTAAAAAGAGAAAAGAACTGTTAACTAGTAAAAGGGGACTGATACAGGATAAGGAGCACATGAAAGCAGGAATAGGCCTGTGGGCCCATCTGGCCACACCCATTCATTTATTTGCTGTCTGGGGCTATTTTCTCACTACAACATTGCATTGAATAATAGAGACCCTGTGGCCCACGAAGCCTAAAGTATTTACTCTCTGGCTCTTTCCAGAGTTTGCTCTAGAGAATAGAAGAACAGCAGATAAAGGAGAATGCCACTACCTCTAGGGCTGAGACAGAGTACTCCCTGCCTCCAAAAAAAAAAAACAATCTGAGAAAAAAACCACCCCACCACACCAGGCTGAGACTCAGACAGCACGTGATGAGGTGTGACTGGGACCCTCTGGATGGCAGGGAAACTCACTTAAATACTGTAATCCCATGCTGTCAATTTGGAAACTGCTTGCTGGACTGTGATGGGACTCACCAGGAAGCCCCCATTAGGGGGCCCCGGAACTCACTAGGAATTCACAGATGGGTAGCTGTGAAACTCACTGAAGTATTTGTGCCATTGGCTGCCCCACCTGCCTTTGGCAGCATCATACCATGGGAGCCAGAGATAAAAGTACAGGGGAACCAGTAAGAGGAATCCCTTCCCCCACCATGTCCCCCCAAAGTCCCCTATTGATGAAGCTGACTATCAAGCCATCTGGTAAACCAGAATTATTTACAGGATACAGCTCCAATATCAGAAATAGGGCAAAGAAGCATGAGTTTGGAGCTGAGAACCAACACATTGGGTGCCATTACATATGTAATATGTCAAAAGAACAATTTCATAACTTCTGTTGATTATCGCTATTGCTATATTAAAAGTAGAATTTTAGAAATGCAGCTTAGGTCAAAGTGGAGGTATAACACTTCCCTCTCCTGAAACCCACTAAAATGGCAGTAAAGGATTTTTTTTTTCTAGTATAAAACTCTAATGAATAAAGACAGTAGGAGGCACACTTAAAGACATTTTCATAATTCAACAAATTTTAGGAAGATACAAAGAAAATGGAGGGAAGCATACTAAATAACATAGAGTGGTAGCAGCTATAGCCAAAGATGCCCGCAGAGGGGATGTGAGCCAATTCACCGTACAGGACCTTGGAAGGAACAGATAATGGAGGCAGCAGACATCATAAAATTTAGGGACGAAGAACAAGGCTGAAAACATGGTACATAAGTTTGCTTGGGCTACCATAACAAAGTACCATAGACAAGAGCCTTAAACAAATTTATTTTCTCACAGTTCCAGAGTTTAAAAGTCCAGATCGAGATATTGGCAGAGCCAATTTCTTCTGAGATCTCCTTCCTTAGCTCATGAATGTCTGTCTTCTGTCTGTATCTTCACATAGTTTTCCCTCTGCAATTGCCTGTGTCCCAATTTCTCTTCTTATAAGGATACCAGTCATATTGGATTAGGGCCACTCTGATGACTTCATTTTAATTAAATTACCGCTTTAAAACTCTATCCTCAAATACAGTCACATTCTCAGGTACTTTAACATATGAATTTGGAGGACACACGGTTCAGCCCATAAAACAAAGGAATGAGTCAAAAGTCCTTTGTGGAATGGTTAGCTCCTTGTCTCTTCCTTCACCTCACAAAGTGCACACACTCATTATCACTTTGTGATAATAAACTCATGATTTATTATCAGGAGAAAACAAACAGAGAAAGCTCAGGACATTAGTCAAAATCCAGGAAAGATAAAAGTCAAGAATTGAAAATAGAACTTTAAAGATTTTTATTTATTTATTTGAGAGAGAGAGACAGTGAGAGAGAGCATGAGCGAGGAGAAGGTCAGAGGGAGAAGCAGACTCCCCACGGAGCCAGGAGCCCGATGTGGGACTCGATCCCAGGACTCTGGGATCATGACCCGAGCCAAAGGCAGTCGTCCAACCAACTGAGCCACCCTTTAAATGAAATTTCTAGTTCCAGAAATAGGCCTTATAGATAGAAGATTTAAAAAGTCTTCTTTTGAGAAACCTAAGATCCCTGAACAAAAAGCTGTCAGATACTGATATCACCTCTACAGGTAGTTTTCAATCCCAGTATCCTAAAAATTATTTATGACTATGTCCAGTCTCCACTTTTAGGACTCCTAATCTGCTTTTAGCCATCACTATTAAATGTGAACAGGCAAACAGACATTTGGAAAAAAGCATCCAACATGAGAAGAACCCAAAACACAGCAAAAATTTTCAAAATCTGGAAGAACCTCAAATACCACAACTGACAGAAAAAGGAGGAGGAAGAAGGAGCGAGAGGGAGAGGGATGGGGGAGGGAGGGAGGGAGAAAGGAAGTGAAGGAGGGAGAGAAGGAAAGAAAACTATGAGCTTAGTGAATAAGCTAGAAAGAATAAAATTAGAGATAAGAAAAGGAATATAAGATGGAAAGCTGCATAGATATGTGTTAAGGAACAACTGGAAGAAACTGGAAAATTATTAGTCAGCATAAAAAATGTAACACCAAGTTTGAGAGAGAAAAATTAAGAAGCATTTCGGTAAGCAGAGCAAATAAAATCAAAAGGTATGACTATGAAGAGAAAAGATAAGAAATAGAGTATTGACCCAGGAAATCCAACAAGAGATTAACAAAACAGAGGGAAAAAAATGGAAAGAAAGTTATTTTCAAATTTATACCAGAGAACATTTTCCAGAGCTGAAAGACATGAGAATCTCCAGACTGAAAGAACAGACTGGCACAATGAATAAAATTTCAGAGTACCAGAGTGTGGTGGGTACTAAGGAGGGCATGTATTGCATGGAGCACTGGGTGTGGTGCATAAACAATTAATTCTGGAACATTGAAAAGAAATTTAAAAAAAAAGAAAAGAAAAAAAATCCTATAAATTTCTTTGTGGGTGGAAGGAAAGGTCACTGACAAAGAATATGGAATGGAATAATATCAGACTTCTTGACAACAAATCTGGGGGTTAAAAAGCAATGGAAAAAATAATTTCAAAATTGTTAGGCAAAATTATTTGCAACCTAGCATTATATACCCAGCTAAATTATCAACTAAGTAGAAATATAGATTAGAAACACAGACACAAGACTTTAAAAATATAATTATATCATATCATATACATATATATATATATCATATAATTATCATATCATATCATAAACAACCTCCCAGAAGTACAAGAGCATATGTTCCAGCAAAGTGAAGGAGTGAATACAGAATGAGTTTCCTAGGAAACAGGGGATCCAATACAAGGACAAAGAAAAGGAAATCCATGATGAGAGCCATGCAGCATTTCTGGGAAGCAACTGTCCACATGGAACCCAAGAGAGGATGCACTTGGAGAGAGGAATGCAGGGGGAAAAGTAATTAATTGATAGATTATTTTATTTGTTTGACCATTTGGAAAATATTATGGATGGACATATAAGAAAATATGATGGAGCATAAAAAATATTAAGTAGAAGCACAAAAAACCAGAAGCAAATGAAAAAAAGTAAAGAAAATATTAATTCTAGGAAAAAATACAATATGTACAAGAAAGACACAGTTCATGGTTATTAACTTTTTTCATAGTCACAGTAATGTCAATCCTGACTGCTGATTTGATCAAAAATTGTTTGTATAATTTGAACAGGAGCATAGGAAGAGAAGGTGGGCAGGGTGGGAGGTGCTGGAGAATGAGAGTTAAACCCTCGTCTATCGTAACAGAATATCAATACATAATGAACTTTCCAGAATTCATGAACTTTAATAAATCCTAAGGCCCTGTACAGCTTAATCTTTGCAGACTAGTAATCAAAAGTAATTCAAAAGTAGCTCCATTCAAAAAAGCATGAAAGGAAATTCAGTTCATAATTCACCACAACCATTTTGAAAACCCTTCCTCCTGTCTTCACATCTCTGGCTCTTCATAATGGTTTTGGATCTGGCAAGTCAAGCCCTCTCTCTGCACCATCCACCCTTAATCCTGAAGATTGATGTGGCTTCTCTCCTTTCTCTCAGTTTGTGGCTTGTCTCTCTTCATGTATTCTTTCCATTTTAAATCCACTAAGTAGGATGGCAACACCTTTTCTGTAGTTAGCAGAATTGGGGAAGAAAGAAAACCCTAACGACCAATTAAATCATGTCCTTATTCCCATGCATAGAATTTTCTAGATGAAAATTGAAGGTCTGGAGAAAAATTTCTCACCATCTCACCATCTTGCCCTCTCTTTATGTGATTCCTCCAAAGGACTACCTCAGTATGCTTTTACTTCTGGGGTGAGTTTGTGGAATTTCGGCAGAGAAAATGGAAAACCAAACATCTGTGTGCATGACTGAGATACCCAAACCACTGGGTTCAAGTAGTCACTACAACATAAGCTCCTTGAGAGCAGGAATTCTTGTCTGCTTTGTTCCCTGCAGCACTCCAGTGCCTAGAGCCTGCCCTGAACTCAGTGCTCAGTAAATTGTTGAAAACTTGAACCTCCAGCATCTGGCATCCTAATTATGTCAACACCAGTCTTTGTAGGTGGAAGGAATGAAGCAGGTACCTTCTCCCTGCAATGATCTCGTGAAAATGCAAGTGTTTGGAAGGGGGTATTTATCTTGTAAACTAAGAAATAGGAGTGCCAGTCTCTTCCTGAGCCTTATAAGCTGGTTGATGGAAGGCCATTCCCCCAGAACATTCCTAATATGCTAAGAGAATCTGTTTTCTGAGCATGCACTGTCAGCTACATGACCTTAAACTGGGGTGAATTCTCCTAGGAAATGCCATTTAAGGGTCCGCTTGCAACATGCCAGCTTCCCCTGGTGATACCCTCAGCTTAATATATATTCTAATGTTACAGAACTAGACCTCTGGGCTGGGAACCACAAGATCCAGAACCAAAAACCAAAAATAGAGCCCCTCACCCTAAAGAGCATGAGATTTAACAGGCAGGACCTGGTGGAGGTACAGGGGAATTACTGTGAGAACACACAGTAGAAGAGCAGAATCACAGAGCTACCAAGCCATCAGCATGTGGGAGAAACCAGGAGCTCCTGTGTCACTGAGAGAAACATGGCAGAGCAAGTCAGTCAACATGGATGACTCCAGTAAGACCCAGCTAGATATGACCTTTAAGGGCACATCAAAATGACAGAGGGAATTTGAAAATTCATCACTGTACAGATGCAGACGACCCACAGACACATCTGGAAACAAGCTATTTGACACAGAGTTCCCTGACTCTGCCCTGGGATTATTCAACTTTGCTTCCCAAAGGTAGAGAGCACACCACGTCCCCTGGAAAGAAGAAGTCAAGGGAAAGAGTTTCGCATTATAACCTGGTCTCCTTTGTTATTTTAGGGCCTACTGTCACTGAAGCCATTTCAAAAATCTGAAAAGAAGTCTTATTTTCAAATTCATAATGTTGACCAAAGAGATTTGCCTTTATTGTACTCATAAATCATTCATACCTCCTTAATAACAAAGAAATTATTTTTAATTTTTATAATGCTTTTTTTTTCTCTTTCTTCCCAACACAAGAGGAAATGAGAATAATATTTTATGTTAACAGGAACAAAATGTTCAAAATGTATGCACTGTATAGAAATCTTATAAAATGTTTCATTGGAAACATTTTTTAACCAACAAAGGAAATGAAACACAAAAAGCCACATTAAAAGAACACTGATGATTTTTACTTTAATGAGGAACCTGAGTGGAGTGGATTATGGGAGAGCGGATAGGAGCCCTGAGAGAAAATTATATTCCTCAGGGTTCATGTGGTTGGGGGCTGTCCCAGATCCCAATGGGAAGCCCAGCCCAGCTCCCAGGGGTACTCTTTGCTGGTCGGCCCATTCCAGAAGCCAGGAAAGTTTCCCTGAGCTGCGTCGATGCTCAGCCTCCAGTGACTGAAGCAGGTATTGCAATACCGGAAACCATCTCTCTCTACCAGAAAGATGTCTGGACTCCCTAGATCAGGCAACTGCTCCAGTGATAACCCAGGAATTCACTTGGATCCACTGAAGGGTTAATAGTAAGGGCCAGGGAGAAGTCAATCATAAAGAACAGGGAGCACTGCCAACCCCTCAGAACCCACAGCATCAGGGGCAAGACTGGTGAGAAACAAGAGTTGGAGGGAAGAAAGTCATTTCTTTGGCACCAACCAAATGGCCTGTGGCTATTGCAAACATGCCGGAGAATGCAAAAGAGCACACATGGCTGCAAGACAGTCTGCGGGCAGCAGCACAGGGGTGCGAGACGACCAGGCTTCCCAGGTTCCAGAGAGATAAGTGACCCACATTTTCAGATAACAGCACCCTTCTGTGGGAACAGCCACCAGGAGTCCTACAGGCAAAGCTGAGAGGGTCCTTGAGCAATGCAGGCAGGACCTTACCACACAACTCAGGGCAAACTGAACAGGCAGCTGCCCCATAGCACAAACAAGAAATGGAAACAAGCCTCTCCTGCCCATCCAAAATACAACTCACAATTACTAACCCTAAAATATCCAAAATGCTTTAAAATCGTCTCATTGTTCTTAAAATCCTTTCCAAGATATTTACAGCTTATGCAATGAGCAAATCACAATTTTTAAAGAACAGATTCTGATCAGTGAGAAAGGGGAAGAAGGGAGAGGAAAACACATTCTTGAGGACCGACCATCTGCCAGTTTCTTAACCTGGTGCTTGTCATATTTACTCATTCAGGTCTCACCCTAGCTGCTCCACATAGGTATTCACTTCTGAACTGGTTATTTTTGTTTGTTTGTCTGCCAACTTCATTCATTCTTCTGCCCTGTTGAATGCATCACGCAGGTTCCTGTCTCGGATAAGGACTGGCCCATGGTAGATACCGGTATGAGATCACAAGGCAAGAGGACAAAGAGAGAACAGGCATTTCTCGCCTCCATGTTTTCAAGCTGCATTTCTGTCTGTAGCTGTTTTCCATTACAGGCTCTTTAATATTTGACTCTTACGCTATTGCTAGCATTACTCTGATAAAAATTCATTTTCAGAGATAAAGAATTAGGCCATAGGGAGGAGGTTGGAGAGAGAGGTGACAGATAGCTACCTGGGAGCTGAAGCACACCTTGGGGAACCTTGAAAACCGGAAGGCTTGTGGGGGACCACACTACATCACACACAAGTTCTTGATTCAGAACCACACGTAACAGTGGGGTGGCAAGAGTCGTCTACCTTCCTACATACTAGGGCAGTTTCTCTGTCTTCTTGCTTGGGGCAGTTTTGATCTCTCCTGTCCATTCAGAATTATTAAACCTGATCAACTATAAGCCAAAGAGCCCCTTTACTGTCTGCTTCCAGGATAAGTAGGTAGTTGTCTGATAAATAGAAAGTCTGTGTCCAGCCCTGATATCTGGGCTCCATTCAGATTCTGTCTCCTACCATGACTCATGTTAGACTACAAATGATCTCATGAACTATAAATGATGATCCATGCCTACTTGCCTCTTTGTTTCTACTACAACAGGAAAAAGAAGAAAAAAAAACATAACCAAGTCATTGCTTGGGTCATTAATAAAATTAAATAAAATTTAAAAGAACACTAAGCATGGATTTTTACTGTCCATGTAGAAATGGCATGAAGTCAACATACCACATAAATAATGAGAATGCCTCCTGTCTTCATATATCCTGACATTATTATTCAAAGTGTGTTATATTGAAAGAGGATAGTTCATATAAACTATAATTTTCCATTTATTATGTTCCTTTTGTTTTGAATTGGAGGGGCCTGTTGTTTGAGACATGCTCTTTGATGTCCATAAATAAAGACCTTTTTTAGCCACCAAGCTCTTCTGACATTAACAGAGCAGCTGTTAATCTGAAAAAAATTGGCCCCTTTGAGAAAGCTGTCAGAATTTTACTGTGCAAAAATCAATAGCTGTGAATGGGAGCTCTGGCATGCATGAACCAGTGAGGAAACATTTCATGGGGATAATGGTCCCTCCCAAACTGGGACTGCCCCATGCCCTGACCTTCTGGTAGGTGAGATAAACCTGGATGGAAAGTAAAATTCTATCAATGAGAAAAGAAGTAGCAATACATCCACAACTTTGCTTAAAGAGTGGGACTTGAATCAGCAAAGCTCACGTATCCCATCACTCTATGGGTAAGGAGCTTAAGAATAAAGCCTATATATGTTGTGTTTTGTAAATAAAAGAAATTTGATATACCTTTTTTCCTAAAAAGCAGCCTTATTAATTGTGCAGAGTAAAATGCTATCAAATGAGCTAAAGTAATCACAATTACATTGAGCCAGAAGTTTCTGAGAAAGCACTTAACTAAAGTTCAGAAATAATTAATGTTCCTAATGATAACCCAATGACCCAGAGGCACCACAAGATCTAAAGAGCTTTCTAGTTCGACTTCTTTCCTGTAGAGTTTTCCTGCTGAGTCTATGTTGTAACTTCTTGGTTCTCGGTGAAATCATAATTCTCTGACAGTGGGCATAATCCTACTTCCATACTAAATGGAGAATGTTCATAATCTGTGCAATTAATTCTTGAGCTATGTTTGTGAAACTTTACTTTCCAAACTTTTTAAATGGGTAAGTTATATATTAACACAGCCAAGTTAAATCATTCCCTGTGGGTGTCAATTAAATATTCTTTTTGATGGTATATCATCATAAGTATAATGGTGAATTTTATATATCAACTTGACTGGGTCATGAGATTCCCAGATATTTGGTTAAATATTATGTCTGGGTAGGTCTGTGAGGGTGTTTCTAAGGAGATTAGAATTTGCACAGCTAAGGAAACAGTCAACAAAACTAAAAAGCAACCCAAGGAATGGGAGAAGATATTTGCAAATGACATTACAGATAAAGGGTATTAAGGAGGACACATGTTGTAATGAGCACTGGGTGCTTTACCTGCAGGATGAAGAACTTCTCAAAATCAACACCCAAAAAAATAAATAAGTCAAAAAATGGGCAGAAGACATGAATAGACACTTCTCCAAAGAAGACATACAAATGGCTAACAGACACACGAAAAAATGTTCACCATCATTAGCCATCAGGGAAATTCAAATCAAAACCACACTGAGATACCACCTTATACCAGTTAGAATGGCAAAAATTAACAAAACAGGAAACAACAAATGTTGGTGAAGATGTAGAGAAAGGAGAACCCTCTTGCACAGTTGGTGGGAAGGCAAGTTGGCACAGCCACTCTGGAAAATGGTATGGAGTTTCCTCAAGATGTTAGGAATAGAGTTACCCTACAATTTATGCAATTGAACTACTGGGTATTTACCCCAAAGATACAGACATAGTAAAAAGAAGGGGTACATGCACCCCAGTGTTCACAGCAGCAATGTCCATAATAGCCAAACAGTGGAAAGAGCTGAGAGACCCTTCAACAGATGAATGGATAAAGAAAACATGGAACACATACACAATGTAATGTTATTCAGCTATCAGGAAGGATGAATACCCACCATGTGCAGCAACCTGGATGGAACTGGAGGGGATTATGCTAAGTGAAATAAGTCAGGCAGAGAAAGACAAGTATATGGTTTCACTCATATGTGGAACATAAAGATTAGCATGGAAGACATTAGAGGAAGGAAGGGAAAACTGAAGGGGGTGAAAATCAGAGGGGGAGATGAACCACGAGAGACTATGGACTCTGGGAAACAGTCTGAGGGTTTCAGAGGGGAGGAGGTTGGGAGGATGGTGTAGCCTAGTGATGGGTATTAAGGAGGGTACATGTTGTAATGAGCACTGGGTGTTTTATGCAAATAATGAATCATTGAACACTATATCAAAAACTAATAATATAGTTTGGTGACTAACATAACACAATAAGAAAAATAGAAAAGAACAAAAGCAAAAAACAAGCAAAGAATTTGAATTGGTAGGCTAAGTAAGTAGATTTCCCTCCTATGGGCAGGCAGCATCATGAAATCCATTGAGGGCCTGGATAGAGCAAAAGGTAGAGGGAAGGGAAATTTGCCCTCTCTCTCTCTTTGAGATGGACATGTCCTTCTCTTGTCCTTGTACTAAGACTTATATCATTGGCACTCTTGGTCATCAGAACTTTGGGACTGAGCTATAACTTACACCATCAGCTTTCCTGGGATTCCAGGTTGCAGATGTCAGGCTTCATAATCATCAAATGAGCCAATTCTTCATAATAAATACATACATACATACATACATACATACATATACATAAATGCTAGCTAACAGTTGCCAAATAATTACTCTGTGCCTGGCACTGTAATGCCAAGTTCTCAAAGATTATCTCATCACTGGGGAAGGTATGTACTATGGTGAGTGCTGTGAATTGTGTAAGACTGATGACTCACAGACCTGTACCCCTGAAGTAAATAATACAGTATATGTTAATTAAAAAAAAAAGATTATCTCAATTAAGCATTGCAGAATTCCTTAAAGGGGAGAAGGACTATCATTAACCTCAAATTCAGCATTTAATACATATCTATTAGCACTTCTTGCGTTCCAGGCTATGATCAGAGTTTAAAGCTATGAACTTAGTCATCAGGAGCCTATTTTCTCATACAAAACATACACTACCTAAGTAAACCAACAGATAAACGAGATGATTCAGGCAGTTAAAATTTTCCTGAAGAGAATAAAATGACATCACATGAATAAGAGTAACCATGGCAGCCAGGGATTGACTAGGGAAAGGATCGTTGAGAAATGACATTTGAGCAAAAACTGAAGGATGAAAAGCAGTTACTCATGTGAAGGCTCTGGGAAGATGATTGATCTGTTTCATCTGGTCTTATGAGTGTTTCCCTGGATGTGAAATCTCCATATTAACCAAAACTTCAATGCTCCACCTTGCTTCACTCCCACTACACTGTTAGTCTCTATATCCACAAAGGGTTTTATTTCTTTGAGATTCGTATCCAGCGGACTGAGTATTTACACATCTTTCTCATGTTCCTCCTCTCTGGTGATGCATGGGCAATTACATCTCTAATCTCCAACTGCTGTTTTTATTATAATTACATTTTTTCCAGTATCTAGTGTTTTAGTTCTAAACCATGAAAGTTATAGCTACTGTGTGTTATCAGAACCAGCTGTTTGGCTCTTTTCAACTATTCAGAACAGACTAAGAGGGAACAGAAGCATAAAGGTACTTCTGATGAATAGAGAACACACACACACACACATGCGCGCACACACACAAGATCAGAGTTAGAAGTAAAACTAAACAAATCTGGCACAGCATTCATAAGTTTCATAAATACCAGAAATATCCACATGCTTTTTGTTCAGCATGATATATTTTCTCAGGAAAGATGCTTTAAATTTTCCATTTTGTGCCAAGGTAAGTTTTATGCCTCGGTAATGTACAACATATGGATCTTACGACATTATGCATTATTTGCATCCCAATAAAACAGCTCATTAATCAAAGGGCCTATTGTAACCTCCAGCCACAGAAACCACAAAACACACCCAAGAAGGTGGGTCATTTTTAACTCAGGATGTCTCCTTTTTTTGTCTGATCATGTTAAATAGTGGTCAAATGTACAAGAGATGTTATTGTATTAGGAAAGGGATGGTAATAAGGACACAGCCAACCCTGAAACACACATGCAGTGAGCTTCTTCCCCGACTTTGGGCCATGTGTTTTGCTTTCCTCCAGTTGATTTTGAGTGCTGTTTTCTTTTTTTTTTTTTTCAAAGACTTTGAATGGTTATTTTTTTTTTTTTAATTTGATAGAGATCACAAGTAGGCAGAGAGGCAGGCAGGAGAGAGAGGAGGAAGCAGGTTCCCTGCTAAGCAGAGAGCCCGATGCGGGGCTCGATCCCAGGACCCTGGGATCATGACCTGAGCCAAAGGCAGAGGCTTTAACCCACTGAGCCACTCAGGCGCCCCGAGTGCTGTTTTCTTATGAAGTCAAAACAAGGTCTTTCTGTAGCAATCAACAGTTAGCTATAATAATATACAGCTAAATTAGGAGCAGATCAATCTTTGAAGAGTACATTAGAGAAGTAAATTGGAATTTTACACCCATACCAACAATTGCAAACTCACCAAACCTAGCGAAATATGCAAACAGAACTATAAGCCGTAGTCTACCTGTTGTCTCAAATCAGTTCTTGACATGCGTGTCAGCCAGGGTCCTAATGGCAAGATATAAAGGCTAACTTCAGCTAATTTAAGTAAAGGAAGATTTCATCAGAAGAATATCAATGGAGGGAGGGTGCTGCTGCCAACATAAAAAGTGAGAAGCTGGAGGGCCAGACTTAGGAATGAGTAGGGAGCCAGAAGCTCCAAAAGGACATGAGGCTAGAAGCAAACAACCCAGTAATGTCCCCATAACTAGAAGCCTCAGCTGCCATTGTCCCTAATAGGAGTGATCTCTGTTTCTTCTGACCTTGCATCTTTCACTCAAGATGCAATGTTCCAGGGAAGAGAGGCTAACTGGGCTCACCAGCTTGCTTGGAGTGGAAAGACCTTCATCCTCTTGGCTTCCTGGGTAGGGAATGGGTGTCTGGAATTACTCTCTCACTAAGACCTCTGTGGTGGTAACAGAACATTAGTATACCTGAAAGGGAGTGATTACTAAGTTATGCAATGTATTGAGCACCTATTACACACCAAGAATTATGCTAGACAATTTTCAACCAATGTGTTCTTATTTAAGTATGCTGAAAACCCCACAGCTATCTTGTGGGATATTCTATTCATACCATAGGTGGAAACAGTAAGGACTGAGAATGTTAGGTGACCTGGACAAGGTGACAGTGTTTAGTAAAGTGTAAAGTTGCAATGTCCAGTCTTGGTCTCCTGACTCCTGGTCCAGTGTTCTCTTTGCTGTACCAGAGATGCCTCATAACTGATTTCAACTTCACCTCTAAATTGCAACTATCCCAGCCCCAATTATCAGTCCATAAGTATCCTAAAGGTTAGAAATTTCAGACTGATGGAAATATTCTAACCAAGAGCCTTAGGTTTAGAAAACCAGGGGTTTCATTACATGTATTCTCTGGTCTGCCTTTGTGTTATATGACTTTCAACTTCAGGGCTCAACAGTGGTCCTGAGAATTAAAAAATAAGTTGTCCAGGACTATGTCAAGCATGGACACACAACTACACCAGTACTGGGATCTTTCACTGCCCAGCATACCAGTTGTCTGGAGGCTAACAAAGTACCTTGTTTCATTTCACAAGCACTAAGAACAGACATGAAGATGACATTTATGTCACTTGTCCCCATGAAAGCTACTACCAAGTCCCATAGACATGGAGCTACGTTCCAGGCTGAAAGACCATCATCTGTTTTATAAAAAGCACAGACTCTGGAATCAGGTCAATCTGAGTTCAAGTCCTGGCACTGCCTTTCACAAGCGTGTGCTTGGGTAAGTTATTCCTCTTCTCTGAAACTTAATTTCACACTCTGTAAATTAGAAATGATGTTTATTTTGCCACATTTTTAAAATCATAAATAAATGTAAAGCCCTGAGCTTTCTGCCTGGCTTATATAAACAGACATTCAATAAATGGCTACTCTTAAAATTGATATGGCTTTGGGTGACAAATAGCCAGAAAGTCTTTTCTTTCCATTTCTCCCAGATGGATGAAGTGTAAGAAGTTCATGAGTTTTCAGCATTATGCTTACATTACAATGTAGCATTTTGCTTAATATAATTTTGTATTTGGTGATATCTATCTCATTGCATATCTGCTTTGTTATCTGGATTAGTCAGGATTCTACCAGAGAAACAGAATGAGTTGGACAGAAATAGTACATATTATATATATATTATATAATATGTGAACATATTTAATACCTATATACACACACATGTATGCAAATACACACATATTTCAAAGAATTGGCTTGCACAATGTAGGGACTGGCAAGTCTTAAATTTCTAGGGCAGACCAGCAGGCTGGAAACTCAGAGAGAACCTGATGCTGCCATCCTGAGGTAGAGTTTCTTCTTCCTCAGCAAAACCTCAGTTTTTCTCTTAAGGCATTTCAACTGATTAGATGAGGCTCACCTACCTTACAATCTTCTTTACTGAAACTCAACTGATTGGAGGTATTATTCACATAAAAATACCTTCACATCAATCACTGGGTATTATAACCTAACCAAGTTGATATATGAAGCTATTATATTCCCCTACTTGTCAATTTGGCACCCATACACACCTCCCTAAACCATACTTAACCTCCAAAGACAAAAACAAAGTAATACTTCTGCCTAATAGAACACAACTATCTTATATATAACTTAAAATGTACTAACCCTTCTTCCCTAAAAGAGGATGCAAAGTTTTTAGGTGTCATTCACACTTGGTTTTGATATTCCATAACTTAAAGTGATGTAAACTTAACTATTATTAATACATCTTATGTTAGATGATAAGGGGATGAGAGAGAAAAAAAAACAAAAATATTGCACATATGAATAGACACATGTATACACAGACACACATACATTCATAAAAAATTGGGGAAAATATTGACAACAATTACAGTTCTTGTTTCTGCAGTGGCCGCATGGTCATACCTGATATTTATAACTACTTTCTTCCACAATTCATCCCATATTCTCCTCATCTTCTGCAAGAACCTCAGCTAGTCATGGGTTTTTGCCTCGTGAGGTGACCTAAACCTTCAATTCCTGGAAGGTCTGAGCCATTAGTCCAGCCTGAATCAAATCACTGAAATCTTCCATTGACTTTTATCACACGTCAATAGTGGTTAAGGAAATGTCCTAAGAGATCTGCATTCTAGACATGTTCTTCCTCACCCTTACTATCCCAGTTTCCCATTGGTAATCAGGATCAATCAACCCAGTCAGCATAGAACTCCCTTGCTTGTTGATTTAAAGGCTTAAAGAGCCATAAGTGGCCAGATGGTAGTCTTAATTTCCTATTCAGTAGAATCAGTATTGTGTCTCCTAGTGGGAAATAATTTCTTCCTTTGGAACTAAAACCTCTCGAATAACAGAGAATAAGGTCACAGAGACAGAAAATAAAATTTTTGCTAGTGGATCATTAGGGTAATAGTAAATAGTGTCATTTCCATTTCTACTCCTCATTTCCTGGACCTGTGAAGTCTAGCTATTGGAGAAACTGAGCAGTGTATTAAGTGCTGATTCAGACTGTATATAGCCTGTTATATGACATTGCTGCAGCCCTGCAAGCTATTACCACCTCACTGGCATAGCAACTGAGTCTTCAAAAGGCCATTGCACTTTTTAATCAAGCCAGCTGCTTCAGGATAATGTGAAACATGGTAAAGCTCATGAATTCCATGATTATGGGGCCATTGCCATACTTGATTCACTATGAAGGGAGTTCCTTGATCAAAAGCAATGCTGTGCAGAGTACCATTATGGGAGATAAGGAATTCTGTATGTCCACAGATGGTAACTCAGCAGAAGCACTGTATGCAGCAAAGGCAAATCCATATCTAGAGAAATGCTTATTCCAATAAGAACAAAACACTACCCCTTCCATTATGGAAAAAGTCTAGTGTAATCAACCTGCCACCAAGTAGCTAGCTGATCACCCTTGAGAATGGTGACATATCAGAGACTCACTGTTGGTTTCTGTTACTGGCAGATTGATATTCAGCTATGGCTGTAAATAGACTGGCCTTGGTGAGTAGAAATTCATGTTACTGAACCTCAGTTTCTGCCACTATACCCACTTTGTTCATGAGCCGCCTGGGAAATAATGGGGAAAGAAGCTGACTGGTATCCACCAAATAGGTCATCCTATCCATTTAATTATTAATAGCCTCCTCTGCAGTTGTTACCCCTTCGTGAGCACTCACATGAGACAGCTATCTTCACTTTGTTTCCCGTTCAAATATATTCATCCACACACCTCTTCCCCAGACCTTCTTATCACCAGTTTTCCAGTATATTCCTTCCAAGTCCCAGACCATCCAGCCACACCCCTGGCTACAACCCATGAACCAATATAGACTCATACCTCTGGCCATTTCTCCTTACAAGCAGAATGAGTAACCACAGAGAGCTTTCCCTTCACCATGTCCTCCAGGAATGTCCCAGAAAAGGGCTGTGGTGCTGCAGCTGTCCACTTTTGGGTGGTGCCTGAACAGCATGCAGAACCATCTGTCAATCAAAACTGTCTCTCCTCTTTCATCAGTCAGTCAAAGGGAACTCCCCATGAGACCATAGATACAGGTTTGGAGAGAGATGGTAATAGATTAGGATTAGGGACTATAGACATTTGGTCACTTCCTCATGTAAATTATTGTGACTTCAATGTCTGATTTTGTAGACACCACCTCCATTTAAAACGGAATGCCACTGTACACATCCATTGACTTGGGCAGATAAGACAATAGCAAGTTCATTATGCTGTCATGAATACATGGAAACTTGCTAAATTACATGGAAACTTGGTGGCCTCTGGTTAAGCATTCAGTTTTTATTAAGGCCCAGTTAAAAAAAAAAAAAAAAAAAAAAAGGTAGTTTCTCCAAAGGAGAGTAGTTATCCACAGGGGATGGCAAGGCTTTGCTCCAAAGTCCTAAGCGTCTGCACTGACCAATCAGCATAACAGCATCAATGTCGTGAACCAGTATGATGTCTTGTGGAAGGCAAAGTTGATCAAGGATCCTACAGACTAAATTGTGACATAAGGATGGAGAATTCATATATTCCCAAGATGTATTCCTTGGGATATGTTGGGATACATTCAATAATACATTGAAGGTGTATTGCTGGCCTTGCCAGCTGAAATCAAATTGTTATTGATTGTCTTTACTAACAGATACTTTTTTTTAAGTATTTTAAAAAGTACTTTTTTAAAGGCATAAGCCAGTACAAAAGCTGCATATCAAGTGGTAAGGAATATGCTAATTTGCACAAGCAATGAAACCACATCTGGAACAGCAGCTGCTGGTTAAGTTTGCAATAATCCATTGTCATTCTCCAAGATCCATCTGTCTTCTACACAGGCCAAATAGATGAGCTGAATGGAGATATGGTGGGAATCACTATCTTGTGTCTTTGAAGTCCTTGATTAGTGGCAGTAATGCCTGAAATCCCTCTAGGAACACAGTATTGCTTTTGGTTCACTACTTTCTTAGGTAGCATAAGTTCTAGTGGTTTCCAGTTGGGCTTCTCCTCATAATAATTCTTACTCCACAGGTCAGGGAACCAGTGTATGGATTCTGTCAGTTGCTGAGTATGACTTTTCTAATTATGCATTCCAGAATTGAAAGAAAAACCATAACATGGGTTCAGTAACTCAATGAATCCCCTGTGATATGTATCTGAGCTAAAATTCCATTGATCACCAGATCTCCATAACTCCTGCTCTTTCTGACCACAGTGATGTTTTGGGTCTTCTGAAATCAGTATCAGTTCAGAGCAAGAGTCCAGTAGTTCCTGAAAGTTCTGATTATTTCCTTTTGCTCAGGGCAGTTATTCTGGTACAAGTCCACAGATCACTTTAAGGAAGTCTGGGAGAAAGATTAAAAGGATTCATTTTTGGCAGGGTAGCAGGGTCCTTTCTTGAGAGGACTTGGCCTTAACTGGTTCAAGTCTGGTAGTTGAGGAGTCATGACTCTCTGTCTTACTTTACTCAGGTGACCACAACAAAATCCCACAACAAAATAGACTGGGTGACTTGAACAACAAAAATTTTCTCACAGCCCTGGAGCCCAAGAGCAAGATGTCAAGTTTGGTTTCTCCTGAAGCTTCTCTAGTTGGCTTAAAGATGGCTCTCTTTGTCCTCTCATGGCCTTTTCTCTGTGCTCATGAACCACTAGCGTCTCTTCCTCCTCTTATAAAGACATGGATCATATTAGATTAGTGCACTACCCCTATGATTTCATTTAACTTTCACTACCCCTTTAAAAGACTTATCACCAAATACAGTCACATTGGGAATTAGGGCTTCAATATACAAATTTGGGGAGGACACATTTCAGTGCATAACTCTCTGTTTCAGTGCTTTGAGTTAGACTTCTTTCTGTTCCTTCTAACCTGCAAACCTTCCACTTGCACAGATCAAGAATGAGAATTTAGTAGACTATCTATTCCTTTTCTAGGGACACCATGATCAACTAACCAGCGCCATAGGTCTTTGTGAGTCAGATTACTCTACTTACAGCTTTGGTGGCAACAGTTCCCACTATAAATTCTGACCTGAAGAGAAGAGCAACCATAGAGCTCTTGAAGGACACTGAGACTGCCCTCAAAAATTTATTTCTCACAGTTGTAGTGAAAGACATGTCCCCTAAATCCTCTCAGGGTAGATGAGCAGTTCTTAGGTGATAAATCTACTCTACAATTCCAATCTCCTTAAGCCTTTAAATACCTTCCTCTACAGTGTACCAAGGCAGTTCTGGCATATCAACTTAATTTAGAGTAGACAATATTTTGGTCCATGTTTCAGCCAATTGAACAAACTTAGAGCTCTTTTTTTAATGTTCAGTTAGCTACTGTATAGTACATATTTAGTCCTTGATGCAGTATTCAGTGATTCATTAGTTAAGTATAATACCCAGTGCTCATCACAGCACATGCCCTTCTCAATACCCATCACCCTGTTACCCTCTCCCCTCACACTCCTTCCCTCTGAGACCCCCAGATTATTTCTCAGGGTCTATAGTTTCTCATAGCTCATCTCCCTCTCTGATTTCTCCTCCTTTGGATTTCTCTCCCTTCCCCTATGGTCCTCCATGTTATTGCTAATGTTCCACACATATAGTGAAACCATATGATAATTGTCTTTCTCTGTTTGACTTACTTCACTTAACATAATCCCCTCCAGTTCCATCCATGTTGATGCAAATCGTAGGTATTCATCAATTCTGATAGCTGAATAATATTCCATTGTGTGTATATATATACACCATATCTTCTTTATCCATTCATCTGTTGAAGGGTCTCTCAGCTCCTTTCACAGTTTAGTTATTGTGGACATTGCTGCTATGAACATGGGGGTGCATGTGCCCCTTCTTTTCACTACATCTGTATCTTTGGGGTAAATACCCAGTAAGTAGCTCAATTGCTGGGTCATAGGGTAACTCTATTCTTAACATCTTGAGGAAACTCCATACTGTTTTCCAGAGTGGCTGTACCAACTTACCTTCCCACCAACAGCGCAAGAGGGTTCCCCTTTCTCCATATCCTTGCCAACATTTGTTGTTTCCTGTTTTGTTAATTTTTGCCATTCTAACTGGTGCAAGGTAGTATATCATTGTGGTTTTTATTTGTATTTCCCTGATGGTTAACCAGCAACCCTTCCACTTGTACAGATCAAGAATGAGAATTTAGTTGAACATTTTTTCATGTGTCTGTTAGCCATTTTTATATCTTTTTTAGACAAGTGTCTGTTCATGTCTTCTGCCCATTTTTTATTGGGTTATTAGTTTTTTGAGTATTGAGTTTGAGAAGTTCTTTATAGATCTTGAATATCAGCCCTTTATCTGTAGTGTCATTTGTAAATATCTGCTCCTGTTCTATGGGCTGCCTCTTAGTTTTGTTGACTGTTTCCTTTGCTGCGCAGAAGCTTTTTATCTTGATGAAGTCCCAAAAGATCATTTATGCTTTTGTTTCACTTGCCTCTGGAGACCTGTCTTGAAAGAAGTTACTGTGGCAATATTGAAGAGGTAACTACCTATGTTCTCCTCTAGGATTTTAATGGATTCCTGTCTCACATCGAGGTCTTCCATCCATTTTGAGTCTGTCTTTGTGCATGGTATAAGGATATGGTCCAGTTTCATTCTTCTATATGTAGCTGTCCAATTTTTCCAGTACCACTCATTGAAGGGAATGTACAGATAGTAGGATGGCAATAACCACATATCCTTCAGTAGCAACCCTCAATGTGAACAGCCTAAATGCTCCCATGAAATGGGACAGGGCTGCAGATTGGATACAAAGACAGGACTCAACCATATGTTGTCTACAAAAGACTCATTTTGAACCTAAAGTCACCTCCAGACTGAAAGTGAGCAGATGGAGAAACATTTTTCATGCCAATGGACCTCAAAAGAAAGCTGAGGTAGCAATTCTTATATCAGATAAACTATAATTTAAACCAAAGACTATAATAACATATCCAAAGGGACACTATATCATTTTTTTGACACTGTATCATTCTTAAAGGGTCTATCCAATAAGAAAATCCAACAACTGTAAATATCTATGACCCCAACATGGGAGCAGCCAACTACATAAGCCAGCCATTAATCAAAATAAAGAATCAGATCAGCAATAATACATTAATAGCAGGAGATTTTAACACTCCACTCTCAGCACTAGACAGGTCAACTAAACAGAATATCAACAAAGAAACAAGAGCTTTGAGTGACACATTGGACCAGATGAACTTAGAGCTCTTCCTAAATCCTCAGGCTAAAAACTGAATCCAGAAGTTTTGCTTAGTAAATGCATGTCAGTAAATTTAGCCTGACCCAACTTTATGTTTCTTTCAGTATATCTCACTCCCTCATTATCCATTCTCAAACATATCACAGATTATTGGCTGTATGAATTGGAGAAATCATGCGCTTCTTTGGGTATATATTGCATTTCCTCACGTACCACACTTTGCACCTTACCCTCTGGAAGTTCAGTCTCATTATAATTTTACGAGCAAAGAGTATGTCCTGAGGAAAATCAGCAGTGTCTTGTCAGGGAACTGCATCAAGGAGATTATTACAGATTATTACAGATCCTTCAGACAAAGCAGAGTTAACCTCCTCAGAGAAGGAAAGGAAGCTACTATTGGAAAAGAAGGCTGAGCAGAATTTGAGGATTAGATATCTTCAGGTTCATTGGGCTCTCCTCCCTCACACATCCCACCTCCTCATTCCAATGTTCAGGATCCCATTCCTTCCCATCAATGGGCTCACTTTAACAGAAGAAACTCTGTGAGGTTGGGATTCAGTGTTTGCTCTATTACAGCTATTCATAGGATAAGACTTAGAATTTGGCTTTCAGAAATCTCAGCCCTGCAACTAGAAGATGAGGGTTTCTTTCAGGACATGTATGTAGAGCTTGAAGCAGTAATTTACAGCTCTGAGTTCATGTTTGTATTTCCCTAGTTTCTCCAGGGCGGTTAGAAATAACCAACCAATCTCATTATACTCTTTAATTTGACTTAAATGTTCTGAAGTACCAATCAAATACAGTCACCCGGAACTTTGCCTTATATATCCACTTGATAAGGAATATTCAATGATGATATTTTGTTTCTCTATTGCCACAGCATCAGACTACCAGTGCTCTCTTCACCACAGGAAATAGAGTTACTGGTGCCTCTAAATTTAAACAATCTAACTGATCCAATCAGGTTAGAAAACAAATTCCAGAAAAGCTAGAATCAATTCAGAAACTTGTCTTTGAGATTCTGTACTTCTGGAACTACTATTGGTACCAAAATCTTTATCAACCAGTGTTCTAGTAGAGAAAGGGAACCAATTTAAAGAGGGAGGAAGGAAGGAAGGAAGGAAGGCAGGAAGGGAGGGAGAGAAGGAGGGAGGGAGGGAGGGAGGAAAGGAGGGAAGAAGGGAGGAAGGT
>NW_019154104.1:7490888-7547954 GCF_002288905.1 Enhydra lutris kenyoni | reverse complement strand
GAAAGAAAGAAAGAAAGAAAGAAAGAAAGAAAGAAAGAAAGAAAGAAAGAAAGAAAGAGAGAGAGAGAGGAAGAAGATAGGTAGAAAGAGAGAGATAAAAATTAGGGACTGGCAAATCTGAAATCCATAAACTAGGCCAGCAGATTGGAAACTCTTGAACAGGAACTGATGCTGCATCCAGATGTGTAATTTCTTCTTCCTCAGGGAAACCTCAGTTTGTTCTTAGGTTTTTCAAATGATTGGATAAGGCTCTCCCAGATTATCACAGTTAATCACTTTTACTTAAAGTCAACTGATTATAGATGCTAGCCACATCTACAAAATATATTCACATCAACACCTAGATTAGCATTTAATTGAATAACTTGGTACTGTTGCCTAGTCAGGTTGACACATAAAACTAACCATCACACTACTGTCTGCTGAGAAAAATTGGAACATTAGAACATGCGACATTTCAAGAAAATGAAGTCCATGTGATAGTCCATCATTTCAAATACTCTCTGGCATTGAACTCAGTCCAGGTAATTCTGAAAATAAATCAAAATCCAATAACTGAGATGAAACCAATGTTGATCTGTCAAAGACAACACCAGAGCAATGAAACCTGCATCTCAAGGTAGTTAAGCTTTGGGGATGGGCATTGGTTACTTGGTGCATGAGATTTAAGGGGCCCTGTGGCCCCAAAGTAGTTCTGTGGCATCAAAGCATATTATTTCCAGGAGTCCCTTTTCAAAGCTTTTCCTAAGAGTGTTCATATTATGTCATTAGTAAGAATCACATTAAATAAGACTTTTGGAGAGTATCCAAGGAAATAAAAGAGGAAACTGTTTTTATCAAAGCAGAAAGAGAAGGGAGGGGACCTTGGTTGAATGGCAATTTAAGCCTACATTACATTATATCACTTTATGTTAATTCATCAACCTCAAAACAACTCCAGGAGCAAATATTATTATTTTAAGTACGGAAATTGAGGCTAATAATCAGCAGTGCTGAAAGTTTCCTCACAGTATAAAGATGCAAGATGGCCTCCTGACAAACTGGCCATAGCTCCCTCTCTCTCAGCTACTACTGTAACTGGTCCCCTTGCTTAGCCCACCTCTCTTACTCACTGCCAATTCCAGATCCATTAAGACAATGTATTGTCACAATGTTCATTTTACAATAACATACACAAGGCATAACTTCACAGACACCAAGTCTTAGTACACTCTCAAACAGCTATCTCTAGAGGAAATGGTCTGGCAGGATTTTGCACTGTAATATTTATTGTGGCAATAACATCAAGTCTTCCCACTCCCCACCAACACACACACACACACACACACACACACACTGCTTCTGCTTGTTCTAGAAACCAATAAAAAAAAAAGCAACAAATAAAAAGAATACATTTGATTAAAGTCACTAAGTACAGGCTCTTCCTTTTTAAAAAAGGAAAAATAAATAAAACAGACTAATTTTTTTAAGCTTTTATTTCTCTGCATCACAAGGCATAACTTCTTTTAATGGGATCTTGGAAGCTTTCAAAAAACTTGTGACTTTCCTAAATTTCCCTGGGCTTGTAGAATCTCAGGGCTTTATTCATAATTCCTAACATTCTATTAGGCATCCTAACCTTCAACTGTAATAGCAGAATTTGCATACCAATTTTTAGTGGGAGGAATGACTCCTGCAGATGGATTATGATAAGTTGCTGGACAGCACCCTTCAGACACATGATAGTCACCTATGAAGTTCAAGTTCCTGACCTTTGTGTTTGGGCCCAGTGCTATCTGTACCCACAAGGTAGTTTCTATACTTTCAAACTTTCTCATCACCTTGTCTGGATTATCTCTTTTATTTTTATCCATGACTTATTTTTACCACACAGGGCAGTCCTTTATTTTACATTTTCTCATAAGTTACAATGATGTTCTATCATAAAAATCATTTTTACTACCCATTTGGGCACATGATAAGCCTACATACAGCATTTTCAAGCCATGGGCAGTAGGATATGTCCCATGCACAAGAGACAATATATCTCCATAGCCTAAACCATTAAAAAAAAAAAAAAATTCTTTATTTTAAGTAAACCCAACAAGAACTAGAAGCATCACAACTCACTCATGTTTATGACTTAGAAGTTGCTTTTTTTGAAACACAGGGGGAAGTACCAATCATTCAATGAGTTAAGTGAATTGACCCCCACCACTAGCCATAGGTGTTTTTCTTTGCTAGTCCTCCAGGAATTAAACCTAAGAAATGCACAAAATGATTTTTGTACGTGAATTTTTATTTCTTTGGGAAGTTAGTTCATATTTAACTTGCTCTGTGACAGTGAGTAAAAAACCCCTGCCCAGAGAGCCTGCTCTATCAGTAAGTAGGGATAATTTCCACCTAATAGAGCTATTTCAGAAAAGACATTCCATAAATATTAATTTCTTCCCTTCCGCCTTGATATAATCAGTTAAATGTACACAAGTAGATATAACAGGTGCTACTGAAATCAGAAAGACCAAGGTTCAAAGTCTCCAGCCTTGGGCAAATTATCACCCTCTCTGTACCTCAGCTTCTCCAGCTGTAAAACAGAGCCCTCAAAGGGCTCTGGTGAAGACTAAGGAGATGATGGGAGTGGGATCCCCCTGATACAGTGCTGGACACAGAGGAAGGGCTCCGTGCATTTCAGTACATCCGGGGACCTGGAGAAAAGCTGGTCAAGGTTCAAGTCCTATCTGTCACTTACCTCCTCTGTTACCTTAGGCAAAGTAAACTCTCTGAGAATCCCTTTCTCAGTGGGTAGTTCCGAAATGATCACTTCTACCTCACTAGTTTTTTTTATGAAGTTTAAAGGAGATAATGTTAAGAGACATGCCACATGCGGAATACACACAGACCAGTATTAATAAATGATAAGCAATTATTAATACATTAAAGCCAGGATTAAATGCTACCAGGGGAAAAAACTATCAGATCCCTCTATTGCAGACTCATGGTTAAACTGGAACAGAATAGGCACAGGTTGGAATCTAAAAATAGAGCTGATCGGGAAAGCTGCTTCAAGAAACTTCCTCTGATAGAAAATATATATATTTTCTGGATTTGAAATTATATGGATTCTGACACACACACACACACACACACACACACACAAATATATATATACATATATATATATATATATACACACACACACATATACTTATTTAATATATATGTATATATACTTATTCTAGGGCATTAGTGTTCTGTTATAGAACCTAGCACATAATGGGTGCTCCACAGATCTGAACCATTAATTAATTTAATACCAATTAATTTGATATCTAATATCTAATATTAAATATTAATTGATATCAATTATTGGATATCAATTAATTTGGCTATATTAGTGCAACTAAGACATCATCTTGTATGTCATAGGACTCATTGGAAGCACAGGGATCCAGCCACAGTATTTTCTTGTTTACACACGTATCAGTCAAACATTAAACTGTAGGGACAGCAGCAAAGCGGCCATGTCCTTGCTCTCCTCCTACCGCTTAACAACGTCCCCTAATAGACCGTACCTTTCAGCAAGCAGTCGCATGCTGGGATGGCACCAGATAAATCGGAGTGATCATAATAAAGCTGATCTTGCAGAGGTTAAATCCTAGCAACCCAGAAAAAGGAAGTTGGGCTGTCAGAGGCAGCCATCTGCCTCTGGGCAGGGAAGCTCTCAAAGACGTGGGAGGAGTGCAAGGTGCTGGATGTGAACCCAAAGACTCTGTTTCTCTGCTTCCTTGGCCCCAGAAGTCACAGGGCTGTGTCTGTGTTTCAGACTCTACAAGAGGCTGGCTGACCCTCACTCAACACCTGCCCACTCTGGCGTCAGGACATGCCCCCCTCTTCAACTAGGCTCCCATCCTCAGTCTACACCTGTCCTCAGTCTACACTGCTCAGTGCAGCCTCAGCCCTTATTTCTGATCTCTGGGGCCTCTTTGGATTCTGCTATCTCTTATATTCCCTGCCTTCTTCTGGAAAGCTGCTCTGACATCACGCTGGTGTGCAGGGACCCTTGTGAGGCTCGAACCCTCTGCATCTGATATCCTCCTCTTTGGTGCAGGGGAGGCCCTGTTGGTGCCATGCCATGCTGGGCTTGACAGGTGCAGTGAGCGAGGCCATCTCAGGACAACTTATTGGATATCTTGTGCAGTCACCTCTGTCCTGGGGACCAACATCTCCTGAATCTCTGCGGGAAATGGGGACCCTTCACTAGAGGCTCTTACTCCATTCCAGCTCCTCCAAACCTAACCGGGGTTATGGAAGCCCCCCCACTTCCGCAGCTGTAAGTCTCAGCCCGCAAACTGAGTCTCTCTCCTCCTTTTCTTCCATGTCCCCTCAGCCGAGGCTCCAGAAGCAGGAAGCTGGACATCTCACTTTTGCTACTGATTTCCCTCAGGCTCAAGGTCTTTGGGACTCAAAGTCAAAAATCTGGCTGGTTGTGTCATTCATTCCATCCACATGCCATTCCCACCAGAGGCCATAAGTGCTACTCCGTGGGGCAGCTGCCCACCCTGGTACATGTCCCAGAAAAGGCAAATCTGCACTCACGTGGAAGGAAACCCTCCACCAGCTCTGACTTGTCCTGCTGAGGTCTCACGGAGCTCCCAGACAAACTCCGCACTGAATCCCCCCTTTCTCTCTGCTCCACAAGGCAGCACTGCAGAATGGGTCTAGCTGAAGACTGGCGCCAATTCAAGAGGTCCATAGGGACTGCAGGTGAGTAGGTGCCATTCAAGAGTCCCAGTGAGGATGCTGAGGCAAGGCTGGAAGCTGCAGGTAAGGCAGCAGGCCCAGGAGCACCATCCGCCCACCCACCAAGCCCCCATCCTCCGCCCCCCCACTCCCCCACCACTCCCACCACCCCACCACCCCCCACTAAACTGGTAAGCCAGGATGGGGCTAGGAGAGGGTGATCCAGAGCAAACAGACTTAAGCCAGAATTTAAGCAGAACAATGAGAACAGAAGACTGAGTTCTGAGCCTGGGTCTAGGACAAATGACCTTCAGGTTAGCATGTGGATTTTGACCCCTAGACGGGCTCTTGCTCCGTTCTTCCCTGGCCCACCTGATACAACCATCTCGCTGCGGGCAGGAAGAGCGGCAGGTCTGTGTTCAGGCTTGGCAATCCGACGGTTGGCGGTGGTTCAAATCCCAGCTGTGCCCCTGACCTAAGCAGGTTGTTAACCTCTTGCTGGGTTTCCATTTAACTTATTTCTGAAATGAGCAGAATGCTTCCCCTAACCTCAAGGATTTGAAGTTGCCGCCCGCGCGCGCGCGCGCGCGCGCGCACACACACACACACACACACACACCCTATACAGACTCGGTCACCTGTTCAACCAGCGCTCACTCCTCAGCGAGTCCGGAGCTCAGCGGGTGCTGGGTAAAATATAAACAACTTCCTCTGGGCTTCTCCCACTTTGATTCCCCAGCAGAAAGGGCTCCTTTGACTCTTCTCCTTCCTGACGTCATCTCAACCCCTTTAAAAAAAAAAAAAAAAAATAGACTTTTTATGTTACTCCCGGACAGTCGCACGCCTTAAGTAATGAAGTACTGGAGCTACGGCTCTTATTTGGAGAGCTTCCCGAATTATCTGGGTGGCTGCAAGCTCTGCCTGTGCTCACATCAATCTTGGGCCTGCACTGATCATCATAAAGCATAATGGCCTATAATCCAGACGCACAGCAAACGCCCAGTGAAGGCCCACGGGGAGGGAGGGACCTGTATGCAATCATGAACCTATCGTGGAAATTTGGGATGTCCTATTTTTATGTTCTCTTTTTCTTTCTTTATGAAGACGCAACACTAAGCAGCAGCAAGCCATGAGCAGAGTCTTGGGGTGCAAGAGGGGTAACCAGGAGACCTGCCTGCAAAGCCCAGCTCTGCAACCCCGAGCGCTCACAACCTCCATTCATAAATGGATAGATGGGACCGGGGTAGTGCGGCCCACAGCTAGCCGTTAGAATCCCTTGTGGGGGGGCGCCTGGGTGGCTCAGTGGGTTAAGGCCGCTGCCTTCGGCTCAGGTCATGATCCCAGGGTCCTGGGATCGAGCCCCGCATCGGGCTCTTTGCTCAGCAGGGCGCCTGCTTCCCTTCCTCTCTCTCTCTGCCTGCCTCTCTGCCTACTTGTGATCTCTGTCTGTCAAATAAATAAATAAAATCTTAAAAATTATTAAAAAAAAAAAAAAAAAAAGAATCCCTTGTGGGATAGCGACAACCAAAGTTCCCCTGGCTAGCTGTCCCCCTCAGACCTATAGGGTCAGAATTTCCAGGGCTAGTGCCCAGGATATCTGTAGCTTTCAAAGGTTTCCAGCAGATTCTTAAGGTCTGTCAGGTCTGAGACTCCCTGGATGCCACAGATAAAACCTTTCAGCTTCAATAATCACCCTCCCCTGCCTTCACATATCTTGTTACTGCTATTGGTGGAAGGCTCCCAAGGCCCCATCATACGGTGAAGAGCTTCATGTCACATTGAAGCTGGGGGGCTTGTGCGAAACTTAGGGGTTTCTTTAGAGCTAAAATGTTCTCCAGAGAAATTCTATCGGCATTCTGAGCCAGCCAACTTCAGGAAACTGCCTCATGCATTGTAGGACCCAGAGCAAACCTGGCTTCCATTGGCTAAATACTTAGAGTGCCCTCAGGTTCACCATGACTATCAGACACACTTCTCCAATGAGGAAACCAGTGTCCAATCACTCTTAACTTCCAGACATGTGAGGCGTTTATTAGCACAATGCTTGGCATTCAGAAGTGCTCAGTAAATGTTGTTGTTGTTGTTGTTATCATTATATTATTATTATTATGTATTATAGAAAATAGCTCTGTAACTGTCAAAGAGGAGTCACAAACCAATCAAACATTGACCCTTGCTCAGTCCTTCAAGCTCAGTACAAAACAAGACCACGGTTGTCCATGAATACAAGAACCCTCTTCCCCGTACCCAGCCCGCTCCTCACCGTGTTCTGCCATAGTCAACCCGATACAAAAGTGTGCCTATATGGGGTAAATACATTGTAGTGATAATGGGTAGAAATGGAATTTTCAGTAAGCTACCTCAGGATGTGTTAATCTCCTCTCTTAAACTAAATTCTCCTTACTATAACTCAGCCCCTTTCCTAGTTCCTTTGCCCTCCTTTATAATGAGGCAAACTGCCTTCTACTTTGTCCACTACATCAGCACATGTTTATAGTTATTTCTCCCCTAAGTCTTCTTGACATGAGGCTGAACAGGTTTGGTTTCTTACTTCTTCCTCAAGGGTCTTATTTTGAAAACATTTCATCATTTTTGTTGCTCTCCACTGAGCTTCCCTAGGTATCTCACTATGAGAGAATTTGTTTCAAATTGCATCACTCACAGAAGAGAATTCCAGGAGGGAAAAAAAAAATGCCAGGCTGATAGGAAATGCTCGCACCACTCTTCAGACCTTCAGGGGTTCTGCTCCCATTCAGGGATTGCTGTGGATGTGTTCTCACAATATGGCCCCAAGGACCAAGAAGAGAAAATCCAATAAGTAGTAAAACATTGTGAGAGGGAATCACTGCATATGTTTGCATGACGCCAGATACTTAGTAGATCGATGTGGGATGAGGGAAAATTTAAGAACGTTATAGAAGGAGTTTGCTGGAATCATTTTAATCCTTTTATCACACTTGCACCAGTAAAAGATTGACTCCCAAGGGTCAAATCAAAAGAAAACAGCAAACACCACTTGCACAGAGCAAAAGAGCAGATTTAATCATCAAAATCAAGGAGGTGTCACAACGAAGTTAATGGAAATACCTCAGGACTGAGAGTCAGGAGACCCTAATGCTGTGTTTAATTTCCTAGAATGGATTCGTATTCCCTACGTGGCTTTGGGTAAATCACTTACACTTCCTAAGGATCAGTTACTTCATTTGTAGAAGAAGAGTTCACGGGACTGGCCTGATCATTTGCAGGGTGGTTTTAAGGCCTGAATGTCACAGAGGCCACCCCCGGACCCTGACACACAGTAGGCATCAAGAATGGGTATTATTGCTATCATAAATATTGTCTAGCAAAAAAAAAAATTAAAAAAATATATTGTCTAGCAATGGGAAAGTGTATAGCACAGTATGAGGTATGCAGTAAGTGCTTACGTAGGTCCCTAAATGAAGAAACCTCCATCCTTAGCCTTGTCACCTTCCATTCAACCTCTTTGCCTACAAGTGGAAAAGTGAATCAGTAACAAAGTAAATAAAAGGCCAGGTGCTTGAGAGGAGGCAGGCATGATCCCCCTTTTACTGTGCTTACAGGATGTATACTCATCTCTCCTGTTCTCATTTTGTCACCTTCAAGTTCAATAGCCACGTGCTAGAAAAAGGCACTCAGCAGGAGAAGCAGGACACCCCTTGCTTCCAACAGAATTTGTTTTGAGTTGGGACTTTATAGAACTCTGCCCATGAGGAAGTGTCTGCAAGATCATAGTATGAGACGCCCTCATCTTTATCTTGCTTCCACAGACACTCCTACGATGCCATTTTCTGAAGCTCCAGAGTATTACCTATGTAGTCGATGCCTGCCAAGGAATTCACCTCTTTCCTCCCTCAAGCTGCTCACTAACTAAATTGATTACAAAGTCAGGCAAAAGTATTGAAAAAGCCATTAAGCATTTACTTTAAAAACTACACTGTCTCGTCCCATACTACATCCTAAACCCTTGCTGGCAAGGTTAAACAGAAAGTAATGAGAAATTTAAGGCTCATGGGGAAAGTCTTTCCTAAGGAAAGGGAACTCTGTGTACAGCCCCCTCTTTTGTTTGTGATTAGAAAGAGACTTGATTTTCTTTTTGTCATATTACAAAAGAAACACACCCTCCTCATAGAAAAATACAGATGAGCAAAAAGAAGGAAAAAAACACCCACAGTCTTGCACAAGTAGATGACCATGGTTAACGCTAGGGTGATTCATCTGTCTGACTGCTGTATATATCAAGACTAAAGGCAGGGATGCCTGGGTGGGCTCAGTGGGTTAAAGCCTCTGCCTTTAGCTCAGGTCATGATCTCAGGGTCCTGGGATCGAGCCCCAAATCGGGCTCTCTGCTCAGCGGAGAGAGCCTTCTTCCCCCCTCTCTCTCTCTGCCTGCCTCTCTGCCTATGATATCTGTCTGTCAAATAAATAAATAGAATCTTTAAAAAAAAAAAAAACTAAACTAAAGGCAGCAACAACAGGAATCGTCAGAAAGCGTCTGCTGTCCCCCTGGGGGAAGAGGGCAGGAGAGATAAACCAGGGACAGACAGATGTAAAGGACTGAGCTACCACACACGGCCATGTCAGCTTTCCCTCCGTGCTACACCTCTCCACTGCTGAATTCTCTTATGAACAACAGCCTTGCAGTTGACAGTATCCAGGACAGAGGGAGCTGGGGAAGGAGAGCAGCCTTGGTCCCGCCCATTCTCCTCCACGGCACAACGATGGTAACAGCAAGATAACCAGCAAAGGTGTTTGTCCCAGAGTTCCCAAAGTGACCAGCAAGGAGTCACGCCCCAGAACAAGAAGTAGCTGTCCAAGGCCAGTGGAGAGCAGAGGTGTTATATGAAGCATTTGGGATAAAGGAAAAGATAGGAGGCAGCCTCCCTTATTTCAAAAACAAAAACACTGAAGGAGTCATATTTTGAGAGTGTAAATAAGGCCTAATCACCAAACATGGCCCAACTGGGTGGCGGGTGCCAGTGTCCCACATCCATTTCCCAAGTAAAATTCAACTGCTGTCTGCCAAGCATTATTTCTTTCTTTCATAGGGGAATAAACTTTAAGAGTCTTGATAACCTGGTTTCGCTTGGGTTAAGCCAACCACTTACATAAGAAGTTCACCATCATGCTATAAGGAAGTCCAAGGCAGTCACATGAAGAAAGAGTGTTAAAGAAAACCATTATAACCAGCTGAAAACAAGAACTATATTCAGGCCATCCCAGCCAAACCCCTATTTGAGCTATCTCAGCCGCCCATGGAACAGAGACAAACTGTCCTTGCTAGGACCTCATGGGATTTCTGGTCCACAGAATCCTAAGAAATAAAATGGCTATTGTTTTAAGTTGCTATGCTTGGGGGTAGCTTGTTACACAACAATAATAACTGAAATGAGTAGCAAGCAAATAATCCCTGCTTACCCAATTGCAACAAAATGTTGGACACTAAGAAAACCATCATTTAAAATTTTTTAAAATAATAAAATAAAACAAAAAGATATACGATAGGTTGGTGCAAATAATAATTGGCTCATCTTCATATTAAAGGAGCAAATTTCAGTATTTTTATCTCCTTTTTTGTCATTTTATCTCCTTGAAGAGATATTGGTATATTAATAATCTAACTTTATACCTGGGAGAATACATGGTACATGATTAATGACAAAACCAAGCAAAACGGAGGTTTCTAGCAACGTGTCGAAAATCAGCCAAGCACATCCCAAACTGCAGAGACTAGGTAATATTCAGATTCACTGTGGGGTTTTCTGACTCAGTTCAGATCAGCCATAGAAGGCATGCAAGACCATAAGAACATGCAAGAGGTTGCCAGTATTTAAACCCATTCCAAGCAGGCTGATCATGATTGAGCCATCACTGAGCATGATCTCCCAGGCTGATCCAGAAGTACCAGTATGAGGTGGGCCTGAGCTTCCCACTCTCAACTCGGCCACTCAGAGCACACCCATCATATCACAACAACAACCCATTATACCCAAGCCCTTTCCAGGGCCTCCTGAGAGACCGTGTTCTCAACACTCATTTTCAGCTTCAGAGCACCCCAGAAGAAAGCTGTGGGATTTCTGGTCAACCATCAGCTGGTGAGTCAGCCAGATTCTGCTGGTGACTGAGTTACCATTACAGCAGAAATGAAGGGAAAATACATAGACATATATCCCACTACCAGGTTGTGTTTGCAACAAGGTGAGCTAAGTTACCTTTTGTCTTTTGGAAAAAGTACATTGTACCTGTAACAAAATGTGAAATAGGACAGATTTCTAACAATTCTTTGTTGCAATTTCTTTGTTTCCCTTCTCCCTTACTGGGTTTTACCATCGTCCCCTTCATAAACATTAGTTCTTCCAGGGATGGCATTCTCCATATTTAGGGTAGCACAGTTCAATAGAAACATAAATGAAAGCCACAAATGTGAATCACATATAATTTTAAATTTTGTAATAGCCACAATAAAGTCAAAAGAAACAGATAAAATTAGTTTTTAATATTTCTACTTATTATAACCAAAATTTTATTATTTCAAGATATAATTGATATAAAAACATTTAATGGAAGATTTCACATTCTTTTTGGTTATAAAAATCCAATGTGTGTTTTATAATCATAGCACATCTCAATCAAATTATCCATATTTCCAGTGCTCAGTTGCCATATGTGGCTGTGGCTACCATTTTGGATAGCATATCTCTATCTGATTAAACCTTATTTGTCTAGCAGTCCATTCTCTCAATGATTAGCTGGTAACCATGTCCAATAAATTAATTTAACTGTGACATAGATGCACCTTTAATACAATGCATCAGCATTAACAGAGATAAAGAACACCTTGATTAAAATGTCCAGGAATTCTGGCCATCCATTAAACGGTCAACTTCTACTATTCCTCAAATCACACAGGTAGGCTTCTATGCCTACATAGGGAAAAGATGAGAAAAAAATGAGAAGACTAAGAAAAATTTTTACATAAGTCAAAACTGATGCTGATCTCACTCAACTTTAAGGTAATTTATTTTTCTAGAAAAATTTGTTGAGTAATAGGTAAATACATCCCTGAGGAATTTCTAAGTGGCAACAATGATGTGCATTCTCACTTTTCTAAAAACTTACCTTATCAAGAAAAAAAGTCCTAAGGAAATTCTCCTAAGCAAGTAGCAACATCTGTAGAAAATGTTAGAAGGGCAAATCAAAAATCATGGAAAGGGGGGTGCCTGGGTGGCTCAGTGGGTTAAGCCGCTGCCTTCGGCTCAGGTCATGATCTCAGGGTCCTGGGATCGAGCCCCGCATTGGGCTCTCTGCTCAGCAGGGAGCCTGCTTCCTCCTCTCTCTCTGCCTGCCTCTCTGCCTGCTTGTGATCTCTCTCTGTCAAATAAATAAATAAAATCTTGAATAAAAAAAAAATCATGGAAAGGGCATGGGCTCTGAAATCACACAGACTTGGATTTACTAGGTGAACATGGCCCCAATTCCCTCAGGATGTGGAAAATCCCATTTCCCTTGCAAAGCCGAAAGAACTTAAATGTTCCCAATACTATGGGAGACCCTGAGTAGACGATGTTTACCTAATTGTTGTTTTAGAGCATAGGTCAATCATCATTCCAATGTCAAGAGCTATTGCATTGGTCTGTGAAAACCCCAAGAAATAGACCAGTAAGCCATAGTGCCTCCTTACCCATTCAAGCCCAAATGCTATCCTCTGGGTAGCCCCAGGCTGGCTATTCTCAGGGACTACACCTTCCTGCCAGGTATATTGAGAAAGGTTCTTTCAGAAAGGTCAGTCCCTTCGGAGCAAACAGGCACTCACAGACTTTGGGTATTTCCTCAGTCATAATTCTAGTTCTAGGAAGGAGTATTTTCAGGTCAGAGAACACAGCAAACAAATCATTGCTTCCCTAATGGCACAAGTCCTAGGCTTTTGGTCAGCCCATGGATTGGCCACTTCTCCATCACATGTTCACCCCTATCCAATCAGCTGTGGCCTCACTGGAAACCTGAAGTCAGCAAAATGTGTGTGCAAGAATTCATCCCACAGGTGAGAAGGGGATATGGTCCCCTGATTACTATCCCACTCCCACAGATGAGTGAACTGAGTCTCAGAGAGAAGTAATTTGCCCAGCTCACTCCCTCATGTCAGGGGCTAGGTCTGGTTGCTGTGTTCCTTAGCCCTGGTACCCACCTCCCTGCCTGTGTTATTGAAGAGTAGTAAAATAGTTGTTGATTGAATAATTGCAAAGCCAAGAAACTCAAGTTTGGTCTCCTACACTTGTTCTAAACCTTGGCTGCACATTTGAAACACCAGGGGTTTCTTAAAAAAAACAAAAAAAATCAACCCCGGAGATTAATCATTTTTAAAATTTTCAGATGAACCTAGAGGTGCTGACAGTGTTAAGAACCAACTCCCCAAGTCCTTGACCTTGACTGCGCATTAGTATCACCTGGAGAGCTTTTAAAATTCCCCTGCTCAGGCCACACCCCCCAGGTCAATTAAATCACCTGGCTCCCCAGGTGATTCTGATATGCAACCAAAGTTGAGAACCTTGGTCCAGAGCCCACTTCTCAGATTTAAATTTACATTTAATCTACCAGGGATCTGATTAAAATGCAGATTCTGGGTCAATGAGTCTCGGATGGGCCTGATAGTCTGCTTTTCAAAAAAGTTCCCAGGTGATGCTAATGCTAATACTGAGGGCCACCCTGTGTAGCAAAGCCCTACTAGTCAGTCACTTTAAGGTTCTGAAAATTTGCTTTAATGAAGGTATTAAAAAAAATGTTCTTAAGTTAATTGCTTATTAGTCGACTATAGCAAATGGTTATTTCTACACTGCCTTAAAAAGTCTGCAATGAGGGGCACCTGAGGGGCATAGTTGGTTCAGCTTTGGACTATTGGTTTCAGCTCCAGTCTTGATCTCAGGATCCCAAGATGGAGACCCCCGTTGGGCTCTGCAATCAGGGCAGCATCTGCTTAGGACATTCTATCCCTCACTCTCTGCCCCTGCCCTCCCAAATAAATCTTTAAAAAAAAATTTTTTACAATGATTATTTTCAGCCAATCTCTCCCTCCACCCCCACCCACGAAGATGAATTTCATGATTTGTTCATGTAGGATTTGGTACTGCTGAGTGGTTAGGAGCATACACAGTAGTGTTAAATAGGCAGTTAGGTTCTAACAGGATACGTGGAGGTCAGCACTGAGGAAGTTATGGCTGACTATAGGGAAGACCCGAGGGCTGTCCAGGCTGCATTCCACAGGAAGCCTGATCAAATCGAAGAAGGCAGATGCCATGACAGGGAACCCCTGCCCAAATTAGGAAGAAAAATTGGGAAACCCTGCTTCTTGCCCCAGGTAATGAATATTCCTCCCCTAGTTAACAACTGCTGATAAGAGATAGAAATCCAACCTCCAGAACCCAGCTCTCTCTCCCTCTTCCTCCCTCTCCTTTCCTCCCTCTCCCTTCCTCCCTCTTTCTCTCTCTTTCCTCTCTCCCCTTCCTTCACATCTCCCTCTCTCCCTCCCTCGCTCCCTTTTTCCCCTTTTTCCCCATCTGTTTTCCTCTCCCACTCTCATTCCTCCCTCTCTCCCTCCCTCCCCCAACCATGTCTCTCTCATATACTGCAGGCCCCCCCACCCCACTCTCATCTCTCAAAAGTGTACTTTTTGCTTTAATAAACTTTCCTGTTTGTGTCACTTGTCCATTGTGCTTTATGTGTGTCCTTGAATCCATAATGGTCACAAGACCAAGAACCTTCGGCAACTTCTTTGGTCTGGTTGGGTGGAGGCCCCAGGGCCCAGGAACTCTTCTCAGTTCACCTGACAATGATAGCTCAGACCTCCTGGCTTGGAAACTTGCCACTGTCTTTTCATAGCTATGATCCTTGGGCAATTTCCTAAACTGCTCAGTGCCTCAGTTTTCTTATCCATAAAGTAAAAAATAAAAAATAAAAAATTTTTTAAAGTACCTGTGTGTTCACATCACTAATCATCAGTGATGATTAGATGACTTATGAAATAAACCACAATGAGCTATGACGTCACGCCTGTTGGAGTGCTATCTTCAAAAAGACAAGCACTGGCATGGAGGTAGTGAAAAGGGAAGTCTTGTGCTCTGCTGGTGGGAATGCAAACTGGTGCAGCCACCATGGAAAACAGCATGGAGCTTCCTCAGAAAATTAAAAATAGAAATACCATATGATCCAGCAATTCCACTTCTGAGGGGAAGGAGTGAATCACTATTCTGAAGAGGTGTCTGTACCCCTGTATGCATTTTAGCATTATTTACAGTAGTCAAGATAGGGAAACAATCAAAGTGTCCATCAATGGATGAATGAATAAAGAAGATGTGAGAGATATACATATATACATGCACGTATACATATATACAATGGAATATTAGTCAGCCATGAGAAAGAAGGCAATCCTGCCATTTGCAACAATGGATGAACCTTGAAGGTGTTATGCTAAGTACAATAAGTCAGAGAAAGACAAATACTGTATGTTCTCACTTGTATGTGGAATCTAAAGAAGCCAAATTCTTAGGAATCCAGAGAAGACTGGCAGGTGCAGGGGTGAGGGAAATGGGAAGATACTGGCCAAATGGTTAATCTCCCTATGATAGGATGAATAAATTCTGAGGATTTAATATACAGCATGGTGATTATATTTTATAGTACTACATTATATAGTTAAAAGTTATATACTTAAAATTTTTTTTAAGATTTTATTTATTTATTTGAGAAAGATAGAGAAAGCACAAGCAGAGGGGAGAGGGAGAAGCAGGATCCCTGAAGAGCAGGGAGCCCAACAGGGCTCAATCCCAGGACTCTGAGATCATGATCTGAGCCATAGGCAGATGCTTAACCCACTGAGCCACTCAGGCAACCCCTTAAAAGTTGCTAAGAAAGTAGGTCTTAAATGTTCTCACCACCCAGACACACACACACACACACACACACACACACACACACAAATTGTAACTATGTGAGGTGATGGGTGGGTTAACTTATTGTGGTAATCATTTTGCAATGTATCAAATCATCACACTGTACATCTCCAACTTACACAATGTTATACATCAATAATAGGGCAAAAAAGCAGGAAGAAGTATTATGAAAAAGTACATATGGATATTAAATGAGTTAACACATACAAGAGACTTTGAACAGTTCCAGGTACCCACTAAGTGTGGAGTAATAGTGAATTTCTTGTTGTGGTTCACTGAGCATTTGCTGATCTTGCTGGAGCTGCCAAGGTCAACAACTCTGGAATAGGACCTGGGTTCACATGTCACCTCCACTCATGCAAACCGTGAGGCTTGGGCAAACCTTACCAACCCTCCTTGGGCAACCTCTGCACCTCAGTTTCCTCTTATGTGGATGGAAATAATGACAGCACCTGCATCATAGGGTTGTTGCAAAGATAAATTATATGCAGTGCACCTAGAACAGCACCAGACTATTGCTAAACCTGCAAAAAGTGTTTGTGATCATTGTCACTCTCGTGATTATTCCCACCTGCCATGTGCAGGGGAGACAAAGGTAAATAAGGAACTTCAAGCACAGCCCTTGTCAGAGCTGAAAAGAAGTTGCAAATGTAACACCCTTGATTTCAAGAGGTTTTACAGTATTCAGTCATCCTTGAAGAGAAAGTGCAAAAAGGAAATCCTATCAGTTAATATCTCTTGTATCTAGAGTCATTCTCTTGGTTTACAGCAGTTACTTTTACTCTTTGCTTTGGGCATCTCATTTGCTTAAAACTGATGGCCTGAAAAGGGATGTTCATCCGGATTCCCTCACAGAGCTGACAGTCCGCTGCCACTGTTGTTACAATGATTTATTATTACTCTTTCTCTTCTGCCTTTGACAGGCAAAGGAAGGGTCTTATGTGCTGTCTTATGTCCTGACTGTGATAGACACATCCCTTTGAAAAAGCAGCTTGTGTTTTCTGATCTCATCATCAGAAGAGCTATATTCTCTGGTCCAGCTAAACCAAAACCCTTCAAACAGACACCAGATAAAGCCTAGACTCATACTTTTGTAATTGCCATATAAGTTACACACAAAAGAATTCAACTTATCACATAGTTACCAAATAGTAATGCTAACATGTATCAGTATGTTTCCTAAGCACCTGCTCGTATAGAATGGTATAGAGAGATTTGGGGAACACAGCCCCCAATTCCTGGGAACATCTGCTTTCTTCAGCACACACTTGCTAATGGGTCTCCCTTGGATTCAGCAGTACTCAGCAAATAACCCTTATGATTAGAGACTGATACCAATGCAAATGGTAAGACAGACATATTCTGTATCACTTGTATTTGTTAACACACACACACACACACACACACACACACATTCATTCACCTGCATAAGCTGATAAAAATAATGAAAAATCTGGAAATATTAAGTGTAAGTTAGAATTTAAGATGTACCTTTATTAGTCTTCTAGCACTATCATAATGAATTACTATAGATGAGGTAGCTTAAAACAACAAAAATTCATTTTCTCACACTTCTAGAGGCCAAAGTCTGAAATCAAAGTGTGCACAGAGCCCTGTTCCCTCTGAAGGCCCTAGGAGAAAATCCTTCCTGTGTCCTGCCAGCTTCCATGGGTCCAGGCTTTCCCTGCCTGTGGCTGCATCCCACCAACTCACACCCCACTCTTCACTTGGCATCCTTGCTGTGTGTCTCTTATAAAGACTCATGATTGGATTCGCCCTCCCATATATTCCAGAATGATCTCATCTTCAGATCTTTAATTTAATTACATCTACAAAGACCCTTTTTCCAAATAAGGTCCCTTCACAAATTCTGGGGATTAAGCTGTGGATATATTTTGGGAGGAGGGAGTTTGGGAGGAGGTCACCATTCAACCCACTACAATATCCCAAGAACACCTTATCTGTAATTATAACTAAAAAGTAACTAAAAATATCTGTTCTGTCAGTGACCCTAAAGGTACAAAAGAGTGGGCAGGAAAGCGCCTGTGAACACCAGAGGGCAAAAAGCCCATCACCCGCACCAGAGTGGAACCCCAGTGGTCTTCATGTTGGATGTTGTTTCACTTTCAGATTATATCCGTATAAGAGGATTTGAAAGACTGAGCCAGCCACTGCAGGCTGGAGCCATTCCTACATTGTTTCCACCTCTGACCTCATGAGGGATACACCCAACCTGCCAGCTCATTGGAGAGAGAGGAGCAGAGCTGCTTAGACACATCTTATGACCCATGGGAATCTGCAGTTCTTCAAGTATGATGCAAGAACTCGATTTTTTTTAAAGTTTGCATGTCCCTCCCTCTTTCCCTCTGTGCTCTGTGTCTCCTTTCTGTTGATGTCTACATAAATTGGGGAAAGGAATATAAGAGAAAAACTTCTAAGGAAGCCATGAAATGGGGCACCCGGGTAGCTCAGTCAGTTAAGTGTCTGTCTTCAGCTCAGGTCATAAACCCAGGGTCCTGAGATCGAGTCCCACACTGGGCTTCTAGCACAGCAGGGAGCCTGCCTGCTTCTCCCTCTGCCTCTCCCCCGACTAGTGCCATATCAGGTAAATAAATAAAAATCTTGAGAAAGGAAGGAAGGAAGGAAGGAAAGAAGGGAGAGAGGAAGGAATAAAAGAAACCATGCAACTTCTCATTCATCTATGGCTCCTGACAAGTCATGGAAGAAAATATAGTGGTCTGTTACAAAAAGAAAAAAAAATGTTTAGGAATTTAAATTACAGATTTTAGAAAATCAAAAATAAACCTTAAGGTAGTTATTCTTGTCCCATCATGCAAATGAAGAAGGTTAGGCAACTTCCCAGGACACAAGAAAGTCCCAAACCCTTTCCTTTGGGAACCAAGTTGACCACCTATTTCTGAACTCCCCTTTCACGTACAAGAAGGTTTCAAGGCTGGCTCTGGGGTGTCAGGAGGAAGAGGAAGTGGACTGGAGCATCACCCTCTGAGGCACCTGAAGCAGGATGGAGAGGTCGGGGTTGGCCAAAGAGCACGAAGCAGCTACCAGAAATGGTGTCTTTACTCTGAGGGGAATTATTCCTTGAGCTTTTTAGGAAAATCCATTTTCATGGAGTCCAGAAAAAAAACGCCTGCCAACTAGGGCCCTGGATCCCACATGCTCTTAATTCCTGGCCTCAAGCAAGAAGCAGTGCTTGTGCTCTTAAAAGAAAATGGCTTTAGGGGCGCCAGGGTGGCTCAGTTGATGAAGCATCTGATTCTTGGTTTCAGCTCAGGTCATGATCTCAGGGCCCTGGGATTGAGCCCCCCCCCATTGGGCTCTATGCTCAGCACAGCATGTTTGAGATTCTTTCTCCCTCTGTGGTCCCCTCCCACACACATATGCTCTCTCTCTCTCAAATAAATAAATCTTTGGGGAAAAAAAGAAGAGAGAGGAGGGCTTTGGCCTCCTGCTTCCTGCTGCCCGATGTCTCAGAGGTGAGGCCAGTGCGTCCTGGGGCCCAGTCGAGATACCAGTAGGCACAAATGGAGTTTACTCATGATCCCCAGTCAGCTGGTTCCCATGAACAGAACTACCCTGCTCCTTGCAGAGCATCCCCCAGATTCTCCTCTCTCAGCAGCCAAACCCAGATCAACCAGCCCAAGAGTCACTTTTGAACAAATGCTGTACTCTGTGCAAAAGCTTATTCATCATGAAGTTAATGAAGCTTACACTTCAGGGACCCCGAGTAGCAGGGGCCTCTCTCAAAGGGCTACAGACAATTTATAACCATGATCTGTTACTATTTTTCTGTAAGATGGCCCTCCAAATTGTAGATGCCCCAGGTCTCAAAAACCTGGATCTGCCCCATCTCTCATGGTGTATCCCATGGCAGTTATAATTTATAGAGCTTAAAATAGGGGCTTAATAAATATAAGTCAGAATAATTAATGTATCACCTTTGATGTACCAACACGAGTCACAGATACGATCTTTGCCTTGGAGATGCCCAACGTACAGTGGAGAAGGGAAATGTGCATTAAAAAATAAGCACCATATAAATGTAACCTCCTGACTCCAATAAACGCTACACAGCTTCACTGTGAGAGGACCAGACAATTGGAGGACGTGACCTGGGCAGAGAAGTTCACAGAAGGCAACAATGGAGCTGAGATCTGACGGAGATGAGAATTAAATAGGCGGAAGGGAGAGAGGTGGGGGAGAACTTTCTAGGCTGAGAGGACAGAAGTGCTGTAGAGGGAAAGACCAGGGCATGTCATAGCTACTGAGAGAAGGCTCGACCAGCTGCCCAGTCAGCAAGGAGGACCTTAGTATAAAATGAGTCTGGGAGGCAAACCAACCACACGGGCTTCATAGCCCCTGAAGGTCTTCCACATTTATTATAAGAACAACAGGAATCAGTGAAGCCAGCATATGTCGTTGGAGTGTTGGGGTGGGGGGCAAAGATAAGAGGAATGCCATGAGCTGTTATATCAGGTGCCAGAGAAGGCAGGAGACCACGGAATCCGGCTAGCAGGTAGGCCCGGCTGAGGGGGCTTGGCTGAGGCAAAGGAGGGAGCAGAGCCCAAGCAATAGAGGAAGTGAGTTTATACCGGGAAGGAGGTGCCCTCTGATGGCTTTGTTTCCCTGCTGAAAGTGGGAAGGTGGAAAGAGAAGCAGGAAGTATGTAGAAAACGAGAGATAAAGATTCACGCAAGGAGTGAATGCTCCAGACCCCAGGCCACTTTGCAGGGAAGACCCCTGGGCCCGGCAAGTGGCTTGTGTTTCCCAGACCTGCTCTGAGGTGCCACGAGGCCGATATGCCCTCGCCCGTGGGGTTTGCCTTACAGAAAAGGGTCCGCACTAACATCACAGGAGGCCCGAGGCAGGAGTAGAGGGTCGGGGGTATTTGTTTCCAATCTCCAGGAAGTTTTCTGTCTCAGCAAATTTGGAGATTTGAATACCGCTTTGAGGCAATGGTTTCTCTCTTTCAAGGAAACCACCAGTTTTTCTTGAGGAAGACTATGAGCCCCCACTAATCAGAGACGTTTTAGAGGCCCAGAGAAGTGTTCTCTATGGCAATGGAAACTGGTGTTTGCAGTCACCTCAGTGCCACGTCCTGCCAGCTCCCTGGCTGTGGGAAGCAAGGAATGGCTCTTTGGTCTGTCCATGTTCGGGCCACACCAGGCCTGCAAGCTGTCACCTGCTCTGTGAGAACTGTATGCACTACTGTGGGCATTTTGACTCTGACTCGGGAGGTCAGACTGATGCGCGTAAAGCAATCGGCACAAACTGTCCATGCCATGCCGTGATTGAAGTTCACGAGAGAAAAGGAAATGTTGCAAAGGCTTCAGCCATCGGGGAAACTTCTATGGAGGAGGTACTTGAAGGAGGCAGTGAAGAACAGAGAGGGTTGGGGACGTGTGAGGGAAGGACAGGGCATCCCTGAGAAGGCAGCAGCTTGGGTGCAATTCCTCAGCAGGCAGGACTGGGTGTATCGCTTCCTGGCTGCATGGCCTTGAAAAAAAATGACTTCAACTCTTTGTGTTTTGTTTTCCTTAACTGTGACAAGAGCAAGTTAGTCCTATAAGGCCCTCCTGAGGAGCCGACAAGGTAATTCTTACAGTGTTCTTACCACAGGGCCCAGGCCATATGAAGCAACCCATAAACATGCCAGTATTTTGTTTTTGTTTTTGTTATTATTACATGTTAGAATATTAAAATGCCAACTCCTCTCACATTCCAAAGCAAACTTTGAGACCACCAAGCAGGACTTTCCAAGAAGGTGGACTTCAGCCACACAGAGGGCGTTAAGAGGACCATGAACAGAAATGACAGGGGGAAGAGGGTCTCTTTTTGGAGAGCTGTGGGTATGATGGTCAGCTCTCCCAATGGTTGAGCATCCCTCCCTTCAAGCTGGGGAAAGGGACTTCATAAGTACGACTTGGAGAGCTCGCTAAGTGTCCCCGATGGGGGACATGGAGTCTGGTGGCTGATTCACTCCTGAGAAACACAAAGAACACAGACTGCTCCTTCCTGGTGGTGGAGAAGAGAGGTGGTTCTAGAATGGCATGCAACCAGAAAGTTTGCTGGGGCAAAGGCAGAAACGTTTCCTGTTGGCCATATCCAGGCCACAAGAAGAAGAGCTAGCAAGAGGGTTTCAAAGGGTCACTAAAAATGAAGAACTCAGAGAACCGAGTTTGAAATGCCGAGGATCTGAGGAAGGAGCCCAGAGCGACCCCTTGGAGCAGACATTCACCATACCCGGGGAAAAACAGGTAAGGGATTGCTAGTTAAGCTTTGTGCTGCAGGGTTGGGAGGAGGGTGTGTGGGAAGGAGAAGGAATTCTCTGGAGGAAGAAAAAAACAGGAAGGTAACCCCTTCCGAGGAACAATCAGCCGTTCACTGCCAAGCCCAAGGAATGCAAAGGCCAACTCACACAGAGTTAGTTTAGGGTATCCGTGTGTTTGTCCTCTGTTGCTGTTACAGAAAATCATCACAAATTTAGTGGCTTAAAAAAAAACACAAATTGATTATTTTACAGTTTATAAAAGTCTGAAGTCTATTTTCTATTCCAGCCTCCAGAGCAGCATTCCTAGGCTCTTGACTACTTTCCACTCTCGAAGACAGCAATATGTTCTGGAATGCCATATCGCATCACTTGGACTCTCTTCTGCTTTTCTTTTCCTGTGACAAGGACCCTTGTGATTACACTGAGCCCACCTCAATAACTCGGGATAATCGCCCCCGTCTCAAGGTCAGATGATTAGCAACCTTCATTCTAGCTATAATGTATGCACAGGCTCCAGGGACTAGTATATGGATGTCTCTGGGGCATCGTTATTGTGCCCACCATACTCAGTAAGAATCTTCCCACCCCTCAGCTCCCTCCCTGCCTTAAATTCAAACCCAGAGGAGCCGGGAACACCCTGGCAAGTATTGGAGGTTGGGAAACAGAAAAGGAACCAATATGCGTCTGTCTATCCACAGGATTGGCACAGTGCCTGAAACAGCATGAGTAATAAATTAAATTAATATTCAGTGAATGATGCACATCCCACAGTAATTGGGGGCCCAGTATGATTCTTGATGGAAGCAGCCCCCTTAGACATTCCCAACCAAATTGCCATCTCCCAATCAGGGAAGGCCTTTTGCCAAAACTCAAACCCTGCTTTATTCCCTTTTAAATTGTATTAAGTTATTGTTTTCACCCCAAACTCCAGAATTGTGTAATTATACCTTGTAACATATGGTGCACACAGCTTCCTAAAACGAGGGCTCCATCAGAAGTTATAAGGTGAGAGTTTGCACCTCTGATTTTAAATGGGACTAACCACTCAAATTAGAGTCATTGTTCTATTCCGGACAGACAGAAACGTGTTCTGGAATGCCAAGAACAAGCAGGGCAGAGATACCCTCCAGACACTGTCAGAGGCAATCTCTGCTCTCCTGAACCCGAACGGAAAGTGGGACCCAGGTGCACAGGCTCCTAAAAGAGGAAAGTAAACATGTCTGCTGATCAGAGCCAATGTTTAATTTTTCACAGAGAAGGGGAAATAGGGCAACATGAAAGACTGGGAGACAAATAAAGAGAAACAATAAGGTGCCTCCTGAATGAAAAGATCAAGCCCCCTTGCTAGAGTGAGGGGCTGCAAGGTCAGCAGTCCCACCAAACCAGCCATTCCCCCGCAGGGGCTCAGGAACCTTCAAAAGTCATCACAGCACTAACTAGGTAGCCTCTGTGTATCTGGAAATGAGAGTCCAGGGCAATAATCTGTGAAGGGTTAGCCAGCCCAGGCCAGGGCAGGTGAGAGAGGTGGACTCTCAGTCGGTTCGGGGAGGCTCACCAGACCTTCTGGTGGCCAGGATGAAGGCTCCATTGAAAGCAACCATCGCATGCTCACCAAACAGTCTTCTGATTACCAATTTGGTTCATGGATTTATGGAAGGAGTTTGGAATTATCCAGGACTTAATAATTAATGATCTCCTGTAATTTAATAAACTTGTGTTTTGGTTTATACATCTTATCTTAGAACAGCCTGAGTCATTGTCTGAGAATGGGCTTTCACAAATGTCCACCCTGTGGCTATCCATTGAGGGACATCCTGGCAACTAGGGACAGCTCTCTCTCTGAATTTCAGCCTGTGTCCTTTGGCCTTGGATTTGTAGATCATTTGGAAATATTACTTTCCTGGAATAACCACACACACATGAACACCCCTCATGGAGAACTCCTATTCATCCTTCATGGCCCAACTTAAGTACTACACCTCTGAGAAGTTTTTTTCTGGATTATCCAGCGCTACTGGGGACAGGGGGGCAGGGGGATTGGTGTGAAGAACATGGAGAAAAGAAATCACAGAATAATTGATAAAACTGTAGAGACCCATTGATTTTCAAACCTTTTTACTTAAAGAACACTTGTTCAACCAAACGCTGATACAGAAGCCAATATGTAAAACATAAAAACATAAAAAATGGATGTGCTCTGGCTAAAAGAGGGATAGGAGGCCAGCAACTACTCAAGCCCAAGTACTGGGCTTCCACAATCTACCCCTATCACAGTGAAAGCTCTTCTCCCACAATCTGTAAAACATTTATCCAGTCTCACTCTCATTTTACAAATGAGGAAACAGATACAAAATCTGATGCCAGAAAATGGTTGATGGTGTTGTTTCATGTGGTTCTCCCAAACCAGAGACAATAATAACACAATACTGGGGCACTGGTGGCTCAGTCAGTTGAGCATCTAACTCTTGATTTCAGTTCAAGTCATGATCTCAGGGTCCTGGGATCGAGCCCCACGTCAGGCTCTGCACTCAGTGCAGAGTCTGCTTGGGATTCTCTCTCACTCTCTCTTCTTCCGTCACTCCCCCCCACCCCGACTTGCATGCTCGCATGCACACACACACACACACTCTTTCTCTCTCTCCCTCTAAAATAAATAAATAAATATTCTAAAATAATAATAATAATATGATATTAATACTGCTCTTCCTAGCTTTGGCAGGTACAACTTATCAGTCCCACATGTGTGCTCAGAATCCTTCTCAAGAGAGGATTCTAATAAGCTGTTAACAATTGATTAGAGTTGACATGTATGATTAAATTATTTACTCTTTCTATTGTAAATAATATTTTTTCTGTCCTAAATGTTAACAAATAGAATTTTATAGCCATCCTATTACAAACCAATGCCATTAATATTTAAAGGGTAGAAAAGGCTTTAATAGGATATGTAAGCCAATAGAAATCTCTTTTCTTTTTCATTTAATTAATGATCTCACCTTATACATTTTCAGAGTTGACTTTCCAAATCTAATGGTATGGTATTAAGTAACAATTACTATCTGATTACATTTTCTTTACTAAATTAAAATATAAAAATAAAGTTGCTAGATGTATTCCTTGGTAGGGTAGACAATGACAACTCAAAGATAAAAGGTGAGAGGACACCCTTGTTTTTAACTCTCTAGGGTTTGGTTGATTCAAGCTTGAAGTAAAAAAGCAAAACATTCCCAATTCTGATCCTGACTTAGACTTTCTCATTTTTCAGATATTTGGGGCATCTGAGTGGCTCAGTCAGTTTAGCATGTGCCTTTGGCTCAGGTCATGATCCTGGGGTCCTGGGAATGAGTCCTGCATGGGCTCCCTGCTCAGCAGGGAGTCTGCTTCTCCCTCTCCCTCTGTTGCTCCCCCTGCTTGTGCTCTCTTTCTCTCTCTAATAAGTAAATAAAATCTTTTTTAAAAAATAATTTTTTAAATATTCAACTCTCTCTTCTTGAGAATTGCCTTTATGGGGAAAGGAGTAAATATCCTTTACCAATCACTAGATCTGATTCATGCATATCATCTATATACAAAACACAAGACACAAGGCACAGCATACAGATGCCTGCTGCTTCTGGGACCCAGTTTTTCTCCTTAGATTCCTGTGATGAGGTTCAGGACATGCTACCCCAAAATATAGCACCATGGCATGTTAAATGCCTTAAGATGAAGGAATTTTTTTTAAATAGTAGAGGCAGGAAGTTCACTCTGACCTCTCCTACCACCCACCACCCTTCTTCCCTGAAACAAGTCATAAAACTCTCCTGGGAAAGATCATGTGCCCTGTACCAGGAGAAGACATTCTTATCATCAGAGATGGGGAATTTGGGGCCAAGAAATTTATACAAATAATCTTTGTCAAATTAACGCTTACTTTCCCAATTTCTTCTTCACCATTTATTACCCCCAAACCAAATCCCTTGTCTTATCAATTCTTCACAAATATGTATTTTTTTTTTGTTTAAAAAGGTATAAAAGCTTCCTGCTCTGGTCACTTCTCCAGATCTTCATTCTCTTCTGAAGGCTGTCATGGATATGGATATGTAAAAGTACATGGATATGTAAAAGTACACTAAAATTTGAATGTTTTTCTCCTATTGATCTATCTTCATCAGTTTCATTTTCAGAAGCAGGCAGGAACTCTAAGAGGCTTGAGGAAAAATTTTCCTCCCCTATACTTACCTAGCCTCTTGAAACGGAAAAGTCTTACCTTTTAGAAGAACATGGAGGAAACTCATTGCCCTGCTCCCCAGCCCCTTTCTCCTCTTCTCTGTAAGGAGGGGTCATTTATCAGCTTAGGCTAGTTGGGATGAGGCACTGAGGCCCACTAACCAAGTCTGCCCATCTCTCACCATCACTCCCACTCCTTGGCCTGTTTATACATTAACTGTATACCAGCTCCCCTCCTCCATGCAGCCAGCCAGTGAGAAAGAGTCTCTCTGGATCTGGGTTGTGGGTTCAATGGGAGGTAGGAAAGAGGCCAGAGAGAGAAGAGGGGAAGGCCATTTGCGCCTCAGGTTCACTTCACAATGTCCAATCCAGCAACTGACAGACTCTAACTCTTTGTGACTCCCAATTGTAGAATTTGGAAGACAGAATCAACACATAGTCTCTTCAGGCACCCAGTGCTGCCCAACACGTCGTTCCATATACATCATTTTTGTGCATACATATGTATGTTAGCACAGGTCTCCTTGTTCTTCATGGTTCCAGACATACTAGAAAATTTCCAAACATCTGCTAAGGCAAACTTTGAGTGGTCTTTAATATCCATAAGGCTCAACAAATGGAGAAACTCCCATTTTTCCAAAAAAGAGGTTCTGTAATGGCATCCTCCATCACCTCCACCCCCCTACCCTGCCCCTGCACTCCAAGCACTCGACCCATACGTGGGTTTGCAGATACTTGCCAGGATCACTTTACTACAAGTCACACACCAGTTGCCTTCTCTCCAACAGTAGCCTAAAGTCAGTGTCCTGGATCTCTCATAGGACTAGATGGTGAAACTAAACTTCTGCCCTCTCATCCACATCACCTCCATGCTTTCTTTGCCTAATTGTTAGTAGGAGTGACCATGCCGTATGGAGCCCCCTGTAGTTGACCCTGTGTAACTGATACACTAACTGTGTTATCAGTTAGACAAGATACACATTTTCCTTCTCTGGGTTTGGAGTCCAGCAACCCTTCCTAAAACTTGTCTCAATTCCTAGCAGCAAATCCGTTTTCTGGCTTAGATCATCACATTCAAAAGATTGATTTCTTGGGAGGCTGACATGAAACTCTGATTAGCTTCTATATATATTAATAAATAACTTGAGGAATGGGGATAGTTTCCAATCATTGTTGTTATCTTTGAAATCAGAATACACATTCTACTGCCACTGTTTCAGGGTTAAAGCACCCATGAACTTATAATAAACTGTCTTTCAAAAACCTGCTTGTGTTGGGGGAAACTGGAGAGGGAGACAAACCATGAGAGACAGTGAACTTCTGAGAAACAAACAGGGTTTGGGAGAGGAGGGCAGTGGGAGGTTGGGTAAGTCTGGTGGTGGGTAGTAAGGGGCACATGTATTGCATGGAGCAGTGGGTGAGGTGCATAAACAATGAATTTTGGAACACTGAAAAACAATTAAGTCAAATTAAATCTTTTTTTAAAAAACTGCTTGTTAGGTACTTTGACTTAAGCCTTAATTCAGAAATGTTACTGGGATCTTGGAAACCTTTATGGAAAAATGTTCATTTCTGTTTTTAATAACTTACTAATAAATATAAAAAGAAATCTATCCATATAGTACTACTAATTCAAACAGGATGAGCCTGGCTCAAAAGCTAAAAACTAAGTTTTCCTTTCCCCTCTGCAACCAAGAGTTCCACTCCTTAGTGGCAATAATTCCTTCTTTTGTATAATTCTTATGGGCTTACTTCCACAATACTAAGTGGACGCTTATAGTTTGTTTTCTAATTTGCTAACTTTAAGCATGATGTATTGACTCTCTGCAATGAAAATGAGGGATTCGGTTCATTTATGCTGCCTCCAATATTATATCTTCTGCATTTCTGCCAGTCATATTTTTTATTCTATAAGTTATATTTGCAAATCTTATACATTTTGAGTCTTTGAACCATTGGTTTTACACAATACCTTGCCCCATTAACTTTAGATGATAAGGGGGGTGGTGAAGGAATTAAGACCCCACCCCACTTTTGCTATTGTGTCTCCTCACACCGCTCCAACCCTCCCTCCCTTGCCCCTCATTCCAACATGTCATTATCTTTACACAGTCAGTGTTAAGTTTTATAACATGTGCATCAATGTAAAAATAAACTAAGGGTTTCATGCTTTATTTCTTGTCTAAAAGTTTTCTCTTTTACTTGATTGCCCTATCCTGGACCTTCCACTCACTAGACAGAGCAGGCTTTGGTCACAACTCTTTTTGGCTTCTCCCTTCCATTTTAGTAAGTTTCCAACTTCTTCAATTCCTGGGATAGATGAGGTAAAAGAAGGTTCTCAAGGTCCTTCATTGGCCTACATTCTTTTCTTCAGCTTTCAGTGTCTTCGTATGTCTGTTTTATATTTAATGTCTAAGATTTTTAGTTGTATTTAGTAGAGATAATAGTGAAAAGTATGTCTATTCCATTCTCTGAGAAATAGAAGTTTGAATTCCTTTGTAACCACCACATTATATATACTTTTTTTTTTTTTCCAGATTATCTCCTGGGTAGTAAAACCCCTGAATCCTTACATCTCAAAAAAAAAAAAAAAAAATGTCTTTACTTTGTCCTCACTGGAAACATAGTTTATCATGAGCATATAAAGACTTCTATGTTCAGAAACTTTTGATTTTAACTCCAACATGCAAAGACCCTGGAAGCTGCCCCTCTTCTCTTTACAATTCAGAAAGATCAGAAAAGCCTGAAAATCAATGGCTTCTCATGGATCCATCCAAGAGCTGAGGTTTCAGGGCAAACGATGACCAAAAATCTAGAGAGATGTGTGGATCCACAAAGTCATAGCAGGGATCTGTTTATCTGGAACACAAGCCACCAGAGCCATAAGCAGTCAGAAACAATTAAATGATAATTTTGACAAATTGCTGGAAGCTAGATGCATTAGCACAAGAGTGAGAAATTCCTACAGACCATAGCTTTAAAGGTGTCCCCACACTTTCTTGGGTTTTACCTCTTGGAGCCTCATTAGATTTTAATAGTGAAGATCCAAGAAAGATTCCCCTAATGGCTCTGACAAGAAGAGGAGGAACATAGCCATTGTCAATATTCTCTGTAGCAAAAGCCAGGAGAAAAGACTACCAGAGGGGCAGTACCCACGTGGGGGGTAAGACATTTTCCCACTCCAGCCATCTTGTTTGGTCTAGGCAGGAATTTGAGTGGTTGGGAAATACTTGCGAAGGTCACAGCCCTGCAACACAAGCTTAGTAGAAAATTGAGATTTAACCATTAGATTATAAAATGTTTCTTCTCCCACACACCCAACCACCAGACCAAAATGGGTCAGTGTTAAGAGTGGACTGCAACAGAAATAGTTGCAAAACAGGGGTACCTGGGTAGCTCAGTGGGTTGAGCCTCTGCCTTCAGCTTGGGTTAAGATCTCAGGGCCCTGAGATCAAGCCCGCATTGGGCTCCGTGCTCAGCAGGGAGCCTGCTTCCCCCTCTCTCTCTCTGCCTGCCTTTCTGCCTACTTGTGATCTCTCTCTGTCAAATAAATAAAATAAAATCTTTCAAAAAAATAGTTGCAAAACAAAGACTCAGCCTGGAGACCTTAGAGAAGCCTGCAGCCAACAAGGCCACTACAGAAATTTGAAGTTTCCGATACTTGTATCTATAGCAAGCATTAAACACAGCCCCATGCCTTGCCAAATTAGCATAAAATATCATTCGAGGCCAATTTACCTCTGTTTCTATTAACCAATGCCTTGGGCTTTCATCCAAAAATTACATGGCATGCTAAAAGGAAACAAGAAACAGTCTGAAGAGACAAACCAAACATCAGGCCCAGACTCAGATATGACATAGATATTGGAATTATACAGGGGAATTAAAATCATTATGATTAATATGTTAAGGGCTCTAATGGGGAAAGTAGACAACTTGCAAGAAGAAATAGATGCATAATGTAAGCAAGAGTGACTGCACATGTTCCCACATTCTCCATTCATAATTATGAATAGTGCCTCCTTTTTACTTTCACACCCGTCCTGTATCAGCTAACAAAACACATGGGCATCCTATTGATATGTCACCCTAACAGACATCAGATATTTTTTTCTGCAAACCTTTAATTCACTTTCGCTTTTTGAAAGCTCCTTGAAGACTAGATATTCCACAGCTGCTAACGTGGGTTCTTTTAGTTTTCTTGTAGCAAAATCTGAAACTTTCCAAGTGTCTTGACCATCCATCATAACTATGCCAGAACATTCCCTAATTTGTAGAAATCAAACTGTTTATGGTTTGAATTTTTTTTTTTTCATTCAAAAGTTGAACAGTCCCTAAACGAAACCATAAATAATCTAAAGGTCATTTTTCTAGAAGGTGTATGAAGTAGGAACACAAGGTATAGAGAATAACAATAGGATTATTCATTCACCTATCCTCCCTTCTTTGGCAGCCTCCTCCCTCCCACACCCGCTGTGAAAGCAGCCACAGTTCGTTGGTCCAGGGGCAGATACTTGACACAGTCTCAGCCCATCAGAGCCAACCAGAGTCCTCCCCAGGAAGGTATAAATTAGATCTCACAGAGTCAATGATTGTATTGGCCGGCTGAAGGCCTAACATATAAAACTTTAGAATTTGTTGGTGGCTGTTCTCTAAACTAGTAGAGAAAGATAGAGAGGGAAGGGAAGGAAGAGAAAGAGAAGAATGAAGCCAATGGCAGCAAGAAACAACACCTAGAGACAAAGAGAAAGTCCTAATAGCATTTGAATACCTGCTTCTAGTCGCTTCTAAGGCTAGCTGCCTCCTTCTCTTTCCTGTTGCCTGATTGTTCTTCTCTTCCACAAAATACCCAGATTCCTGCCAATAAATTTCTTCTTTTTCCATAAGTAGAATGAGTTTGCTTTCTGTCACCTTTGGTTGAGGAGTCCTCACTAATACAAGAGGTTAATGTATGTGTCTCATTTAAGAAGAGTCTTCTGGCAGGAAGTTCACAGAGGAACTACACAGTTAAAAGCCTTTACTTTTAAGCTGAGATGCCCTCGAGCAATCTTCTGCAATTTCTCTACTTACCATTTAGGAATCTAAAGGTAATTTTTTTTATATCCTCTCCTTGCTTACTATGTATGTCTAGAGTCATTCAACCACTCTTATCCTTTCAACTGTTTCCATTAAGGAAAATAGCACAGACTTTTAAAGAAAAGGTTGTTTGGCCTCATAATCCCCCTGATTAAAAATATCTCTCTCTCTCTCTCTCTCTATGTAAGCCATTTCCAGTACTTACTTTTAAAGAACCAAGGCCTGACTTTGAAGCCCATGAATCCATACAGAGGGTCTTTGTTTTGGGCTGAATTGTCCCTCTCCCCTCAAATTCCTATGTTGAAGCTTTAACCTGAAGAGCTTCAGAATGCACCTATATTTGGAGACAGGGTCTTTAAAGAGGCTACTGAGTGTGGATCCTTATCCAATATGACTGGTATCTGTGTAGGAATGGAAATTAAGGGCACAGAAACGTACAGTGGGAAGATGATGTCAAGACACAAGGAAAGGTGGCCATCTACAAGCCAAAGAGTACGGCCTCAGAAGATACCAACTCTGTCAACCTCTTGGTCTCAGACTTTTAGCCTCTAGAATCGTAAGAAAAGAAATGTGTATTGTTTATGCCACCCAGTGTGTGGTAATTTATGGCAGCCCTAGCAAACTAATGCCATCTGGATTAGCCAGGGTTCTCCAGAGAAACAAAGGAAATAGGAAGGATGTTGGATGGATGGATGGATGGATGGATGATAGATAATAAGGAATCAGCTCATGTTGTTATGAAAGCTGACAAGTCTCATGATCTACAATCAGCAAGCTAGAGACCTAGGAGAGCCAGTGATATTTTCCAGGCTGAATGCCCACAGGCTCAAGACCTGGGAAGAGCTGATGTTGCAATCCAAATCCAAAGGCAGGAAAAAACTCAATGTTGCTTCTTGAAGGCAGTCAGCCTGAAGGCTTTCTGTCTTATTCACAGAAGAATCAGCTTTTTTGGTCTCTTGAGGTCTTCAACTGATTGGATGTGGCCCACCCACTTTAGGGAGCAAAATCCTCTTTACTCAACTTACCAACTTAGATGTTAATCTCATCCAGAACTATCTTGACAGACACACCCAGAATATGTTTGACTAAATGTCTGGGCACTCTGTGGCCCAGTGAAGTTGACACATAAAATTAACCATCACATTGTCTCCTAAAATGAGATCTATAACTTAACCAACTGATACCCTAAATTATTGAAGCCAAGTCCCCCCCTAATCTCTCTACAGGTATATTAAATGTCATTTAGATAGTAGTCACCTGATAGCACAATGATCCGTTGATTAAGCCACCAAATTACATAAAGCTTCCAGTAAAACTGTCCTGTCTGCCAGGAGCTTTAATTTCCAAGTCAGATACCATCATGATGCATCAAAGATAACAAAGCTGCGGAGAGAGAGCTTTCACACAAGAGCAGTGCTTGGAGGCACTTTGCTTTTTAAGACCACCTTCACTCTCCTCGAATCTAGTGCATTTTATGAGGAATAAAAAGCATTTTCCTATTAAAGTTTGCTTTCAGCAACCTGGTAGATGCCTCACTGATGAAGAGGTCAGCGGCTAAGCGGTTATCCATTCCACTCACCTCAGTGGCTTGTCAACACTCTGTCGGCTCAGCTGATCCTGCTTTTTGTTTGGCAGTCAGCTCCCTTCAACGTTGAGATGTAGAAGGGTAATGGCTAATTATCAATTGCAGCCCATGAAATGTGGCTAATTGGGTTAGAGTATGTGGAATTGGATAAAGAAAGCTTTGGGTAGGAAATTTGTGAACTATCATAAAGTTATACCAGTGCCTTACAATTTACAAGTGCCAGAAATTTAAACAACACAGAAAAAGGGGCATCTGGGTGGTTCAGTCAGTTAAGCACCTGCATTCAGCTCAGGTCATAATCGCAGTGCCCTGGGATGGAGCCCTAGGTCAGGCTCCCTGCTCAGCTGGGAACCTGCTTCTCTCCCTCTGCCTCTCTCCCCAGTTTGTGCGCTCTCTTTCTCTCTCTATCAAATAAATAAATAAAATCTTTAAAAAATAATCCAACAAACAACCCAGAAAAAGAGAAAACTGGCATCCTCTCCTGGACTCACTCCCTTTTCCCAGGAAGCTTTCTGAACTTCTTTCATCCCCACAGGTCAAACCACTATTTCATCCTCAAAGGGCTTACTCTTTGAAACCTCTTTAGGAAATAAGAAAATTAGTGTTAGAGATGTTCGCTTTGTTTTCACATTCAACTCAGGAATATTCAATACTGAAATACCTGGGTAAATACGAGATCATTTAAAAATAAGTGGCAGCCAGATACAGGCAGAGATCAATGTATGCAGATCTCTCTGAGAAAAAGGGGAAAGGATGATTGAGGAGTCCATTCACCCATCTAAAGGATCTTTTTTTAAGATTGATTTATTTATTATTTAAGAGAGAGAGAGAAAACGTACATGAGAGAGAGCAAGGGGAGGGTCAGAGGGAGAGAATATTCAGACTCCTCACTGAGCACAAAGGGGACTCAGAGCTCAATCTCATGACCCTGAGATCCTGACCTGAGCCAAAACACTTCCCCGACTAAGACACCCAGGTGCCCCACTCATCCAAAGGATCTTGATAGAAACAGCATGGTTTGGGCAAATCTTCTCCTGGTTCTATGGATGTTGTGATATGTAGTTTGACCATGCATCCAAGTTTGCCTGGGTCTGCTCTGGCTTCCTCATGTTCTCCTGCTGGAACTACGAATAGTACCTCACTCCTCTCTCAAAAGTGTCCTGAAGTGGATGATAAAAATACATGGTGGCCCCTTTGATTTGTCACCCTGTAATGGAGCCCCTGTGGAGATAGGCCCTCAAGCAAATGAATAACCTTCCTCATGGGAATTTGAGGCTCCCCACAAATCAGACCCAAAACTGGCCCTTTCCACCTCTTCATAGGCCAAATTTGCACAAACAGTTCTAGCAGAACAGTACCAAAAGGCAGTTGGTGACCCAGCCCAACATCTGACAGGAAGAGAGCTATGGAACCCTGGGACACAGTGTGTGATGAAGATTCTCATCTGTCTTCCTTCAGGCATAAGGGATCCCTCAGGAGGTTCTACCTCACCTTTGTTCCTGTGTTTCTCCTTCAGAAAGTTCTCCTTGTTCACACTACCTCTTCGTGCATCTCTGAATCACCCGCCTAACCCACATTTCCAGCTTGGCTTCCAAGTTCTGGCCCTATCTCCACCTGCTGACAGTAGCCTCTACCTGAATATCCCAACCACACGTCAATCTTCCACATATCTTTGAACTCTCTCTCCCACAATATTCTTTCCTCTCTGGACTGCTACTTCTTTTAAATGGTATTAATTTCTTTTCCCATTTATCCTCCTTAAAGTTATCTATGGCTTTTCTTCTTCTTTTCCGAGTCACAGGCCACCTCCCCCCATCCACCTTTCTTTCTTTTTTTTTTTTAAGATTTTATTTATTTACTCATGAGAGGTGGGGTGGGGGCAGAGGGAGAAGTAGGCTCCCCATGGAGCAGGGAGCCCAGTGTGGGACTCGACCCCAGGACCCCGGGATCATGACCTGAGCCAAAGGCAGAAACTTAACTGACTGAGACACCCTGATGCCCGACCACAGTTTTTCTTTGGTGAGGTCCCTCCCTCTCTCCAAGGCTGACACACAAGCCTAGAGTTCTATTTCCTCTATTGACAGGAATCACGTTGTCCCTGCCTTGGCACCATTCCCTTTCCCCAGCGAAATTATAGTCATGAACATTGCGTGACCTTGATGCCCACGTGCTCTGAAAACAAATCCCATTGGTCAACAAAACAGAAGGCAGGAGCTTGTGTCAGGGAGCCAAGATTATCACAACCTCACCCTGGCGGCTCTCTGGGTAGAGTTCCTAAAACTCCTGTCCTGACTCGGGGAGAGCAGTGATGGTGGGGAACTTATGGCACTTGGCAAATCACTTTCACAGCCCTGATGGCATTTGCTCAGAGAACAACTCTGAGGATGGAGATTCAAGCAGGACCTGGAAACCAGGCTCACAGAGTCCCTTATTCCTCCCAGCATAGGCTCCGCTAAAATGTGGGAGAAACAATTAGCTTTCCTTTCACTTGTTCCTTAGGATATACATGGCACTCTGTTTACAAACCATGACCTAAAAAGATGAGAAATTGTTATCTGCTTCCTTAACCACCTATTTCTACAGCTTCTCCACCCTCAAAGTATATTTCAGAAAAATCCATGATCTCTTCTTATCTAGGATATGACACAAGGATAGACATGTGAATTTTAGCAAGTTTATGCAAAAATAATTAATATCATCAGAATGTTTTTAGATGTACAGAAAATTCACAAAGATGACATGGAGCATTCCGGTTTACCCCAGACCTGGCTTCCCTTATTACTGACTTTTTATGCTAATATGGTGTATTTTTTTACAATTAATGAAACAGCATCCATAAGCTATTTTTTTTAAACATTAGATATTTCCCTTTAATGACAGGAGGGAGACAGGATGACCCTGTTTCCACTTTTTTTTTTTAAGATTTTATTTATTTTTTTGACAGACAGAAATCACAAGTAGGCAGAGAGAGGGGGGGAGGCAGGCTCCCCGCCAAGCAGAGAGCCTGATGCGGAGCTTGATCCCAGGACCCTGGGATCATGACCTGAGCCTAAGGCAGAGGCTTTAACCCACTGAGCCACCCAGGCGACTAAAGTTCATACTTTATTCAGATTTCCTTAGATTTTACCTACATGCTTTTCCTGTGCCAGAATCGCATCCAGGATACCACACAACATTTAACGGTGTATCTTCGGGCTCTTCCTGGCAGTGAGAGTCTCTTAGACTTCCCTTCTGCTTTGCTGACCTTGACAGTTTTGAGTAGCACTGATAAGCATTTCATAGACTATCCCTCAATCTGAGTTTATCTGATGTTTTTCTCATGATTACACTGGGGTTATAGGTTTCTAGGAGGAAGACCACAGAGGTAAAGTAACAGTTTTCTTGCACCCCTGCTATGAACATGACTGAACCTCTGTTGATGTCGACCTTGGCCACCCAGATGAGGTAGTTTGTCAAGTTTACTTACCATAACATTACTCTTTTCTCCATTGCTGTCCTGTGCTCTTTGGAAGGAAGTCACTGTGGACAGCCTGCATGGACTTGTTCTCTACCTTCTTGAGGAAGAGGAATCTACATTAACTGTTTTTAATCCTTTTGTACAGGTTGTTTCTTCTCTCCCCCTGCCATTTACATAAACAAATCCTTTATTTATGTCAGTAGGGACTTGTAGATATTTATTTTATGCTCTCAGTTGAAATTCAATATTATTTTATTTTCTTATTCATATTTTTCCAGTTTGGGCCATTGGGAGCTCTCTCAGTTGGCTACTGTGTCCCTTTGGCATATTCCCATCATTGTGGTGGGGTTTTTTTGTTTTGGTTTGGTTTGGTTTGGTTTTTGGGCACATCATTACTTTCTAACATTACAAAATGATCTAGGCTTATCCTGTGACTATCCTTCCCAGACCTAGAATCAGCCACGGCTCCAAAGAGCCCTGGATCCTTTTACTAGAAAATAGTATTAAAAACCAAGATTTGAGCTTAAATATGTGTTAATTAAATTTGGATTCATCCAAATCCAACTGACTTATGAAAAAGCCTTTGAATAATAAGCCTATTTCTTGCACATTAGCAGCAATAAATAAACTAATTTTGCCATCTTATTTACAGATACAGATCATTTTTGGCCTTTCTGTAAGAATGCTTATATCCTAACTCCTGCTGATTGGATAACATTAATGAGGTAAATAAAATTAAATGATAATAATAATAGTAATGGTTATAGCTATGAGGAAGACATTAAGCTAACTACTGTACAGACATTATCTCATTGTACCCTAACAGCATCTTTGAGGCATAGGCACCATTATTATGCCATTTTGCAGATGATGGAAATGATACCACTCTTGATTGTCATTCTGAGAACTAAATAAGAAATCACTTGTAAACCCCCTAGCACGGAGCATGTAGAAGTTGCTCAATAAATCATTATGTTCTCACTTCTTTGCCTCTAGATAAAAAGAAAATAGGCAAACTTCAGGAACACATTAGCTATAAAAGTTCAGCTCATGGTCTACAAGATGAAAAATACATGGGTCATATTAGCTCATTTGTTTTCTCTGTTGCTTTATAAATGTGACCTCACAAGAGCTAAAAATCAACCTACTTCATGAAAGATCTCAAACGAAACAAAAACATAGCTATCTGACTCATTTACAGAGTGGCCCCTTGTATAATCCAAATTCTCAGACACCAACAGAACCCATACGTTTTTGGAGATCTTTAAGTAGTCTATGGCACTTTTCTAAAACTTTAATGTTTGAACTAAGATGGAGAAAACATTAAATAAATCCATCACATCTCCTCAGCTTATAAAGCTATTGAAATGGTACAAAGCTACCAAAAACCTAAATAATACGCAGAAAAGTTCTGGAAGTTTTGCCTCTCCAAGGGAGTAATTTCACGACTGTGATACATCTTGGGGAAAGAGATTGAACCACATGCAAATTTGCAGGCTTTCTTAGAACAGATAGAATATTCTGAAGAGTAAAAGACTTCTTTTCATCTCCATTGTCTTTTCCAATATTCCCCTTCTTGCTATTTTAGGAAGATGAAAATTGAGAGTTGTAGGCAAAACCAAGGACATGCATCTTGTAAGCAACAAAAGTGGTGTCAGAATGTAGACTGGCTCTGAAAAGCCTCCTTTACAGCCTGTGTGCTGCCCTTGAGACCCCAAGAATCTTTATTTACAGCAGACCCATTTCCAAACTTCTGGGGGTGACACGCTCCACTTGAGGGGCCTTGGCCTTCCTTCCTGACACTCCAGATCATCCCCAACCGCCAGGCGTAAGCCCCGTCTCCTCTGAAAAGTCATCCCTCTGGGCAGGCAGCTCTCAGTCTTGGAGCTCCCCCAGATTTTGCTCCTTGAACCAATCTGTGGGACCGCCCATTACAACAGATGGACATCCAGTGTCCCGGCTGAATTATGAGCTCCCCGGGCCTGCTGCCACCTTCCAGTTCTCTCCCCTGCTAAGCCTAGCCCAGATGGTCTCAATAAATATTTCTCAGTTCTTTCCATTGATTGATTATGCCTGAGGTGATAGCCTTGGTCTTTGGAGGTAAAACCAGAGCAACAATATCTTCCACCCTAACTGTGGGCTGGCAGGGGGCTCGGTGGGTACCTGCCCTCAGCAAAGGTTTTCTAGAGCTCTGAGAATGTTCCTTTGATCAGATTCCTCTGCAAGGGAATAATGGAGCTTAAAACTTTTTTTTTTAACAAAAGGGCATAAAAAGTGAATTTAAAAGCAAATGGGCCAAGAATTTTCCCTAGGAAGTCTTTCAATTTCACACATAGCAAATTCCTATGGTATGGACCTATTAGAAATACTTTTTTTAGTGTCTTTATGCATATTTATTATATTCCTCTACAGCTCTATTACTGCTTAATTTGACACCAAGCCTCCAAAGCCACATCGTCTTCCTTCTCAAACTATTAAAAAGGGGCAAAATATTTTAATCATGAAGCTCTGTATAATTTGGAGATTATCTGCTGTCCGCGTGAGTTACAGCAATAATCAAAGGGAGGCTGGGGATTTATAAAACTAAGGCCCTAATTTCTTGACAGGTGTTCTGTTTGGTATGGAATTAACCTCTTTTCACATGTTCTATATACATAAGAGCAAATCATTAAGTCTATCCTTGGTACACATAGACAAGAGACAGAATCTGCTGTCTCTTGAGAATTACCCCGCCAAGCCGGAAGCCAGGTTCCATTATTCACTGATGAGAGAACAACAAATGATGGGGGATTCTATCAGCTGCATGGTCTAAATGTGATTGAACAGTGCATCCGGAAGCCCTGGGGGGGGACCAGGAGTTTTAATCCAACTATCGGTTACATTTTCCACTGCAGCCAAACAAAAGATTGGGGTTGGCTACTGGCACCTACACTTCTTGCCAGTGACCAACCAGTTTAGTGCAGTGATGAAAAGCACAGCACTCAGAGTCAGGCAGAACTGGGTTTGAATCCTGGAGCCACTACCTGCTAGCTGGGTGTCTTCTGGAAAGTTACATAAACTCCCAGAAGTCTAGTCTCCACATTTCTGTAACAGTGACATTCATCTCCTCTACCTACAGGCTGCTGTAAATGAGGTAATGCATGGAAGCCCCCAGCCAGAACCTGTCAAATAACAATTGCTCAATTAATAACATTTCTTCTCTGGCAACCTGATGAGTTGTCTTGATATCCATCCATTTTTTTCTTTGCTTGTTTACTCACTCAACAAATATTTTTGAGCCAGATACAAAGTACCAGGTAGTAACTATATACTGATGAATAAAATAAGCCTTGTCCCTATCTTCATGGAACTCACCATCAGGAGGGGACACATGTAATAAACAAATATGCAAATAAAACTTATAATTACATAAAAGTTCATGAAGAGAAAGATAAGGTTAAGGGAAAGAAAATAATGGGGGGAAGGAGGCATTTGGATAGAGTGCTGTGTTAGTCAGGGTCCTGGCAGGTAACTGCCAGGAAATGGAAAGTCCAAAAAATCTCCAAAAAATTGGAGATTGAGATGGAAAACTCAAGCAGAGTAATTGAGGAAAGTTTAAAGAAAGACTGATTGCCAAAAAAGTGTAAGGAGGGTTGACAGAAGCTAGCAAGGAGTGGTGAAATCCTCTGGCAGGGAAAGCAAGAGGAAATCTGGCAATCCACCTTTACCAACGGAACAGAGCAAGAGAAGGAATCTGTGGCTGCAGGAAGCATCTTGTTGACAGTAGCTTTCAAGAGAATGCAACTCATCAGAGAGGGAGGCTAAAGAAGAAGGACCCTGACCCCTCTCCACCCCAACCTTCTGATTCCAAGAGGAAGCCTGTTGGTGCCTCCCAGAGCACAGAACAGAGTAGAGAATGATGGTAAGAGCAACTGAGGAGCAATTAGAAACTATCCACCACAGGCAAACAAGAAAGGCTTTTCTGAGAAAGGGACCTGTAAGTGCAGGAAATAAGATTGCAAGGGAAGCAGCTAAGTCAAGTCCAGGAAAGATATTCAAGGTAGAGGTAACCACACAAGCAAAGGTCCTGAGGAGTGCATGTCTGATGGCCCACCAACAGAGGTCAGTGGGGCACAATCACAAAGGGTAAAGAGAAGAAAAGAGCATAATGAATTTGGACAAGTTCTCAGAGATTGTTGACCTGCTCGAGTCCTAAATCAAAAGAGAGAGACTTTCCTACCCACCAACTGAGTGCCAGCCCCTGGATTTTGATCTCCCAACTAGTATAGGCTAAACATATAAACTTACTATAAGTTAAAACCTTAGATAGCCTTCTGAACTTCTATTTCCAAATAGCATTTGATCCATCTGAAATACTGATTCCTTTTTCAATTTATGCTCAATATTGAATCTAAGATCAAGCTTAAAAACACTTTCCTTGAAATCAGCCTGACTTAACCATTAGAGAGAAGAGGAGGCATTTAATACCAACTTGTGCTGAAAAATAGTCCAGGGAACTCTGATTAAATTATGCACCTTCTTCTTCAGTGGCATCTAGGGGAGTGGTAGTTCACCAGAGCTCATGAGAAATTATAGCTTCTTTCCAGTCCTACCATCTGAACCCAGAGACTCCCCATGAGAGGGGTGGAAAAGATAGGAGCACTTAGAACTTGGGTTCCAAGAACCTTCCATGTTGACACAGACAGTCCATGAGACCAGTGCTGTAGCAGCTGGAAGATAGAGTCATTGAAGAAAGGCTCAAAAATAGTCACATCTAGAGGTTAGATTGGAGTTAGCAGTTGTAGTTAGAGGATAAGAATTGGGTGGAAAACTTCATCACCAGTTGACTGAGCATGAGTAACAGATGAGAAGTGGGATGGTGCTTATATGTGTGGGATTGTTGGTTCCAATTCTTCATTCCCTTCTATTATAGAATTACATGTCAACGTTCTTTGTCACATAACTTTACAGTATCCCCCAAAGACATAGGCTGTGTATACTTCTCTGTCTCTTTGATTTCGGACTTAGCTAGTAGAGGCTTTAAATGGACTTGTGTGGTTTGGCTCAATTTCCTATGGTCCTATCATCTCCCATGAGAAGAGCATACCACAAGAATCCACATGAATAGACAAGAGCCTGACTGGAGTCCAGCCTGGCCCAGCCAAATTCAGCTGAGATGAGACAAACTACAGCTAACTTGTAGACCCATGTGTTTATCATGCAGTATGAGCTGAAATGTTCATTACTTGGCAAAAATTAATACTATATTTTTAGCTAACATGTGGGGACAAAGGCTGGGATCGATGAGCAAATATGGTCAGGCTGGGGTGCTTTCTAGTGTATCTTTATGTGAGACAATGCATACTGTTATCTCAGAAGGTGATGGGTGGCAACCTACCTGGGGCTTCACCTCTCTATTTTCAGCAGTTCATGCAGGTAAGAGCCCTAAACTTCATCCAAAACTACTAATCCAAAGCCAGAAGGATTCTGTTGACATTAGTCAGAAGAAATATTTGCATCATGTTTCTCTTTTTCTTTGTTGTCCAAACCATTAATTCTAAGACTTATTAAGTTTCAAGATCCTACTTCCCCCTTAGGAGGCCCCACATATCAGATAATTGCAATATTTCTTTCCTCTCAATGCTTTTACCTCACCCCCATAACCTTTCGGACTGACTATCTCCTTAAGCAGTCATATGGCTTTTGTTCCCCACCCCATCCACTGGCTACATATGGCCCACACTTGACCATACTCCTTCAGTTATGATCTCACCAGAAAGACACCAGAATATCGCTACTGGAGGTTTAAAGCAGTACCTAAACTCAGAGGTGAAAATGTCAATACTATTCTTTGAAACACCTTTAAAGGAACGAGGAAAGAGCTTAATTATCTAGCTCATCTATTTCTCTACTAAGCCCAAAATACAGAGAGGAGAGCAAAAGGAACAGCTCTAATATTCAGAAAGAACCCCTTACTAATGTGTGACCCACTGGTTCAAAGCCCTGCTACACACCAGATACTCTATGAGGGGTGAGGAGGAGTATAAGGAATAAGAATAATTTTTCCTGCCCTCAAAGAGTTCATGGACTTTAAAAAAAAAAAAAAAAAGGCTTATGCAAATGCCGTCACTAAGACCAGTAATGCCTGAAACTGAAAACTAGCTCATGAACTGGCCAAACTCTTTTTCATAAAAAAAAAAAAAAAAAAAAAAGTCATTGAATCCTTACAAAATGCCTGCTATGGACCTAACATTTATGCCTCCCCCCATTCATATGTTGAGACCCTAACTCTCAATGTGAAGGTATTTGAGGGTGGCGATTTGGGGAAGTAATTAGGGTTAGATTAGATCATGAGGGTGAGGCCCTCATGATGAGAAAAATGTTCTTATGAAAGCGAATAAGACAAAATCTCTCTTCCTCTCTCCCTCCCTCCCTCCACTCTCTCTCTCTCTCCTTGTGTGTGTGTGTGTGTGTGTGTGTGTGTGTGTGCCCAAGGAAGACCCTGTGAGGACATAGCCAAGAAGAGGGCCCTCCATCAAGAACACAATCCTCCTGACACCTTGAACTCACTGTCCCAGCCGCCAGAACTGTGAGAAATACGTGTCTGTTGTTAAAGTCCCCAGGCTATGGTGTTCTATTATAGCAGCACAACCGGACAAAGACAATGCCCATTTTATAGAACAACAGAGACTTGGAAAGGTCAATGGAACTCAGGTAAGGTCACAACAGCCCACAGTGGTTGATGTGGCACTTAGGCTGGGTTCCTGATTCTGACCCTGAAGACCATTTGCTTAGCCACTGCCCTTCTTCCCTCTCCAGGGTCATAGTGCAGTAAGACCAGAGTCCCAGTAAAAGTTATCAAGCAAGATGGCCATACAGTGGACAAAGTGGCTCTCTGAGGGAGTAGAGAACCATATTACAAAGAAAATGAACCGTGAGTAGAGTATTGAAGAATGTACCAGATCTTACACACAGAAATAAAAGGAAAAGCATTTGGTCAAAGGGAACAGTACTTGCAAATGCACAGAGGTGTAAAAATCACAGACCATTCAAGGAGATTACAAAGAAAGGTGCAAGGGGATGGCAACAAAGAGGAAAAGATGACTCAGACAGAGAGGTCGACAGGTAGGTCAGTGCCCAACTAAAAAGGACCCTGAAGTGTCTTGCAAATTAAACAAATTCTTAGTACCCTTATAGGAATCATTTTTTTCTTTTATTTTTTCCTCTGATCTATCCTAGTTCGCATTTTTTGAAAATGAATCTCATTTTGCTGTTTATTACCCATATATTGAACCTGTCTATATCTCTTGGAATAAATTCTATCCATCATTCTTACTGGATTTATTCCAGCACCACCCGGGTTTGTATAATTTGCAAATTTCATTAGCATTCTCTTTACTTTCTCTTTGAAACCATTAATAACATTGTTGCATATGATCAGGCTTAACACCAATCTCTTTGGCACCCCTACTAATCAACTACCTCTGGCTGGATGTCACACTATTCATCACCATGCCTTGTTTACAGACCCCCTGAAAATTATCAATCCCTATGACAGTGTTCATATCCATGCCAGCGTCAATTAATTTCATAAGCAAAATTTCGTGATGTGGTATCAAATGCGTTACTAAAATCAAGATGTATTGCAATGACTTTGTTCCCCTCCACTCTGAATTTTAAATAGCTTTCGGATCCGTCCTGGATGATTTATTTGTAGCCACACCAAGCTGCTCATTCACTCGTGATTCCATTACTTTTTAGATGTTCTGGGTATTTTTCTCCATACACTTAAACTTCCTAGAGGTAATCTCAGGGATCATTCCTCTTTTAAAAAGATAGGTGAACACATTTGTTGCTGGCCTGAACTTCTATGATCTCTGCAAATATATCAAGTCGCTTAAAAAGCAATTCCTTTTTCCCTCATCTGACAGCTTTTATGAAGTAGCTAGGTGTGTCCACCGGCTCTGAGCTATTGCCCCTGTAAGCTAGTGTTAGACGCCACCCGCTGGGCCAGTGAGTATGCGTCACGGCTCACGGAGAGAAATATCATGGTTTCAGGGGCCCCTTCCAGTCCCCCTTGTGTCTCCATTCTGGAATGTTTTCATTACTCAGCCCTGTGTACAAATAATCTGCACCATGAGAGAGACTGGGGCCGATGTGTCCCGCTGTCAGCCAGTGCCTCCCCCACCCAAGATGCTGTGGGCTTTAGGAGCACAAATGAATTCTAAGGACATAATTAGGACTATAAATCTGCTGATTAAAAATCAGAATGTATCCAAAAGCTGTACCCTAGGGATTTTTGGCACATAGGCCATCATATGTTGTTAGGCTACTTTCTCATTTGTTCCTGCCTATGGCTTCTCACTCTCACCGTGGCTGATGAGCCAGTTTGACAGACAATAAGACCTTAAATAAATAAGGATAAATAAGGATTTATTTATTTATTTATTTGACAGAGGATGAGAGAGAGAGAGAGAGTACAAGCAGGGAGAGCGGGAGAGGGAGAAGCAGGCTTCTCACTGAGCAGGGAGCCTGATGCAGGGCTCCATCCCAGGACCCTGGGATCATGATCTGAGCCAAAAACAGACATTTAACTGACTGAGGCACCCAGGAACCCCTAAATATTAACAATTTCTATCCAAATATCCCTTTTGTCTCAAAATAAGAAAGGAGAAAACACAAGGGGAAAAGCTGACAAAACGAGAGGAAAGGAGAGGACTTTGATTACACACTCTTGAGGAAGGGAGAGTTTTATCATGAACTACACCAAAACTCAAGTGGGTTTTTTAGGCTTCAGTGATTTCCCATCATCACTCCTAGTGTGCAGGTTACATCTCCCGGGTACTTGCATGACCACTGTGCTGCTGACTCATCCTGGTTTCCAATACACACGCCCTTTACTGCTCAGACCAGGCTGCAACAGGCATTTGCCCACAGCTGCTCTAAATGCTTTTCTCAATAAAGCTGGCTTCATCCTAATATGTGATTTAGAGCTATGGGCCTCAACCTATCAGTAGGAGGCTTTGCGATGAGTGTGAAACGTGTGCCTTTAAAAAATCATATATACTGACACCTCAGTATGGGTGTGTGAGTGTGCATGTTTCCTTTGCCTCTAACTATCAGAGATATAATGGGCTTATGTTCACAGCAGCTGACCTTCTGCTAGGGCAGATACACAGAAAGTTTCAGCTGAGCCTCCCTCATTCTGGCCCTGAAGAACATGGCCTTTGCCTTCAACCAAATCTTCAAAGCCTCCTCTTGCCAGAGCACAAGCCCCTGGCTTCAACATGGTTGTCTTTATAGTGATGTGGATGGCCGCTGCACAGAGCTGGAGCTCCAGGCACTCTGAAGGTCCTCCCTGGAACACTCCACACATTAAGTACTCTGATCCCAGACCCCACCACAAAGTAAAATCACAAAGCACATCACCCTTATATTCCTCCATAAATTCATTTATCAGCTATGTATCAAACATTTGTCATGTCATGGTTCTTGACCCTAAGGTACATCAACAATGAAGATAGTTCCAAGTCTACCCACTGGAAAGTAAAAGTGAGGGAGTGAGAGGTCATAAGACATACACAGGTAGAGGAAACCATGCAAGACCAAACAGAGGCTGATGAAGATTGCAATCTGAGATTATGAGAATTCAGGGGATAAAGAAATCACCACTGGTCTGGGGAAACCCAAAAAGGCTTCATGAAGGATCACTCAGCAAGTTGAGACAGGGAAGGCTTTGCATATGGAGGAACATTGGTCTGTGTTGAATTGGGGCATACATAGAGATCAATGAGCAAGCAGCCATGATGGCGGAATATTCATGAATATAAATGGGTGACATTACAGGCAAAGGCCTTGAATGTCAAGCTGAGTTTGAGTTTAACCGAATTGGCAGAAATGCCTTCAAGGAGGCATAATTTAATCATACAACTTCTGTCATTAGAGTTGACTTGTTGACTGATGGTTCCAAATCCTGTGTGCACTGTGCTCTGTATGCCCTTCATGTAATTTACGGTGCTCCATCACATGAAAGGTCCCACAAGGGAGCCTATTAAAGGCGAATCATATGGAGTCAGTCTTCAGCAGTACTCAGAGTCAGCTGATGAGGAAAGGTTTAACTGGATTAAATTCTACATGTGCTAAATTTAACCCAGGGAAACTCACACCTTTTACTGAAATTCTCTTCTCCCCTGGCCCTCCTCCAGTTTCCAGGGGCACCCTTCTCTGGCTCTGTTCTTGTTTCTTATACCTCTGCCTGCTTTTATAGCAGACTTTGGTCTATTCCAGAATTCCACCCTTGCCCCTTCTCTTTTTTTGCCATCATACTAGTTCTGAGTAGGGAAAAATATCTTAGGCTATTACACCACCCAGCTTGTATTAAGACAGGTGAAGAATTCAAATTCACTTTAGAGACATGGTGAAAGAATATCAAGCTGAAAAATTAACATCAAAACTTATGATTGAAATGTGAAACTTCTGGGTCCCATAGGGGAAAAAAAAAAAAACCTAAACGTGTTCTATAGGAGGCATTCCCACAGCTCAAATACAACAGACTACTGCAAGAGAGAATCCCCCACCAAAGACAAACCCACAATTGAAACTTGAAAATCATGGGGAGAAAAACAAAATCATGGACACATACCAACCAAAGGAGAATCAGCAGTTGCAGCAAACAGTAGAATTAGCATTCCAAGAACCAGAAATGCCTGTAATACCTAAATACTAAAATCTGGTATTCCTAAAATACTAAAGAGAACAAAAGAGTAGAAACATTAATGATAGAATAAGACACCAATTTAAAAATGGATTTTTTTAAATCAACTAAGACTGAAAAAAATGAATGCAAAATGTATTATATACAATATGCAATGGACAAATTAAACAACAGATCAATGAACCAGAATGAATAGCTAAAGAATCAATCCAGAATGCACACAGGCACATAAAGAGATAAACAATGTCAACAAAAGCTTCAAATATATAGTGAATAGAATGAAACCATCTAGTGTATATTTAATAGGATAGACAGGAGAAGAAAATAAAGACAGGAGAAATACAACATTTGAATTTCCTGGGAATGAAGAAAAATTTAAGTTCCCAGATTGAAAAATCAAAGTGAAGTCTAATCTTGATCAATAAAAACAATTAGAGAAAATTATTCTTTTTAAGCCAACATTGATCTAATAATAAAAAATTTAATTCTGTACAAGCCCACAAAAAGGGATCTTGACAAATTCCAAAGACTAAGTGTCATACAGCCCAAGTTCTTTGTAATTCTTTGATGCTGGTATTTAAAAAAAAAAAGGGCAATAATTGGCACATCATCAAGATAAAAAGCATCTGTGAAGCAAAGGAAACAGTCAACAAAACTAAAAGGCAACACACGGAATGGGAGGAGATATTTACAAATGATATGGCAGGTAAAGGGCTAGTATCCAAACTCTATAAAGAACTTAACAACTCAACACCCCAAAAATAAAAAATCCAGTTAAGAAATGGACAGAGGGTGAGGAGCAAGATGATGTAGTAGTTGGAAACCTAAATATCATTGGGTCCCAGGGGTTCAGCTGGATAGTCATCAAACCATTCTGAACACCTACAAACTCAACAGGAAATCGAAGAGAAGAGCAGCCATTCTAGGAACAGAAAAGCGACCACTTTCTGGAAGGTAGGACATGCAGAGAAGTTAATCTGAGGCGATATATGGGAAGAGAGACCATGGGGAAAAGGGCCAGCTCCCAGCAAGTGGTAGAACAGCAGAGCTCAAAATCGGAACTTTTAAAAGTCTGCTCCACTGAAGGACGTCATTCCAGAGGCTAAACTGGGGGTGGAGGCCTCACAGGGACAGTGTGGTCTCAGGACCCGCAGGGTCACAAAAGACCAGGGGTTCCTGAGTGTAGCAGAGCCCCCCGGTCTCAGAGTGGAGAAGTCGGCTACAGAGACAGAGCTGAGGAGTGCACTCTCAGCTCAGGGTTACCTTAAATAGTGATCCAGGGCACAGTCGGGTCACTACTCTTTGGGCAGGGATCCCACAGATGGCAGATCCATGGAAAACCTCCCCCTCCTCTGGGAGGAGGGGTGCGGGAGTGTGCTGCAGGAGACTTGAATCTGGGCCATGTGCAAGAGATAGAAACACTCGGTCACAGGGTGGGTGAGCTTGGAGTGCAGCCCGAGACCAGGGAGACAGGAGAAACTGACTACTTTTCTCTGAGGGCACACTGAATAGTGGGGCCCTGAGCTCTCAGCTCCTACAGAAGAGATTGGGAGGCCGCCATCTTCATTCTCCACCTCCAAAACTGTACAGAAAGCATTCAGGGAACTAAAGTTGCCAAGAGCGAACCTGAGCAGATTACTTATCTTGGCCCCTGCCAAGGGTGGTGCAATTCTGCCTCAAGCAAAGATATTTGAGAATCACTGCAATAGGCCCCTCCCCCGGAAGATCAGCAAAGAACAGCCATCCAAGATCAACTCCACCAATCAATGAGAACTGCAAAATGACAGAGCTGGGTGAATACAGCATATAGAATTCATGGCATTTTCCCCATGATTCTTTAGTCTTTCAAAGTTAAATTTTTTTAATTTTTTTTTCTTATTCTGTTTTGTTTAATTTTTCCTCTTTCCTATTTTAACCTTTTTTTAACTATTTTATCTTCTCAATCCCTTTTTTTTAATTAACATATAATGTATTATTTGCCCCAGGGGTACAGGTCTGTGAATCATCAGACTTGCATAATTCACAACACTCACCATAACACATATCCTCCCAATGTCCATTACCCAGCCACCCTATCCCTCCCTCCCACCCCCCAGCAACTGTCAGTTTGTTTCCTGAGATTAAGAGTCTCTTATGGTTTTTCTCCCTCCCAATCCCATCTTGTTTCATTTTTTCCCTCTCTAACCCCCCTGCCCTCCCTCTCAATACCTTTTGAAAAAATATTTTTTAACGTAATTGTTATAGTCATTTTCTATCAATATTGTATTTAATCTTATTTTTTATATACATATAGGTTTTTCTTTCTTTAAAATTTTGGGATACAGTTTCTTTTAACAGATCAAAATATACCCTAAATCCTGAACATAGATTTATTCTAGTCTCCAGTCTCATCACATTCTTTCCTCTTTTTTTTTTTCTTTTTTCAACCAACTTCCTATCTTATCAGTTCCTTTTAGAACATATTTTAATCTTCAAATTTACAGTCATATTCCATCCCTTCATAGTGTTTATCCTTATTTTTGTGTATATATATATATATATATACATGTATGTATATATATATATGTATATATATATACATGTATGTATATATATATATATGTATATATATATAAGTTCTTCTTTCTTTAAAGTTTTAGGAAGCAGTTTCTTCTAACAGATCAAAATGCACCCAAAATCAAATATGAAGTATGTGGCTCTGTTCTGTTCACCAGTTTTATATATATATATATATATATATATATATAGAGAGAGAGAGAGAGAGAGAGAGAGAGAGGTTGTTCTTTTTTTTTTTTTTTCTTCTCCTTTTCTTCTCCCCACCCCTCCCCAGTTTTGGGTCTCTTCCAATTTGGTTAGTGTGTTTTTTCTGGGGTCATTGCTACCCTTTTAGTATTTTGTTCTCTCACTCATCTATTCTTATCTGGGTAAAATGACAAGACAGAAAAACTCACCTCAAAAAAAAAAAAAGAACAAGAGGCAGTACTGATGTCTAGGGATCTAATCAATGCAGACATTAGTAAGATGTCAGAACTAGAGTTCAGAATGACAACTATCAAGGTGCTAGCTGGGCTCAAAAAAGCATAGAAGATACTAGAGAACTCCTTTCTGGGGAAACAAAATCCCTTTCTGGAGAAATAAAAGAACTAAAATCTGGAGAAATGAACTAAAATCTAACCAAGTTGAAATAAAAAAACTATTAATGAAATCAAAGACTATAAATCAAAGTAACTATTAATTATTTAAAACTATTAAAACTATTAATCAAAATAAAAATGGAAGCTCTTACTGCTAGGATGAATGAGACAGAGGAGAGAACTAGTGATATAGAAGACCAAATGATGGAAAATAAAGAAGCTGAGAAAAAGAGAGATAAACAACTATTGGAACATGAGGGGAGAATTTCAGAGATAAGTGATACCATAAGATAAAACAATATTAGAATAATTGGGATCCCAGAAGAAGAAAGAAAGAGAGGGCCACAAAGTATATTGGAACAAATTATAGCAGAGGACTTCCCTAATTTGGTGAAGGGAACAAGCATCAAAATCCAGGAGGCACAAAGAACCCCTCTCAAAATCAATAAAAATAGTTCAACACCTAATAGTAAAACTTACAAGTCTCAGTGACAAAGAGAAAATCCTAAAGGCAGCTTGGGACAAGAGGTCTGTAACATACAATGGTAGAAATATTAGATTGGCAGCAGACCTATGCACAGAGGCCTGGCAGGCCAGAAAGGACTGGCATGAAATAATCAGAGAACTAAATGAGAAAAATATACAGCCAAGAATATGATATCCAGCAAGGCTGTCATTGAAAATTGAAGGAGAGATAAAAAGCTTCCAGGACAAACAAAAACTAAAAGAATTTGCAAACACCAAACCAGCCTATAGGAAATGTTGAAAGCGATCCCCTAAGCAAAGAAAGAGCCTAAAAGTAACAGACCAGAAAGGAACAGAGACAATATACAGTAGCAGTCACCTCACAGACAATATAATGGCACTAAATTCCTATCTTTCAATAGTTACCTTGAATGTAAATGGGCTAAATGAAAGACACAGGGTATCAGAATGGAATAAAAAAATAAGACCCATCAATATGCTGTCTGGAAGAAATTCATTTTAGACCCAAAGACACCTCCAGATTTAAAGTGAGGGGTGGAAAACAATTTACCATGCTAATGGACATCAAAAGAAAGCAGGGCTGGCAATCCTTATAACAGATAAATTAGATTTTAACCAAAGACTATAATAAGAGATGAGGAAGGACACTGTATCATACTTAAAGGGTCTGTCCAATGAGAAGATCTAACAAGTTTAAATATCTATGCCCCTAATATGGGAGGAGCCAATTATATAAAACAATTAATAACAAAATCAAAGAAACACAGTTGACAATAATACAATAATAGTAGGGGACATTGACATCCCCCTCACTGTAATGGACAGATCATCTAAGCAAAAGATCAACAAGGAAATAAAGGTCATAAATGCCACACTGGACCAGATGGACATCACAGATATATTCAGAACATTCCATCCCAAAGCAACAGAACACACATTCTTCTCAAGTGCACATGGAACATTCTCCAGAATAGATCACATCCTGGGTCACAAATCAGGTCTCAACTGGTACCAAAAGATTGGGCGCATTCCCTGCATATTTTCAGATCACAATGCTTTGAAACTAGAACTCAACCACAAGAGAAAAGGTAGAAAGAACTCAAATACATGGGGGCTAAAGAGCATCCTACTAAAGAATGAATGGGTCAACCAGAAAATTAAAGAAGAATTTTTAAAATTCATGGAAACAAATGAAATGAAAACACAACTGTTCAAAATATTTGGGACACAGCAAAGGCAGTCCTGAGAGGAAAGTATATAGCAATACAAGCCTTTCTCAAGAAAGAAGAAAGGTCTCAAGTACCTACACCTAAACCTAACCCTACACCTAAAGAAGCTGGAGAAAGAACAGTTAAGAAAACTTAAACCCAGCAGTAGAAGAGAAATAATAAAGATGAGAGCAGAAATCAATGAAATAGAAACCAAAGAATCTTAGAACAAATCAATGAAACTAGGAGCTGGTTCTTTGAAAGAATTACTAAGATTGATAAACCCCTAGCCAGACATATCAGAAAAGAGAAATGACCCAAATTAATAAAATCATGAATGAAAGAGGAGAGATCACAACCAATACCAAGAAAGACAAGCAATTATAAGAACATCTTATGAGCAACTATACACCAGCAAATTTGACAATCTGGAAGAAATGGATGCATTCCAAGAGACCTATAAACTACCAAAACTGAACTAGGAATAAATAGGAAACTTGAACAGACCCATAACCAGTAAGGAGTTTGAAGCAGTCATCAAAAATCTCCCAAGAAACAAGAGCCCAGGGCCAAACAACTTCCCAGGGAAATTCTACCAAACATTTAAAGAATTAATACCTATTCTCCTGAAACTGTTCCAAAAAATAGAAATGGAAGGAAACCTTCCAAACTCATTTTATGATGCCAGCATTGCCTTGATCCCAAAACCAGACAAAGACCCCGCCCCCTCCCATCAAAAAGAATTACAGGTGAATATCCTTGATGAACATGGATGCAAAAATTCTCACCAAAATGCTAGCCAATAGGATCCAACAGGATGGTAAAAGGATTATTCACCATGACCAAGTGGAATTTACTCCTGGGCTGCAAGGTTGGTTCAACATCTGTAAATCAATCAATGTGCTACAATACATGAATAAAAGAAAACACAAGAACCATATGATACTCTCAATAGATGCTGAAAAAGCATCTGACAAAGTATAGCATCCTTTCTTTATCAAAACTCTTCACAATGTAGGGATAGAGGATACATATGTCAATATCATAAAAGCCATCTATGAAAAACCCACAGCATATATCATTCTCAGTGGGGAAAAACTGAGAGCTTTTCCCCTAAGGTCACGAACATGGCAGAGCTATCCATTATCACCTCTGTTATTCAGCATAGTACTAGAATTCCTAGCCTCAGCAATCAGACAACAAAAAGAAATAAATGGCATCCAAATCAGCAAAGAATTCAAACTCTTACTCTTTGCAGATGATATGATACCTTATGTGGAAAACTCAAAAGACTCCACTCCAAAACTGCTAGAACTCATACAGGAACTCAGTAAAGTTTCAGGATATAAAATCAATGCACAGAAATCAGTTGCATTTCTATACACCAACAGCAAGACAGAAAAAAGAGAAATTAAGGTGTCGATCCCATTTACAACTGCACCCAAAACCATAAGATATCTAAGAATAAACCTAACCAAAGAGGCAAAGAGCCTGTACTCAGAAAACTATAAAGTACTCATGAAAGAAATTGAGGAAGACACAAAGAAATGGAAAAACGTTCCATGCTCATAGATTGGAAGAACAAATATTGTGAAAATATCAATGTTACCTAAAACAATTTACACATTTAATGCAATCCCTAAGATACCATCAAAGTTTTTCAAAGAAATGGAACAAATAACCCTAAAATTTATATGGAACCAGAAAAGGCCCTGAATAACCAGAGGAATGTTGAAAAAGAAAACCAAAGTGGCAGCATTACAATTCCAGACCTTAAGCTCTATTACAAAGCTGTCATTATCAAGACAGTATGGTACTGGCACAAAAACAGACACATTGAGGGGCACCTGGGTGGCTCAGTGGGTTAAAGCCTCTTCCTTCGGCTCAGGTCATGATCCTAGGGTCCAGGGATCGAGCCCCACATCAGGCTCTCTGCTCAGCAGGGAGCCTACTCCCTCCTCTCTCTGCCTGCCTCTCTGCCTACTTGTGATCTTTCTCTGTGAAATAAATAAAAAATCTTAAAAAAAAATTTTTTAATTAAAAAAAAAAAACAGACACATTGATCAATGGAACAGAATAGAGGCCCAGAAATAGACTCTCTAGTCTATGATCAACTAATCTGCAACAAAGCAGGAAAGAATGCCCAATGGAAAAAAGACAGTCTCTTCAACAAATGGTACTGGGAAAATTGGACAGCCACATGCAGAAGAATGAAACTGGACCATTTCCTTACACGACACATAAAAATAGACTCAAAATGGATGAAAGACCTCAATGTGAGACAGGAATCCATCAAAACCCTTGAGAAGAACATAGGCAGCAACCTCTTTGACCTCAGCTGCAGCAACTTCTTCCTAGAAACATCACCAAAGGGAAGGGAAACAATGGCAAAAATGAACTATTGGAAGTTCATCAAGATCAAAATCTTTTGCACAGCAAAGGAAACAATCAACAAAACCAAAAGACAACCAACAGAATGGAAGAAGATATTTGCAAATGACATATCAGATAAAGGGCTAATATCCAAAATCTATAAAGAACTTATCAAACTCAACACTTAAAGAACAAATAATCCAATTAAGAAATGGGCAGAAGACATGAACAGGTATTTCTCCAAAGAAGATGTGCAAATGGCCAACAGACACATGAAAAAGTGCTCAACATCACTCAGCATCAGGGAAATACAAATCCAAACTACAGTGAGATAGCACCTCACACCAGTCAGAATGGCTAAAATTAACAAGTCAGAACACAACAGATGTTGGTGTGGATGAGGAGAAAGAAGAACCCTCCTACACTGTTGGTGGGAACGCAAGCTGGGAAGCCACTCTGGAAAACAGTATGGAAGTTCCTCAAAAACTTGAAAATAGAGCTACCCTATGACCCAGCAATTGCACTAATGGGTATTTACCTTAAAGATACAGATGTAGTGATCTGAAGGGGCACGTGCACCCAAATGTTTATAGCAGCAATGTCCACAATAGTCAAACTATGGAAAGAACCTAGATGTCCATCAACAGATGAATGGATAAAGAAGTGGTATATATCTACAATGGAATACTATGCAGCCATCAAAAGAAATGAAATCTTGCCATTTGTGATGACGTGGATGGAACTAGAGGGTATTATGCTTAGTGAAATAAGCCAATCAGAGAAAGACAATTATCATATGATCTCCCGATATGAGGAAGTTGGGATGCAACATGGTGGTTTGGGGGGTAGGAAAGGAATAAGTGAAACAAGACGGGATCAGGAGGGAGACAAACCATAAGAGACTCTTAATCTCACAAAACAAACTGAGGGTTGCCAGGGGGAGGGGGGTAGGGAGAGGGTGGTGGGGATATGGACATTGGGGAAGGTATGTGCTATGGTGAGTGCTATGAAGTGTGTAAACCTGGTGATTCACAGACCTGTAACCCTGGGGCTAATAATACATTATATGTTAATTAAAAAAATTTTTTTAAAGAAGATGTGGTATGTATATATACAATGGAGTACTATGCAGCCATCAAAAAAGCTTGCCATTTGCAATGATGTGGATGAAACTAGAGAGTATTATGCTTAGCGAAATAACTCAATCAAAGAAAGACAATTATCATATTATCTCTCTGACATGAGGAATTTGAGAGGCAGGGCAGGAAGTCGTGAGGGAAAGAGAAGGGGAAAATAATCAAACAGGATGGTACCAGGATGGGAGACAAACCATAAGAGACTCTTAATCTCGGGAAACAAAATGAGGGCTGCTGGGGGTGTGGGAGGGTAGGGATAGGGTGACTGGGTTATGGACACTGGGGAGGGTATGTGCTATGGTGAGTGCTGTGAATTGTGTAAGACTGAGGATTCACAGACCTGTACACCCAAAGCAAATAATACATTACATATTAATAAAATTTAAAAAAAGAAAAGTATTATATGAGACATCCTTATACCAGGAAATTATTTGTCTAAAATTATAATTTACCTGGGGGGCCTGGATGGCTCAGTCAGTTAAATGTTTGCCTTTGGCTCAGGTAATGATCACAGGGTTCTGGGATGGAGCCCCACATCTGGCTCCCTACTCAGCAGAGAGTCTGCATCTCTCTCTCCCTCCACCCCTCCCCCTGCTTGTGCTCTCCCTCACTCTCAAATACATAAATAAAGTCTTTTTAAAAAATAAAATAAAATAAAAATTTTAAAAAAAGAAATGGGTGGAAGACATGAACAGATACTTCTCCAAAGAAGACATACAGGTGGCCAACAGATACATGAAAAAATCCTCAACATCACTTATCATCAGGGAAATGCAAATCAAAACCACAATGAGATACTACCTGACACTTTTCAGAAGGACAAACATGAACAACACAGGAAACAACAGGTGTTGGAAAGGATGCAGAGAAAGGGGAACCCTCTCCCACTGTTGGTTGGAATGCAAATTTGTGCACCCACTCTGGAAAACAGTATGGATGTTCCTCAAAAAGTTAAAAATAGAACTACCCTATGACCCAGAAATTGCCCTACTAGGTATTTATACAAAAATAGTGATTCAAATGGGCACATGCACCTCAATGTTCATAACAGTAATGTCTACAGTAGCCAAACTATGAAAAGAGCCCAGATGTCAATCAACAGATGAATGTATAAAGAAAATGTGGTATGTATATACAATGGAATATTACTTGGCCATCAAAGAGAATGAAATCCTGCCATTTGCAATGACATGGATGGTGCTAGAATGCATTATGCTAAACAAAATAAGTCAGTCACAGAAGGCCAAATACCATAAGATTTCAGTCATATGTGGAATTTAAGAAACAAACCAGATGAACATAGGGGAAGGGAAGGAAAAATAAAATAAGTTAAAGACAGAGAGAGAGGCAAACCATAAGAGACTCTAAACTACAGGGAACAAACAGGGTTGCTGGAGGGGAGGTGGGTGGGTGGAGGGGTCAATTGGCAATTAAGGAGGGCACTTGATTTAATGAGCCCTGGCTATTATATGCAACTGATGAATCACTAAATTCTACCACTGAAATTAATACTACACTGTATATAGTAGTAATTAAATTAAATACTTTAAATTTAAATTAAAATTCAAGTATAAATTGAATTTAAATAAAGTCTTAAAAGAAAAATAAATACATACATACATAAAAACATAAATAATAAAAATTTTAAAAATAAAAATAAAGCGGAGGAGGAGTCAAGATGGCGGAGAAGTAGCAGGCTGAGACTACTTCAGGTAGCGGGAGATCAGCTAGATAGCT
>NW_019154104.1:7340316-7480888 GCF_002288905.1 Enhydra lutris kenyoni | reverse complement strand
TTTTTTTTTTTTAATTTAAATTCAATTAGCCAATATATAGTGCATCATCAGTTTCAGAAGTAGTGTTCAATAATCCATAAGTTATGTATAACACCCGGTGCTCATCACATTATGCTGAGCAAAATAAGTCAATCAGAGAAAGACAAGTATCATATGTTTTCACTCATAGGTGGTTTATAAGAAACAGCAAAGAGGATCATAGCAGAAGGGAGGGACAATTGGGTGATGGAAATTTGGAATTTCTGTGGAAAGTTTTGAATGGCTATTGGAAGTATGAACAGGAGAATGACATAACAGGTATTATGTTTGAGGAAATTCTCTTCAGGTGCAGCATGGAAGATGGCTCTGGTAACACGACCTGATTGGAAGTAGGGAGGGATCCAGACAAAAATAAGTAACTAGGACCAAGACAGGCACTCCCTCTAGGAATAGAGAGAGTGTGATGCATTTGATGCATTTGAGAGGCATGGAAACCAAAGAAACCAGTGGGAACCTCCATGTCACCCGCTAAGGACACCTTCAGATCCCATGTCTCATGTTTCATGTAAGTGGTAACTAAAGCCTTGAGTACAGATGAAGTTACCAGGGAAAGCATATGGAGTAAGAGGAGCAATGGACCCAAAAGCACTCTGAGAAACACCAGCATTTAGGGTCTCAGCACTCTTGAAAGAGATCCAGAAGGAATAATCACAGATACATGAGGAAAACCAAGATTTCATAAGAGAAGAGAAGTCCAAGTGTAAAGCAAATGATACAATCAGGGCCTATTCTCAAGAGAAGTCACACAAATCAAGGAAAGAATGTGTCCATTGGATTCCCAGTTGTGGGAGTCTTGCTGAACTTGGAGAGAAGAGTTTTAGCAGAATGTCAGGGGTAGACATGGAAAGGGTATGAACTGAGGATTGAATGTAAGGTGAGGAAATGTAAATGATTATTGAGGTTCCTGTTTCCTGAGGCTTGGCTGGGCATGTAAGGAGACAAGGTCTCATTGGATGAGAGTTACCTGACTTAAAAGAATGCTAAGCCTCTCAAATAGGTAAAACTGAATAGCAATTTGTTGGAAGGAAGAAGGAAAAAAGGAAAGAAGGAAGGGAGAGAGGGAGTTGAGGAATAGAGAGGGAAGGAGTGGGGAAGGGAGGAAGGAAGGAAGGAGGGGAGGAAGGAATTTTACCAAGATTTAATTCCTGGTAGAATTTTGTTTCTGTAGATACATTTGAATCTTTCAAACTAACAGAAAATTTAAAGTAGACAACTTATCTCATTATTCTTCTTATCTTAGTTTTCAAAGTATGTGAAAGTCATCCTATTCCAATGTACTCAAATATTTTCAACATGGATGCCTACAAACCTTAAGCTTCATTCAGATCTTCTAACCCTTGCTTTGGTTTTTGTGTTTCCAACAGAGCATCTATAAAGCACCCACAAAGTAGGAGGCAGAATTCAAGCCAGAGAAAGGACAGTGCCCCTTCTCTGTCTCTCATCACTCCAATCAAGAAATAACTTCTCAGCCTATTTAATGAATTTCTCTAAAGCCCACCCCTCCTGATCCCTGAGTTGTCAGGCTGTGGTATAAATTGTCCTGCCTGACAACTCAATCACAGATTCCTTTGACAGGTAAATGCAGAGGCTCCATTCTTTACCTAAAGTTCTCTCCATCCAGAGCAACTTAAATTCAATAAATGGCCACTCCTTAAAGTTCAGAGAATAGTTTTTGTTGTGTCATGTTGTGGTTTCCACTGGTTTGTGTGTTATGAGAGTGCTAGAACAGAGTTCACCCACAGGATTGTGTCTGAGTAATTTTTTTTTCATGAATACGATAGGGGTTTGAGGTAGAAATTTTAATGGGAAAAGCAGAAAAATACAGTATTAACAACCCCATTTAGAGTCATGATTGATTTCACTGATTTGGATTTTCTGCCCTTTTCTGGAAAGAAAAAATTATAAATATCACTGAAAACGTTTATCACCTGAGATGCACCATTTGGAAAAGAAAACAGGAGAACATATTTTTAAACCATAAATTTCTACCGTGTACACCCCTCACATAAATAAGCAGCCCCAGCCTTTGCAAGAAATATTAAAGTTCATTTAAATTGCAAATCTGACCTTATTAAAATAGCTTTCTCAAAGAGCCATAAACAAATAGAGTGCATTAGTAATACTGCCAAACAACAGAATACATTCTCATCCAGTTCTGTAATTAAAGTGGAAAAGTAGAATTTTCACAGTTCTGAATGACTCAGAGATGGAAGAAGAAACATGTGATGACAATCTTGAGGTGGGGAGAAGGCATCCATCTGGAGGGTCCCTTCAAAAACATCTCTGCACAATGATTCTGAAAGTCAATATAAGCTCTTATGAGCAGCTTGGAAACATTATTATATTGCCACTAAACTAATGTGCTTTTGAATACTTTTCTCCACAGCTACCACATTCCCTTTTAACGCTGGAGGCACAACTATTACGATTTACTATGTTTGGGGTAAGAATAAAAATGAACAATTAAGAATGAGCTTGTATCTGCAAAAGGCAAGGAAGAGCCAATAAATTTCAGAATTAAAAGCCAAACAGGCTGGGCTGGTTACCAGGTTTATGGAAAATCCATACCTGAAGGTATATTTAAATTAGTGGATTGTCAGCAAGCAAATGGTTTCCTTTTACTTAGAAAAATAATCCAAGGTGCCATAGGCCACACAAATCAGATGGAGTTGAAGAACTTGACTTGGTTCTAGCTGGGTTTAGCAACTGTGAATTTATGGTTAAGGAAGGGCTTCCGTGAGGTCCAAAGCAAAGTAATGAGAGTAATGAGTTTTAAAGAATTAAAATAAATAGATGAAGGTTCAGGACAGATCACAAACAGAGCTCTTCATTGACTTAAAATGAGATGGTCACCCAAAATACACTAGCTTCTTAAATTTTGTTAATTTTTAAATTTGTTTATTTTTTGTTAAAATTAATTAATTGTTAATTTATTAACAAATTAATTGTTAGTTTTGTTTACTTTTTTGTTAATTTTGTTCTATCTAGATGTGGGTTTTTTTAAAGATTTTATTTATTTGACAGACAGAGATCACAAGTAGGCAGAGCGGCAGGCAGAGAGACAGGAGGAGGCAGGCTCCCCGCTGAGCAGAGAACCTGATGTGGAGCTTGATCCCAGGACCCTGGGATCATGACCTGAGCCAAAGGCAGAGGCTTTAATCCACTGAGCCACCCTGGATTCCCTAGATGTGTTTTTTTTAAATTTATTCATTGATTCACTCAACAAATGTTTCTGGAATACCTACTCTGCACTAGACACAGAACTCAGTGCTGAGGATGTAATATGAACAAAATAAACACAATTCCTGCCATAGCTAAGTTTACGACTTAATTTCATATAATCTGTTTAGGAAGGCAGGATAAGTTTCACCTCATTTTATAAATATTTCTAACAAAAATAATTCAAATAAGCTTTGATGCCTAAGTGGTTTGCTTTTTGTTGTGCCTTTAAGAAGTGATGAGTGTGTGAGTGTACGAGTGTGTGTGTGCATGTGTGTGTGTGTGAGAGAGAGAGAGAGAGACAGAGAGAGAGAGAGAGAGAATTTCACTTGTGGATATTCTCTAAGATTTTAATAATTTCAAGCGCCTTTCACTGAGAGCACTGTGTACCTCAGACAAGCTGACATACATCCCTTCATCTCACTTGTGCATGAGCCCTTGGTAAATAGACCTGTCCCCTAAAACTTGCCACTCACCAGCTTCCTATGTTGTCCCAGAATAAAGAGAAAACTAACTTGTGTATGAAGCCAAAATAGCAGCATCAGGCTCAAACTTTACAGCATGGCATCCTGAGTGGTCTCTTAGCCTCTTCGAGCCTCAATTTCCTTTTGTGAAGTGAGGAAATAATTTCAACTTCCTCTTCCTGTTCAGAAGATAACGTGAGATCACACAGAATAAAGGCAGTATGAGTGCTGGTGTCCAGATGCAATAGCTGTGTCTACCACTTCTACAAACTACTACTGTTACAGTTGGGGCTCTGTGATAACAGAGAGATTCTCAAGAGAAAAACAGACAAGTGTTTTGACATGTGTTCTGCACATGTAACACATGAGAAGACTCAGAGATAAGTAACTCAAAGAAGTGGCTTAGAACTCGGGCTTGTATAGCAGTTCCAACAAAGAACAATACATTTATAGAGAAATGAGGAAAATGATTTGAGACTTCCGAAGGTAGTAAACTATGGGAAGGTAAGTAGAATGGAAACTGATGGTAGTTAAAAGCTGGTGACATAGATGCCTCTGGTGCCATATCCAGGCTGATATGGAGCTAAAATTGTCTCTTATGATTACCTTTTGTCCTCCTTGGAAAAGAAAGAAGAAGAGACACCCTTGAAATGTTGTGTCCTGCTTTCAGGTGAATAGGGGGAAGGTGGGGAGCTTTCCTTGTAGCTGCTTCTTCTCAACTGCCTTCAGCTCAAAATGATCCTATGCCAAAGTGACATATTTTGGGGTGACATGTTCTATGTCCTCCAAGGACAATGGCTCTCTGCAGGCCAACCAACTGTTTGTACTTGGCTGCTAAAAGTATCCTCAAATTAGGCTGAGGCTGCAACCGGGCCACTGGCAGAATGAATACTAAGCATATGTGTCTGACGCTGACACACCCAAAGATAAATCAACACTGAAATTCCCCAGGATTTTCAGAGCATCTGCCTCCACTTGCGTGGAGTTGAGGTTTTATTCTTTGAACCCACTTTGTTTAATCATCAAATGCTAATTGAACCCCTTCCTTGAATCATGGTAGGGACTTAGATTTCACAGGTGCCACAGGGACCCACTGAAGAGTTAATATGCACTCGTACATACCCAGCACAGTATGCATTCAATTATTTTTGTTCCCATATAATAAAAGATCTGAATACAACAGTCTGCTAAAACAGAAATGGAAAAAAATAAAAGAGAGAGAAAGAAAGAAAGAGAGGCAAACCACCAGACTAATGGAGTTACTGAACTTAAGCATTTCATTTTGTTCTATATAAGCAATTCAGAGTTAGGAACGTGTTTTAGTTCTTGTCATTTTTTTCTCTCTGTAACACCAGGAGAGAAAGTTTCAAATGACTAATGACTAAAATGGCCCCAGATTTCTCATTCAGAAAGGACCATTTTCTATGTTTGAAATGTAATGAGAAAAATATCCATCAATGCTAAGCGCTTGAGTGTGGCTATTCCCAACTAATAAATCACAAACCTTGGTCAATCTGTTGATCCCAAAGCCTGACCTGAGAGATTGCCATGCTCCTCCCTTTTTCTGCTCTGAACCCACTTCTCCAGAGTCCCATGCCTCACATGGGATTGCCACTGTTGGGGAGGTAGGGATGTGAGCAGCCTCCATGCCCCATGCCCTCTGCCACCCTCCATATGTGATTCATGTTGCTGCTATGACATCAAGTTACTACCAAATTATAACCACTATCCCAATTCCGCTGTCATTTATATCACTTACAACACCATCCTCTCAACCCAAACCAGTGATGTCAAGACTCAAAGACATGGAAAGGTCATTCACTATTAGAGAAGGTCGGGGAAGCCACTGGAACAGAATCCCAAGTGATCTGGGTGTTAGCATTCAAGTTAAGAGCCATTGTCTCCACCTCCACTGTGGCCTGCCCAAAGGCTGTGGAAGAGTACAGTGGGGTGGGAAAGAGTGTGGGGAGGAAAACAAACCCCCCTTGGGCATCAGTAACCCCAGAGAAATAGCCCATTGTCTCCACTCAGTCAGTGCATGCGCCCTTCCTCCTATGAATTCCAGCTCAGGAAATAAAATCAAGAGACTGGAACTCAGAGACAACAAGGGGCAAAATTGATTAAAGCTTCAATTTTCCATGTAATACAGCTTGAAGATAGCAAGCTGTATGACTCCTTGAGGGGATAACAAAGAATGTGATGCATTTCTCTGAAGGCTTAGGAAAAGGATCCCCCAGCATCGTATGTGGTTTTATTTCCTGGAAATCAGAAGAAAGCACTCTTCCCCTCCACACTGGTACTTTTCTATGACTTAAGCAACACCCTAGAAATCCCCACCAGGCGATAGCTACAGGTCTGGCCTGAAAGTCGGCTGAGTCAGCAGGTATTTATCACCTACTCTATACATCACCAGGTGTCTCGCAAGGTTGAATTTACAGAATAAACTCAAACATTCTTCTCCCCAGAGAAGTTCAGTCAGGATGGAGAAGCAGTATCTCTGTACACAAAATGAGAGACCAAAAGAGATGAGCACAGAATCTGGTACAATGTATACGTACGATAGAAATAAAGATGGCCGGGACAAAAGAAAGGCAATAGGAAAGGCAACATGAGATGGAAAGTTCCGGACAAGTTTAGAAGAATGCATAGTTCTGCTGGTGGTGTTCCAGGCACCCTTTGGGGGCTTGCAAACTCCATACTGTAGAGTCGTGTCCTACCCACCATCACGTGGAGCTAGATTCAGATTTCCAGATTCCAGAAGCCTGCTATCTGCGTTTCTGGAAGCTGTCCAAGACCACAAAACTCCTACCTACTCAAAAATCTCAGGGTGAGCAGAAATGGGTACACCCCAGCTAATGGAGAATGTGCATACTGGCAGACTTAAACGGGGATTGGCGGGGGCAGGGGGGGATCATTTGGCAGGAAGTTTTCAAAGCTTCACAAATATGCCTTCTTTGGCTCCAATAATTCTATGTGGAAGAATTTATGCTAAGGAAAAAATAAGGCTGTGCATAAAGATTTTTTAGCTGTGTCCATTTTTATACATATCATAAAAAGTTTGAAGCGACCTAAACAACCAAGAACAGCAAATCAGTTAAGGAAATCATACCACGTTAGTATGATAAGGTACTGTTCAGCTATTAAAACTGAACCAGATAAGTATGCATTGGCATGAAAAGATGTTCATGACATGCAAAGCATACTACAAAATTGTATGTATGATATGACTCTAATTTTGTAAAGAAAATAAAGTGCATTTAACATACACACAAACACACACACACACACACACACACACACCAGCTTATTATGCATCCTTGTGTGTATGTCTATAATTACAGACAAAATACCAGGGTGATTATCTCTGGATGGTGGGATTCAGGGGTGCATTTTATTCCCTTTTCAATTATCTGCATTTCATAGTTTTTATATGACACACATGAATGGCTTTGGATATTGGGGAAAAAAGTTTACCTTTTTTATTTTTAAAAAATGTTAAAAAGCAAACTCTCAGGGGAAATTAATCCATGAAACAAGATGAAGAGCCACAACATTGGTCTGCCAGAGAGTCTATGGGGGCCACGGGTTGATGTATGACTGTAATTCAACTCCAGGCAAAAGTGTGGTAGGAAAAAGAAATGCATGCTGATTCTCAGCCAGTCAGCTTGGCCATTTTATCCAAGACACCCCCAAGGTGGGCAGGAAAATAAAAGCCCAGCAGACTGGAGGGACTTCAAGCAATTCCGTGTGACTCAGATAAAGATGAGAAGGGACACATGCAGTGGGTTCCTGTCAGGCATGAAGGCAGCAAGGTAAAGCTTGTGTTCCTTGGCCTTTGCAAGCTCAAACTATACCACTTCGTCTCTGCATGAACAAATAGGGAGACGATCATGGGGAGGCTCCCTGGAACCCAGCTCAAGCCTTCTCAGCAGGATGAGGCATGTGACACTGTTACCAACTTAATAACACAATTACACATTACACAACACTGTTACACAACTTAATAACAGTTTTTAGGCAAATGACAGAAAGCTCACTGAAGCCACATTACCCACTGCATAGGGAAAAAAATAAATAAGGCAGAGTTTATTAACTGGCAGAGAAAATGATTATAGGGTAAATAAAAGTGACTCCAGGAAACGGAGATAAGGACATATTAAGGAAGAAAGAAAGACATTCAGCCAAAGAGGGTCTGTGGAATGAGGTAGGGAAGGGGCAGGCCGCTCCAAGGAAGCAGGGAAGCCAGGCTGGCTCAAAACACAAAGAGAGAATTCATTCGTGGTTTTCTTAACACAATGGCGGGCAAGATGGGAAACAACATGGGACTCCCTCATGCACACATTGTCCTGAAATGCAGAAATCAGGGTCCTGGAGTGGCCCAGAAAGGGCACATGAAGGGATGGACGCCCTTTTGAGGAAGAATCTACGGGACGGGTGGAAGAGAGCATGAAGCAGACTGCTCAGAGAAACCCAAGAGCTTCTCCGAGCAATTTCTCGCATACCTCCTGCTGTGCAACCAGGGAAGCTAACCCACAGCCCTGTGGAGAAATAAACCCCACAGAGCTCATCTGTCTGTCTGTGACTGCGGGAGCCGGGTAGTGACTTCTTACGTCGACACTCATCCATCCCTACTCCAGTTCTGGAAGAGATTCCCTGGAGACGGACTGTGTCTAGAAGTCAACCAGAGACACTGGCTCCACTCTGCTAAGTGCTTACTGCTTTGGACACGTGGTTGTGCCAACTTGTGCTCCACATGACACATCCCCATGCAAAGCCCTTTACCTGAGATTTTGTCGGTGAAAGACGTAATGATCATACCCAAGCTGCTGTTCCCACAACATCTATCTCTTTCACTTGGGAGACAGTTTACACTCTGTACTTTTACTGTTGTACGAGTTATGAAAAATTCCCCCAATAACCTCACAAGCAGGTCCTTCACAACGCTGAGCCTTCAGAGTGATGCTCCCTGTGTAAACTGCTAGTTTTCACCTTGCTAACTTGCAGACTAAACTCCAGGGGCATCCCCTCTCAGGAGGCTTCCTTGCCAGCCCCTCCTTACTTCCGATAAGCCCCCATGGTGACCCGCCATCACGTCCTTCCATGACCAGACTGATAGTTCTCTGAAGATGTGGCCCGAGTCTTTTTCCATGTTCATTTCCGGTCACCAAGCCCTGAGGATGGCATTTTGATGAGGCTCAAAAATGCTTGCTAAGTGAGTGAGAAATCAAGCATGCAAATGGCTTCCTCTCCAAGCCATCCCTCCCTCCTGTTGTTCATGTTTTGGGAAGAAGAACACGGATTCAGGAAGAGAATAGCTAAGATACATTCTTGCACGGGCAGTCTTCTACCCTTCCCAAGTTGCCAGCTAGAGTTCATGTCAACATCCTTGCTGTCTACTCGTGCATTCAATATATGGATGAAGGGCTTATCAGGGACAAGACCCGTCCTTTGTAGGGTGCAGCCTACTTGCCTTGCCCTCTTGAAGTCTTTACTTCTAAATTCACGGCTCATAGTACTCATAAAAGTATAAGTATTAGCTCCTATTTATTTAATTTCCACTACTCTCTTCACGTCAAGCCCCCTTGGCTGCCCCTAGGGCCGGCCTTGCCAGCCCTCATGATAATTTTGGCCTCCTGGTTTCCAGTGGATAAGCTCTGCTCCCTCACCTTTATTATGCTGGGGTTCCTTCCTAGATGGAGCTTCTACATAAATTATGTTCCCCAACCCTTGTGGCATTAGCATTCCCTTCTCCAGATGAGAAATGAAGGTACGTAAGGGTTACAAAACTCACCACAAGACACGTGGTCTGTGGACATCTGAGCTGGGATCAGAACCTGTGTCTTCCTGGAATGCCAGCATGCTACTCCCACTCTGTGGACCCTCCCTCTCTTCACCCTTAGCTCTCTTAACTCTTTTTGTGTATATATGTGGTTCCTTTAAAGAATTTTTTTTTAACTAGAAAACCAGTACAAGTAGCTGTCACAAAACATGACAGTTGGTAAAAGTCAGGCCCATGGCCTAGATAATAACGGTTCTGTATCTTAAAGTTGGAGAAATCATTTTGAGCAAGAGATGGAACAGTTCTCTTTATAAACTCGTTTATGAACTCAGCACTTAGAGCTACACTGTCAGGAGGAGAGAGATGGGTCACAAATTGCTTCAGAAGGAAACCGATCAATGCAGGGTCCCTGGCAAAGGTGTTTTGATTTGTTGCCTCTTGACAAAAAAGAAATGTCCCAATGAGGAGTTGTTCCCAGATATTAAGAGACCTCCTTTGGCAAAACCCAAGTAACTGAAGAGCAGACAGAACCCCTTTGAGCAAGCTGCTATCACACAAATACGTCAGAGGACAATGTGGTGTTTAGTCACCTCCTGGGGTGACCACAGCCCTGTCAGCTTACGATTACATTTCACTCTGCTGCTTTATATTAATTAGAGGAGCAAGTGAGGTGACCTACCTGTTACTAAAGCAAGATTCCAACCGAAGGCACGTTCAGCCACGTGCATAAACAAGGCCCTGCCCACAAATCCTATTGGATTTGGCTCCTCCCATCTAAAATGGGATTAGATATGCAAGATACTTACTGGGGAAAGTGCCAGGAAGGGAAAACGGAAAAGGACCACGTAGAACTGGAAGAGCCATCAGACCAGAGTGCAGGTCTGACCTGTCTGGAGACAGAGAAGAAGGCAGGTGTGGTTGAGGTGTCCTCATCTGTCATGCAGTCTGGCCAAAGTTCCTACAGGCTGTCCTAGAGTCCTGAAGCCAAGGTGGCCCATCAGAGGAGTCTTACTTCTTGCAGAAATGGGACTGCATCCGTGTGGTCACAACGTTTAGCCATCAGCTGGAACAGCTCAGGGAAAGCCCATGGACATGACCACTGAGGGATCCCATGGAGCCTGTGGGCCCCTGTGAGCCAGACTTTGTCCAGGACATTATTCCATACCTGCCCCCTTAGGCCTTCACTCTAACAGAGGGCTATGATGAGGCTTTTGGTCTCTCAGTCACAGTGTCAACTCAGATCTGATGTCTAAGTGTCCTCAAAATGTCCCCGTTCCCCTGTGTGCAGTCTGCTCTCAGTGAAGAAAGTTCTTATCACAGGAAATATTGAAGAGCCTCAGGCTGAATGTCAGTCAGTTACTGGAGAAAAAAAAAAAAGAATCTGTCTCTCAGTTTCTTTTTACAAGGCCACCAATCTTTTCTGATTAGGATTCCACCCTTTCCCTCATTTAACGATGATTACCTCCTAAGAGTCCTAACTTCAAATACAGTCACACTGGGAGCTAGGACTTCAATAGATGAGTTTGGAGGGAATACAATTCAGTCCAAAGCAGGCCGCCTTGTGCCACTGACTATTGGTGCCCCAGAATCCAGTCAGAATGAGATCCTGTTTGCTACCAGGTCATAAGTGACACAGTCCCAGAACCCCATCTTACCACCTGTTTCCTGGGACATCGCTGGCATCACCTACATCGGTTTGGGTTTTCCAACAAGTGGATGACAAGACCAGATTTGATATGCAAGAGATTTATTGGGAGAAATTCCTGTGAGGAAAACAGGGTGGTCCAGAGGAGGTGGGGAAAACTGTCAGACAGCAGTGTGCACGTGGGCCTGTGAGGGAGAGAGGGAAGGAGGGGGTTTCAGATGAAGATCTCAGACTGCAATGCAGTTCTAGAAAGTTTCATCCAAGCTGAAGGGCAGTTCTCGAATGATGAGCTAAAGCAGCTTTCTGCTGAGCAGTCATTGCTGGAGCAGCCCATGGAAAATGAAGCTTGGCATGAGGTCAGGGAAGAATGCAGAGCTAAAGTCATCAGTCAGTGACCTCCTCCCCAGCAGGGACTCTGAGTAGTATATGGGCATGGTGACCAAACCTACCTACTCCAGAGGTTTACTAGAAAACATACAAAGTATCTGGAGTCTACCAGGAAACCAGGAGACAATCAACTGAAAACCAAGCAAAAATGTACTTGCCTTTTGTTAGAGGAATTGCTGAAAACTTCTATCCCCTTGTGGCAGACAGAATTCTATGACCCCCGTGGTCCTTGTCCTGTGGATTTCGTGAGATCCTTCCTATGACTCTATGATATTAAATGGCAAAAGAATTCTTACAGGGGAGCCTTGGTGTCTCATTTGGTTAAGCATCTGCCTTCAGCTCAGGTCGTGATCCTAGGGTCCTGGTTCAAGCCCCACATCGGGCTCCTTGCTCAGCAGGGAGTCTGCTTCTCCCTCTGCCTCTCCCCCTGCTTGTGTGTGCTCTCTCTGTGTGTCAAATAAATAAAATCTTTTTTAAAAAAAATAGAATTCTTGCAGATGTAATTAAGATACTAACGAGTTACCTTTGGTTAATCAAAAAGTAGATGATCTGAGTGGGCCTAACTTAAGCATTAACTGGTGGTAGCCAGAGAGTTTTCTCAGCTGGCATCAGGGGGAGTGATTCACAGAGTGAAGGGGATTCAACTTGAGGGGTCTCACGGCCAGCTGGGAGAGGTAGGAGGGCATGTGAGTTCCAACAAGGAACCACAAGTGACCCTCATGACAAGGCTACCCCGCTGGTCGCCAGGCAAAGGGGCCCTCGGTGCCGCATCTGAAGGACCAGAATTCTACCAGTGACCTCAAAGCCTGAGGGAAGGAGACCCAGGAGCCAGGCTTTCCCACCGAGAGAGCTTCCTGGAAGGCAAGAGTAGCTGAAGACCTGTGGACAGTGGTCCCATGGGCTTTGTTTTATTGTTCATGTTATTTGTGCTACTTCGCTTGTTATTACCATGTCTCCAGCCCTCCAGAGGAGGTCAGAAGGGAGAGAAGGAGGAGCCGAGAGCTACAGAGGAAAACACACAGGACAAGAAGAGACATGGTCGCACTTCAGCAAAGGGGGCTGTCAAAGCAAACCACTTACAAGCTTGAGGAAGAGAGTTAGGAAACCCAGCATCCTAAATGGACTCCTCAGAGACCCCTGAGCGATGATGCACAAGAGAGGTCTTGAAGGGGTCACACAGGCATAAGAAAGCCCGGTCTCTTTACTTGCCTGCACACCTATTCTGAAAACCCTCAGCTCCAGTGTCCTCGGTTGCAAACCTATCAGAGGAGGGGAGGCATCTTTTTCTTCTCACACCGCCCTCTAGCTCAGCAGCACGGCAGAGACCCACGTGGCTATCCTGCTTTCCAGTCCTACCTGCTCACCTCCTAAACCCAGCACTTTACCTAGGATCTGCCCATCAGTAGGCACTCAATAAATATTAGCGGAATTAATAAATGAACACTGTGACAATTAAATTGGATGTGTGAAAGTCAATGTAAATTTAGATGTATGTTGAAGTCTCTAGCCCCAGACCCGGTGCATTCAAAAGGCTCAATACATGTTAGTTTCATTGTACCCTTCTCTTTCATCTACCAAAGAAGCCAGATCAAATTGCCCCCCTCCTTGCTAGCCGTTGCAATTTCACAAGCTTGTCATGCTAAACACCAAAATGCCACCTGCTGAAGTTTCATAAACCCCAGGGAAAAGAATAGAGTCAAAAGCAGTTTCCTTGATAAATTACCCTGGGTGTTTCTTTCACAAGCTGTTTGCACATGACATAATCATGCATAGAAACAGACTCGAATTCTCCACTACCATTCTCAGATACAATGACTTACTTTCTAGAGAAAATTGAAGGGGGAAAATGTGTCTTCCTTTTCTGCAATTCCTCCTGGAAAGCAGACATTCTCCTTTCTGGGTTGTTGTTTCATATTTTTAACGAAAAAGATTTTGAACACAATGATCAAAAAGCTGTAACTCACATGTCTAGTCTGAGAAGTGGAGCTGAAAGAATGAGTGTAGCCCCTGAAAGAGATTCCAGAATCACTCCCATCCTTTATGTGAATTCTCAGAACCTATAGGTCATGACAAACTTCTTCAAACTCCCCCTTTCCTGTCCCTTCCACTTCCTTCTCCAATTGCAGTTGCTCCCACACCTGCATAGCTGAGACAGGGGATACCTGGGTTTTTCTTGTTTTAAAGGCCACAAGTAGAGGCCTGTCTTCCCACTGACCAGCTGTGAGATTTTGGCAAAGCTAAGTAACTTCTCCAAGCCTCAGATGCCTCATCTGCAAAATGAGCATGCCATGCCTATCTCATGAACCGTTGTAATGAATGGTTGTATTAATGAGATATGCATGTAACACATGTGTTACCTTGCACTCGCTAACTAGGGGTTTATGGCTTTGCAAATTATATTAATGATGTAATTAGAAGCAGTCTCCGGTCATCTAATAAGAAGCAATCATCGATTGAGAGTTTACTATATTCTAAGCACTGTTGGAAGGGTTCTCCCCATGTCTTCCTGTTATCCTTGCAATTGTTATGAAAGAAGTTTTCTAATCCCCATTTTTCCCAGGAGAAAACTTGCCCAAGTTTACGCCACTGGTGTCTGGCAGAGTTGGGATTTGAACCAGGCTGTCTGGTTCTGGAACTCGGCCTCTCAACCACTAGCCCGGACTGCTCCCCTTTGAAATACCACTGTGGCTTTATAGTCCTGAGAACTGAGCAGAGATGCTAACGACCAACCGAGGAAGAATGTTCTTTTTTTTTTTTATTATTCATTTTTTAAATTTCTTCTCAGTGTTCCCGAATTCATTGTTTATACACCACACCCAGTACTCCACGCAATATGTACCCTCCACAATACCCACCACCAACCTTCTCACCCAACCTTCCACCCGCCTCCCCTCCAAAACCCTCAGTTAATTCCTCAGAGTCCACAGTCTCTCATGGTTCATCTCCCCCTTCATTTCCCCCAACTCCTTTCTCCTCTCCATCTTCCCATGTCCTCCGTGTTATTCCTTGTGCTCCACAAATAAGCAAAACCATATGATAATTGACTCTCTCTGCTTGACTTATTTCACTCAGCATAATCTCCTCCAGTCCCGTCCATGTTGCTACAAAAGTTGGGTATTCATCCTTTCTGATGGAGGCATAATACTCCATAGTGTATATGGACCACATCTTCCTTATCCATTCGTCCGTTGAAGGGCATCTGGTTCTTTCCACAGTTTGTCGACCGTGGCCATTGCTGCTATAAACATTGGGGTACAGATGGCCCTTCTTTTCACTACATCTGTATCTTTGGGGTAAATACCCAGTAGTGCAATTGTAAGGTCATAGGGTAGCTCTATTTTTAATTTCTTGAAGGAATCTCCTCATTATTTTCCATTCTAACAGTAAGAATGGATTCTCTTTATTATTTTTATTTTAGATACCATTTGTGTTTTAAATTTTTGTTAGCTGTTTGTAATGAATCTTTCAATGAACTAATTAGGAATCTTGAAGCCTTTTGGAAGCTTCTTTGTATCAATTAAATTAGGTCACCCATTCAGTTTAATTTGGGAACCCTTACTTTCTTTTCTTTTTAATCATGTTATGTTAGTCACCACACAGTACATCATTATTTTTTGAGGTGGTGTTCCATGATTCATTGTTTGCCTATCACACCCAGTGCCCCATGCAATCCATGCAGATTCTCTTTTTTAAAATCTTTACAGTCTTTTGCTCTGGATTTCCAGGAAGGCTAACTCTTCTCCTTGGATAATATAGCCACACTTCCATAAATTTTCCATTAAATATTTATTTTACATAAACAGAAAAGAGATATAAATTATTTTATACATTATAACATAATACAACTATGTAAAATCTAAACACTAAGTCCTAGAAAAAAAAGAAAGAAAAATACCCCAAAATATTGATAATAATCATCTTTTAAAAGTGATTCCCACCTTACTTTCCATCTTTCTGTATTTGCCAAATTGTCTATACTTTCTAATGCATCACCTTTACAAAGGAAAAAATACCATTTCATGAAATGAAAATTACACATTCCGTCAGATGATTGCACAGAAACCAAGATTCCTCTGATTATCAACTACCCATCCGAGGCCTATTGTGTTTATATAAATACTCCAAAGTTTCCTTAAACACGTAAAAAATTAACATCTTCTATTTAAATTCAACAACCTCTACTCCTCCACTTCCCACATATGCTAGTTTAAGCCTGACATTTAGAAACTGCCTCAAACCATTTCTGTGAGTGGAATCCTGCCACAAAATACAAGTTTATTTTCTCTCTGGTTTCGTGCCATTGGATTGCTTTGCCCTCTCTCGTTCAGGTGTTCTCCAAAATTCTTGCATATGTTTACTAACCATGACCATTGTGCTAAATACTATACAAGCATCAGACAGAAAATAGAGACAAATAAACTTTATTAAATGTCATTCTTCATCACTAAAAGCCAGCCAACTCACTACACATACAAAGCTTTCAAGAATCATTTTCCAAAATGTGCCAAGCGGGGTGCTGAGTGCTTTCTCAGACAGTTACTATTCTGAGAAGCCTCTTGTATTAGTCAGGATTCTCCTGACAACAAACAAGATCTATATCTAAATCTACGGACATATGTATATTCGGGGGAGGGCTGGTGGGATTGAGATCTATGTTAAAGAATCAGCCCCTATAATTATGGAGGTGCATGTCTGAAATCTACAGGGTAGGTCAGCAAGCTAAAAACCCAGGGAAACGTTGCAGCTCAGTTCAAAGACCAACTACTGGCAGAATTCTTTCTTACTCAGGGGAGACCTGAGGTCTCCTAAGGTCTGCAACTGATTGGGTGAGACCCACTACATCATGAAAGATAATCTGCTTTACTCAAAGTCTATAAATTTACATGTTAATCTCATCAAAAAAAATACCTTTATAGAAGCATCTGGAATAATGTTTGACCAGCTATCTAGGCACCCATGGCCCAGCCAAGTTGACTCATAAAATGAACCATCAGGAACCTGTGATACTAACATGAAGAAACCAGCTTCAAAGCATCTACAACTTTCCTTACTAAACACCATAGAGTTGGCGTTGGTTAATAATTTCAAAACTTCTGTGTAATCTGTTTTTATGTCTAGGAATCAAAATTCTTCAATATAATTTAAATATAAGAAAAGGAAGCTGTCAACACTGAAATACAGAAGAATCTCATTAATTGACTGTGCCCAGGAAAAAGTCCTGAACTACTGGATATTGAAAGAAATGCAAGCTTATTAAGTACAACAATATATTTTAGTCAAAAGTGGGATCACTATAGGGGCACCTGGGTGGCTCAGTGGGTTAGTGTCTGCCTTCGGCTCAGGAAATGATCTCAGGTCCTGGGATCAAGCCCTACATCGGGCTCTCTGCTCAGCAGGGGGTCTGCTTCTCCCTCTCCCACTGCTCCTCCCCCAACTTGTGCTCTCTCTCAAATAAATAAATAAAACTTTTTTTAAAAAATGGGATCTCTACAAATTATCAAGTCAATTTCCTTCTGGATTTCGTTTAATAATCAGCTGTAAATGATGAGGAAACAGCACATCAATTATTGATATAGAAATAGATGTCAAGTGGACTTGCAAAATTGTGTTCTTGGGGGAGGTCAAGCCTGTGCAGTGTAGCCTGGTTTTCAATATTGATGAATGTAACCTTTCAAACATATATCTGACTTGGAAAACACCTTACATCGGTAAGGCCCAAATTATTAAGGTTCTTCTAATTCTAACAATTTCACCAGGCGTCTGGACTTTCTTTTTAAGACACATAACTTTCCATTAGTGCAATGCCAGAGAAAAAGCCAGAAAAGGTCCCTTGTCTTCCACAGTGAGGGATGCTCCTTTTAGTGTGGTCAATAGAATTCTTGAGGGGAGGAATATTTCAGAAGGACGTATAAGCAAATGTCTAGCACAGGAATAAATGCCTGCTGGCTAAGAGACCAAGTCCTCGTGGAGGAGGGCACACTGAGCAACAGTGTGCAGGTGGATTCAAGTGCAAAGCAGTTTCGTGACAGACAAGAGAAAGACAGAACAAATGAGGCGGTTTATCAAAGGGGAAGGGAAGGGTGATTCTAACAATAAAACGAGATTGATGGAGTCTCCTTTCAAAAGTGTTCTCTCCAAAATTCCCAAGTTCTTCTAGAAACACGACTTTGTCCAGATGTAGTTTCAGATCCCCCCCTTTTTATTGTCAGAGAGAAAGTCACCAAAAAAAAAGAAAAATTCTTTGAAATCTTTGAACGCGTTTGACACGGAGGACGCGCCCAGCCTTAACTTCTCAGCAACATGGTGCTTCGTGCTTTTCCTGGATGACCAATCATCATTCTGCTCAAGACTCAGTTTTTTTAAAAGGCTTCAAATAGGTAACATATAACAGAATTACTACAGTTAGCCACACTTCTCAATTTCAGTTTATCCCATTCTTCATCTTTTTTGCCTTCAGCTGAACTGATTAATGATTGACCTTGCCTGTTCTCCATAATGCGTTGGCAAGGAGACTGGGATTCCATTTCCTACTGGGACAGCAGGGTGGGGGGGACTGCTGGGCAAAAGGGGGTGTGGTTGGAAGCCCTCTGCAAAGATTCTGCCTCTGGATGGACCTCAGAACTGACCAGCTTTGACTCTATTGCCCAGATGTTTATTTTTGTGCAGAAAGGCCCCCAAATTTTAGGAGCCAGGATTTCCTGGACATTCTCCTGGGATGATGGGCCCAAAATGAGTGGGGGGAGGGGGAGAATAGTAAGGCAGGAAAACCTGGGTTCAAACTCTTGCTTTGACACCGAGCAGCTTAGGTTGCCTGGTCTCATCACCCGTCAAGTGGGATAAGACCACATGCTTTGCAGGCTTAGCTAGAGGCAACATAAGCATCAACAGCTGGGAGCACGGGACATACATCAAAAATGATGTTGGCTTCTCTGTATTAAGAAAAAAAAACTGGGGCAGTAGAATTCAGGTAGTTTGAGAGAACAGCTGTAGGAAGAGACTGCAAAAAGAAAATAAATAATTTATTCCCCCTAACAATGCAGATTTTTCTAAGAAGTTTGTCACATTCACTTCTGGATTTAATAAAGAGAACGACAGAGAGCCAAACTGGCTGCCTGGGACTTCTGCTCAGTCCTTGAAGGCCAGGCTGCCTCAGAAAGGCGGGGCCCCTCAGGGTCTCCCTACACAAGCTGCAGAGACAAAGATGCACCTGTCTGTCTAGGTAGGGGCCAGAGGGGTCTTAGAAAGCCCTTCCAATACCAACTGCTGATGTCAATGACCTTCCTACTTTTCTTCCACAGCGCCCACCTCCCTGCTCACCTTCCTTCACCCACCAGACAGTTGCTAAAAATCCTGGCAGCTTATTTCCATGCAACATTAAAAGGTTTCTACCAAAAGACATAGGAACATCAAAGGCATCCAAACTTGGGCCTTTACTGATTGTGGGGACACAACTGACAACCTCCTTTTGATTTCAGAGCTAAAAGAATCATCCAGCCAAGCAAACCCCCAAGAGAGAAGTGCCTCGCACACTCCAGTGTTGGGCTGTTGACCGTGCAGAGGGGTGGGGTGGGGGGGGATGCTGAAATCCATTTGATGTATTTATGGTCCCTACTCTGTGTGATACCTTCAAAGAATGTGATGACCAAATGCCACAAAGCTTCCTCAGAAATGCACTGCGGGCCCAATAAATACAGACATAACTTGACATTTCTTTGACATTTATTGGCTTCTCAGAGGCTCACGGTATATGGAAGACAGGCCACTTGAATGTTAAACAGTATCCTACTCACGTGGTTTGCGTTGCCGTTTACAACGCCTTTCTCGAGGCCCTCTCTCTCCCGTCCAAGTTCCAGAAAAGAAATGGGGATTGAAGAACTACAGACGGGGATGTTGGCAGCTGCTGGATGGTCAACGGAGACAGACATCCATCCACCGCTTCCCCTGAGAAGTGGAAAGCAGTGCTGCAGAACGTGCTCCCTTCCCCAGGGGTCTGACCTCCCATCTGGTAAGAAAGAGGCCATTACTCTAAAGGGTTAATGGTACCCAGTTCATTGGGGGTGAACTTCACAAAGGGCATTAGCCAGAACATAAAGGCTCTCCTTTGATATAGATGATGATTGTGCTATGCATGACTAACATCACTTCAGGGCTCACAATCAAGTCGAGGGTTTCCATTGGAACCACCTGCACCAAGAGTGAACATAATATCCCCAAGGGGAAGTACCAGGCAGAGGCACCAACATGCTCCCTTCTGACATCTTGCACCAATATGCTATGACCCATCAAGGAAGCCGTATTTCATCTTCAAATGGCTGAGCTTTCTACTGCAACTCTTAAAAAATGCTATTTGTAATTGTAACCAGATTGCCCCCCCCCCAACACACTACAGAATTTGGTAATAAAGGTAATGTTCTTCTATAAAACAACGGTTTCATAAAATGATCAGAGCCTGGCCCAGTGTCCTAAACACTTACCTACCCCCTTAAAGTTTGGGATTAGATTAAAGTGCCATGGGGACATAACTGATGTAATGTTTCAAAAATCATAAATGCAGGGGGAGGGATTTTAAAGCTGAATAATGGAGAGGATGGAATAATGCAGTAAAAGCTGGCTCAAATACTGAGTCTGTGATACTTGATTTATTTTTTTAATATAACGCCGTAAAGGCCATGCTTGAATATACAGCAGTATTTTATTTATCTGACCGTCGTGATCCTAACAATGGGTGTTTAACAACAGCTTTCCTGGAGCTGGTGACCCACACAGATGACGCTGGTTTCGGGATATCCCCCGAGTAAGGTAACAGAACAGGAGGGAGAGGTTGACAGGCTGTGTTTCAGGGGTACGTGAGAGCCCCACTGAAAGGCAATTCCTCACCTCTCCCGCATGGCTCTACAGTTTTAAGAACTGCCTCCAGCCCTGAAAAGCTCAGCACTGGACACAAGTTGAAGACCCTCATGGAGAGTCACAGCCCCCAGGACTGGCCCTGAACTTTCAGGTACTGAAGCTGGCAGTGGGGAACACACACCAGCAGAGAAAGAAGGTCGTGGGGAGGTGGGAAGAAAGCAGCACCCCCTGTTCCTCATCTGCCTGAAGACCCAGCTCTGCCCTCTTGGAATGTGCCAGACTAAATACCGTGCGCCATGGGACCGAAGTCTCACTTTATTCTGATGGAATTTTCAAGTCCTAAACTGAGAGATGGAAAATTCAGCTTGATGGATTGACCAACATCCTTCTTTCTTTAAAAAGAAAAAAAAATCAAATCCCACCATCTCTGCGCTATTTCCAACAGTTCCTTGTCAGACAGCCCATGGTGGGGCCCTTTACTGCTCCCCCAGCAGCATGGCACAGTGGCTAAGAGAAGCTCTGGGTTCAAACCCTGCTTGACTCCCAGCTAGTTTTGTGGCCTCATAACGACCAGTGGAAACTGGTCAAGCCTTAATTTCTCCACCTTTTCAATGGAGATAAAAAGATTACCACCTCAGAGAAGGTTCAACAAAATACCATCTATAACCAGTAATGACAGAATGAGAGTGGTTCAAAGGTTAAAATCAAAACTCAATACTCCCTTTTATGTCTTCAGTGGGGGACATTGTTTCTTAGCATTTGGTGGAAGACCATCTGAGGCATGGCCCACAACATGTGCACCTGAGATCTTAAAGTGTCTTCAAATCACGTCTCAAATATGGTCTCATTTCAGAAATTGGAAGGTCCAGTTCTAGACAATAATCACATTTGACTTGTCTTCAAAACTTCTGCTCTCGCCAAGCTAGTGCCCACTCCAGGAAGAACTCAGTCCCTCCGCATGGTTCTTTTGGGCTATCTCCTTTTAAATGATCCTAGACCCAACATTATAAACGACCTAGACTATGACCAGTTAGCACCTCTGGCCTAACATTCATACACCTTTGACCTACTTCCTTCTTCCTCACCACTTCTCTCCTTCATCCTGCCCACCCTCCCACATCAGACCCAAGCTCAACGTGCCCCCCAAATGCCAACCAGACAATCCCTTCTCCAAGTAGTCTCACTGAAATCCCTCACAGGGGGAGGGTGGGAGAGGGAGGGGTCTGACACAAGCTACCTTCAAAGAAATCCTCCTCAGGGCACCTGGGTGGCTCAGTCAGTTAAGCGGACAACTCTTGATTTTGGCTTGGGTCATGATCTCAGGGTCCTGGGATTGAGCCCAGTGGCAAGCTCTGTGTTCAGCAAGGAGTCTGCTCAAGGATTCTCTCTCACCCTCTCCCTCTGCCCCTCCCACCACTCTCACTCTCTCTCTCTCTCAAACAAATAAAAAATCTTTTTAAAAAAGGAAAGAAGGTAGGAAGAAGGGAGGGAGAGGAGAGGAGGGATGGTGGGAAGAGGAAATCCACCTCACAAACCCACACCCTTTACCTTTTATACCCTACAGGGGGAGTTTTACACCATCTAATGCCTGTGCCCTTGAACATCTGTGTATGGTCTGGCATCTCACCTTAGAATTTCACATCTATAGTGAACTGGTGTTTCTGTTGACATACCCTGTTTCCCTCCTATCCCATGTGTACAGAGTGGTCAGCACTTGCTTGGCATACAGTAAGTACTTAATAAATGTGTCTCTCCAGAGTAATAATGTGAGTCACAAACTACGGCACTTGGCACAATAACATCAAGTCTGAAACACAGATCAGGGCATATCTCCATTTGGCTAAAATCCTCAGTGGCTTCCCACTGCACTTAGAACAAACCCCCATCACTGCCCTCCCCCGCCAGCCCCTGCCCATCACCCACATGTCACCTCCACGCACATACTTCTCTGCACATTTCCTCCAACCACACTGGAAATCTTCAGCTGCCGTTTCCCCAACACCCAAGCTCTTCTCTGTCTCAGGGCCTTTGCCCTCCTGCTGCCACGGCCTGAATACTCCTGCCGGATCTCTGCTCTGATCCCAGCCGAAGACGCCCACCTGACCAGCCACCTGGAGTAGGTTTCTCCATCCCACCCCAATCCCAGGTACAAATGAGCCCATTCTTAGGAAACCTTTCCTTCATGGCAATTTCCACAATCTGAAATCATCTTAATGTTTCCATGTGCTAATATTACGGACTGAATGTTAGTGTGATCCTAAAATGGGTAAAGCCCTCACCCCCAGTGTGGTGGAACTTGGAGGTGAGACCTTTGGGAGGGAATTAGGTTTAGTTGAGGTCATGACGGTGAGCCCTATGATGGGATCACTGCCCTTAATCAGAAGAGGAAGAGAGACCAGGGGCCTCACACTCTCTGCCATGGGAGGACACAGTGAGGAGATGGTCATCTGCAGGTCGGAGGAAGGCTCCCACCAGGAACCAGCTATGCTGGCCCCCTGTGCTCAGACCTCCAGCCTCCAGACTATGAGAAATAAATTGTTGGTTAAGCCACCTCTTACGGTATTCCGACATAGTGGTCCATGCCGGGACAGTTTATTTTCTCTCCTCTCCCTCAGACAGTGAGGGACTCCTTACGATTTCCATCTAAAGAAAAATCATCTTCCTCTTCCGAAATGCATGGTGTTCTCCTAAGACTACTACCTATGATAAGGGAACAATTATAACTATTAACATGTATAAAGGAGTGGGAGGCAAATTGTCTTATGGGTATTAGCGCACTTAATAAACACTATAAGGTAGGTACTTATTATGCTCATTTTCTACTGAGGAAAGGAAGGCACAGAAACGTTCAGTAACCACTGTCAGGATTACACAGATAATGAGGGGTGGATTCAGAATTTGAACGTGGACTGTCTGGCCCAGAACTTGGATTGTCGCCCATCTTGCAGTCCGCCATCTTGTTCTTCCATCACCTCTGTGCGCAGAGTGGAGGTCTGCCAAAGCAGGGATGGGCACCCTCTCCCCTCCCCACTCCACCCACTCTCTGTCTTTCCAAATCCACAGCACGCCTACAGCTTGAAGACTGAATTTTTACACAAATGCACAGAATAGTCATAAATTTATAGATTTAAAACTCTACGTTTTTACCATTCAAATTCTTTTTGGCTTAATCATAATTTTATGATGCTTCTCTGAAATCTTTCTATCAACATCTGCTTGGCACCAGCTAGACTGCTAGATGACGAAACATGTTAACTATTTATGTGTGGTGTCACCACATTCCTGTTGTGTACCCATGGGATGGGGTGACTTCAAGATCAAGTCAGTCAGAACTTCTCTCTCTCTCTCTCTCTCTCTCTGCTTGTTGTTGTTGTTGTTGTTGTTGTTTTGTTCTGTTTATTTTATTTTTTGGTTTGTTTCTGAGACAAAGCAGAACAGAACTACAGGAGTGTGCTCCAAAACATTTTTTTTCTGGGCTCAATGAAAACAGTAATGTGACCATTTGGTGAGGAATTCTTGGAGAGAGGCAGTGTTTAAAGTGTTTAAAGTTCGGGTTCTGTAGGCAGACATGCTCTGGACACTCACTTGAGATTCTGAGCAAATTACATCTCTTGGTGCCTCAGTTCCCTAAACATGAGGAGTGAGGACACATTTATCATAGATTATTCTGACTATTAAATGAGTTAGTATGTACAAAAGTGTTTAGAACAGTGCTGATATAAATGTGAAGAGCCCGTCAGTTTGGGGCAAGTAAGGCAAAAAAGGGATGTGTCAGAAGGGGGGAACCCCCCCCAAAAAAGTAGGAGAGGAGCTCAACCAGCCTGTGGATTAGGGCAAATTTCATGAAACATAACCCCAAGACAATGCATTTACAGACAAAAGGGATGCTGAGGTGAGATGAAACATTATGGCACAGAGCAGAGAATAAAAGAGAAATGCTTTCATTTTAGCCTGACACAGTCTTCCCTATTGTCTCCCATTTACAACCACAGGTTCTAAGTCCCCACAGGTCCCACCTAAAGCAGCTTCCAGCCCACACAAGAATCACCTTCTGCCATGTCGCCAAGGTAGCCACATCCTAATCCTCAGAACCTATGAGCATTACTTCAAATGGCTAAAAGAACTTTGCAAGGGTGAATAAGTTAAGGATTTTGAGAGGGGGAGATTACCTTGGGCTATGCATAAATAATGAGTAAGTCCATCACAGGAAAAATATTGATAATAGTTACCAGTGTTTGAAAACATAACACCATTGTCTTCATCCATTTGGGCAGCTATAACAAATGCCACAGACTGGGTCACTTAAAAAAAAAAAAAAAAAAAAAAAAAAAAAAAACAGAAATTTCTTTCTCATAGATCTGGAGGCATGAAGATCCAAGTGCCAACATGGCTGCCTACTGCTGAGTTCAGAGCTGGCTCCTTCTCCCTACGTCCTCACGGGGTAGAAGGGGACAAGGTTCTCTCTAGAGCCTCGTTTAGAAGGCACTAATACCATTCACAAGGGCTTTACCTTCTCCATGTAAGCACCTCCCAAAGACCTCACTGACTAATAACCATCCCCTTTGGGAACAAAGATTTCAACGGATGGATTTTGAGGAGACACATTCAGAGCAACCATTAAGCTTTTCTCTGTATATTTTCATTATATTCAACCTTTACCATAATTTCCTTTCTACAGGTGAGCAAACAAATTTGAAGTGGTTATTTATCCAAAGTCATAAAGTTAATGAAGTAGCCAAATGGGAACTCAAACCCAGGTCGAGTCCCTAAATAATTACATTGAATTGAACAAATAAAAATATATAAAATTTAAGTTTTCTCTCAATTTTCTTATACTTATGAGGTCTATTACTACGTGTCTGTCGGCATAAGCTACCAGAGATCCACACAAAAGAACTAGAAAAACATAATATTATTAACGGCAAAACTCAGTATCATCAATGCCTAAGATGGAATCAATGCTTTAAAAACACTAGGGACTTGGACTTGTAATGTTACTTTGTTTAATAGAATGTACCATTTAGTTATATTCAGTGTTTCTAAGCATTGTAAACTGGAAACAAATAATGAGCTCCCTCTGAAACTTGCCATTTGTCTATATGTGCCTGCTATTGTCAGGGGCCAGGACGTTAATTCTCAAGACTACACTAGGATGCCAGTGATTTTTTTATTCTTCCCATTTTACACATGGGGAAACTGAGATGGGAGAGGTTAAGTCACTGGTCCAAATTCACTCGTGATATGAGCGGCAGAGCCACAGCTGGAATCAACAGACAGCCATCTGATTCCAAAATCCATACTCTTTTCTGAAACCTCTCAAGAGGAAAGAAAACTAGCAAATTCTATCTACTTGCCCCTCCCACAAAAGATGTCCTCTAGAAGAACATTCCCACCCTCAGTCCCTTAGAGGGACTGAGAGGTAACAGATCATCTAGCTCTGAGGAGAGATGAGGAGAAGCAGCGAGATGAGGCAAGACAGAACAGCTAAGTCTGTGGCCTTGTGGGGTTCCACAAAGAACACAGTGACTTCTAGGTATGAGGGGCCCTAAGCTAGCACATTATTCATTTTGAGGAGCCTGAGTCTGTTTGCCTGTGGCTCAATCCCTTTCCCTGGATCTTACCTCTGGGGTCACTGACAACAAACCCCCTTCCTTTCCTACCAATGGATCTGACGTGCCTCCCTAAGTTTTGTTCCTGAGCTAACCAACTCTGCTTCTTCAGATGCCCTTGACAGAATTACAGAGGATTGATAGTAGAAGGTTTCTGCATCAGAATCTGTCACCATCAGAGGTGACTTCCTACCTGGATGCTTCCTAGACTTTAGTCATGTCAACTCATATCATGTCAGCAAGATGGACACTGCAGGATGGGGAGGAAGAGGCTGGTCAAGGATTTCGTGTTTGTTTTTGTTTTCCTTTAGTTACTGATCAGGAGAGTGTTGTAATATTCAGTTCTTCCAGTTGCTGCTTCCAGCTCCTGGCCACGGGAGTGGTAAGTTGAATGAAGAGCAGCCGGGGCCCCGAGCTGGCACTGGTCATCAGAACACAGGGGGTGACACGGAGCAGTGGCCTGCACCTGACCACCTACCCTGTGAGCATGACCCGAAAACTGCCTCACTGGAGTGGGGGAGGGTCCCCTCTATTTCCTCCCCTGGGCAAGAACGTTCCTACCTCCTCTAAAGCATGAAGAAGTGGTCCCTCTCCATCTCCAGAGACGTGAGCAAGCATAATTTCTGGGCAAGGAGCTTCTTGTCACGTGCCATAATACCCCCTGGAAAAGGGCAATGAGCACATGCAAAGTGCCCACACTCAGGCTTATTTGTTCTTGAAAAAAAGGAAAAAGTTATTCCTTTCAGGGTGAGCCTCAGTGAGGTCTTTGGGCTCCTGAAAAGAATTTGACCCAAGATCTCCTGTAGCAGTTTCCATTTGTAACTTTCTGGTTCTCATCTAGATAATTCCATTTAAGGTGGCTTCATTCACACAGTGGTAAAATAGAGGTATTGCAGAAAATAAATGACTTACAGTACATTCTTCTCTAAGAAAGATGGCAAGGCATTAAGACCTTGCCACAAAAGCCAACCAAAATATCCTAAAAGATATCATGCTAAAAGAAAAGAACACAGACTTGGGGCACCTGGGTGGCTCAGTGGGTTAAAGCCTCTGCCTTCGGCTTAGGTCATGATCCCAGGGTCCTAGGATCGAGCCCCACGTCGGGCTCTCTGCTCAGCAGGGAGCCTGCTTCCTCCTCTCTCTCCGCCTGCCTCTCTGCCTACTTGTGACCTCTGTCTGTCAAATAAATAAATAAAACCTTTTTTAAAAAAAAAAGAAAGAAGGGGCGCCTGGGTGGCTCAGTGGGTTAAGCCGCTGCCTTCGGCTCAGGTCATGATCTCAGGGTCCTGGGATCAAGTCCCGCATCGGGTTCTTTGCTCAGCGGGGAGCCTGCTTCCCTCTCTCTCTCTCTCTCTCTCTCTCTGCCTGCCTCTCCATCTACTTGTGATCTCTCTCTGTCAATAAATAAATAAATAAAATCTTTAAAAAAAAAAAAAGAAAGAAAGAAAAGAAAAGAACATAGACTTGATCTGGATTCCATTTAAACACACATGGGCCCAGGATGAAGGACACCATGTTGCAAGCCAGATGCAAGGCCCCTGACAAGAGATCTCCGACTTTAGGCCAGTATCCTTTGGGTTCCAGGGTCCCAATGGACTTTGGTTCTGCTGCCACTTCTGACCAGGATGTGGGAGCTCTGTGGTGAGGTGGGACAAATAGAATCAGGAAGCCAGGGTTGAAGGTCTGCCTCTGCTTACTTTCCATCTGGGATTTTGCACCCACCCCTGACCCTTCTGAGCTTTGATCACTTCATCTGTGGAAACATTATCTCTTCTCACACTATGACTTACCCAGCAGAGTTATTGTGAGAAGTAACAACAGAAGCGCTACATTGCCCAAGTATAACTGGTGGGATACAATCCAGGAGCAGGTCCGGGCTCTCTCTTACTGGCTCTCCTGGTTCATTCCATATGACTGGCTTTTTCTGGCCCCTCTATCATATTTAGGTGAAGTGTCAGGATCCCTCAGACATTTTAAAGTACAGTAGGTCCTTCAGCAACACAGGGGTTAGGGATGCTGACTTCCACCCAATCAAAAAAACACATATAACTTTTGACTCCCAGAAACTTAACTACTAATGGCCTACCATCTGCTGGAAGCCTTACTGATAACATAAACACTCGATTAACAGATATTTTGTATGTTATATATAGTACATATCCTGTATTTTTACAATAAAGTATGCTAAAGAAAAAATGTGATTAAGAAAATCATAAGGCAAATATACTTACTAGACTGTAAAAAATCCCTGTATAAGTGGACTCACAGGTTCAAACCTGTGTCGTTGAAGGGTCAACTGTAATCAAAGCAGTCTTGGTTGGGTAATTCATACCTTTGGGTCCAAAGGAATAAATAAAACTTTCCACTTTTATGTTCGCACTCACAACCTCTCTGTGTTCACAGCTGACTGAGCCGGCTGGCCGCCTGCCTGGGAAAAGAGGATGTTTGACTTCTCCTTCCCCACATTGTGCATTCATCCCTTCTCCTCAAATGTGTTAATCATGGTTTCTGACCCTTTCTGGATCCAAGTGTAAGGGAAGGAGAGAAGAAAAGGTGTCTCATCTTGGGATGACATGAAGCCCCAGCTTCTCTCCAGGGGCTCTTTCCTGAGTCTCTCACCCCATAGGTTAGCATTTCTCTCCTGTAACTCTATTGACTTGGGCAAATGTTTCCCTTCCAGCAACACTTAGAGATTCAGACCTCTGCTTCCTCGGGAGGGAGGGGGGAATGGACTGCACCTTCTGGCAGCCATCTTGGTCAGGATCTAAGAGAGCCCCACCGCTCACAAGCAAGCCCTCACCTGCTCCATAAGACACCCTTCCTTTGCCTAGAGAAATGCACAGACTGCAGTGGGCTCCAGGGAAGCACAATTGCTCCTTCACTCCTTTCTGTCAGCAACTAGCCAGTCAGTCTCTCAGGGTCTGAGTTCTAGAGTCACACACCAGTCATTGATATCCACCAAACTGCCTGAGACATATTACAGTCTCTGGGTGAATTCCTTGCAGCTCCTTTCTCTGGACTTGAGGAGAATCACCCCACCCTTCTCCCTATGGCAGTGACTCACCCCACCAACAACTCTTTGCACCATACCCCTTCTCATCTCCCCACCTGTACATCCAGCCTCTTCCAGGCTGGTGGTCAGGAGGGAGTCAGAACCTAGGTCTTGTTCCCCTCGATACGTAAGTCTTGCTTGTGGTTTTGTGTCTCACTTTGGACCATAGCCTCTATTAACTGGAATGCCCACCTACAATTGGGACTGGTAGAGCTTGGTGTTAATACCTTATTACAACAAGAGTTACAATGGTAGGCAATGCTGATCGTCACTGAAATGCACCGAGTGTTTCACAGGCATGTTCCTATTGACTCCTCACCGTCCCCTATGAGGAAACTGCGGTGTTTGTTTCACCTGACAGATGACAATAGCTGAGGTCCAGAGAGGGTCTGTGACTTGCCTAGGATTGCAGAGGGGTGATGGTGAGAATGAAAAGCGGGTCGGTCTGATGCTGACGCCAGGGCTCCAACCTCTGTTCTCACACTGGAACGCCAGTGGAGCCATCAAATCAGCCATTTATTTGATAGTCTACGAGAAAGCCTTTTGTAAAACTATAAAGCATTCCTCAATTATTTATATTGTTATTGTAGTTATAAAAAAACAATAATTTTTATTATTCCATTCTATCGATATGGCTTTAGGCTGCTTATATAAGATACATTAAACACTCCAGGATGATTTAAATGGGGACTGGGGATTGGGAGGTGATGGAATAAGTGTTGCAGTGGCCATTAAAATGTCTTAGACACTAAGGTGCCTAAAAATGGAATATTTAACTGCATTAAGATCACCAAATTAAATTGGCTGTCTTCCCAAGCATGATCTATAGCAATTGCCACTTGACTGAAAAGTGAACCAACAGAATGAAATGTAGGCAACACCAATGATGTTCAAGCCCCCCTCTATGCGACACACGTAGCTTTACTGATTGCTCCGAACACAGAACACCTATGCTTCGCATTCACACAAACATCAGAAATATTTGCACAAGTTTCCCAAATCAAGAGGATTTAAGAAGATAGTTTTCCATTAAAACATGACGCGCAGGGGCACCTGGGTGTCTCAGTCGGTTGGGCATCTGCCTTTGGCTCAAGTCATCATCTCAGGGTCCTGAGATTGAGGCCCGCATCAGACTACCTGCTCAGCAGAGGGCCCGCTTCTCCTTCTACCCCACCCCCACTTGTGCACACTCTCTCGCTCTAATAGATAAATAAAATCTTTAAAAAATAAAATGTGACGTGCATACTATATCTGCAGCTAGCAGGTAATGAGTTGCTGCTGTTGGCGGGGGCAGGGGATGGACACTGGCCTGAGCTATTCCTGAGAATGACTTCCTTCAACCTTCTCAACAACCTATGTAAAACCATGAGGATTCTCGAATTACGGAGGGAGCTTAGGACCAGCACCATGGGAGGCAGAATGATCCCCTAAGAACAATTCTTGCCCTGGGGAGAGGATACTAGATGATGCAGGTGGTAATTGCAAGGCTCCTTAGAATCACAATAGGATGGAAGGACAGAAGAGAGAGGCAGAAGGTCAAGGTCAAATTCAAAGACAGATTTGAAGATAGCATGTTCCGGTCTTCGAAGGTGGAAGAAGGGGCCCTGAGCTAAGGCATACGAGCAGCTCCTAGAGGCTGGAAAAGGCAGAAAACGGGTTCTCCCCTGGCACCTCCACTAGGCACGCAGGACTGCTGACACCTCAATTTCAGCTCAGTACACCACTCATTAGGACGTCAGATCTCTAGACCTCGAAAAGAGTAAATACGTATTGTTCTAAGCCATTAAATATAGTTTGTCTTAGCCACAAGAGAGCACTAGTACAGTCACTTGCATTAATCAACCAATTTCTTCAAGCCTGGATTTGGACTCTGGTGTGCCTGTCTCCGAATTCCATCCCTGGGCTTTCTCACTGTTATGGGATAAAAGGCGTCCGCACCACCACCCTCAGAAAAATAATAATAATAATAATAACAAAAATAATATGAAAGCCCTAATCCCCAGTATCTGTAAATGTGACCTAAATTGGAAATAAGGTCTTTACCCATGATCAAGATGAGATCATTGGGGGGCCCTCATCAGTACCACTTGTGTCCTTATAAAGGGTGAAATTTGGTCACAGACAAGCGCAGTGAGAAGACAGTGATGTGAAGACACAGGGAGAAGATGGTCGCCTACAAGCCAAGGAATGTCTGAGGCTTCCAGAAGCTGGGAGTGGAAAATCCTCAGGCCTTGGAAGGGAGCACGGCCCTGCCAAAACCTTGATTTCGAACCCCTGGCCCCCAGAACTACAGGACAATAAAAGTGGATTGCTCCAAGCCACCTGGTTTCTGGAACTTCGTCTTGGAAGCCCTAGGAAATCAGTGCGCCCAGGGCGGGAAGCAACCTCGTGGTACCTGAGTGTGGTCTTACACACGCTCACCACATCTAATGCTGGGGAGCCTACTGATCACAATGATGAACAGTGAAAAACAGTACCACCTGACACTGGTGTGAGTTTTTATCTTCTAGAACACTTAGCCCGAGTTCTGACTTACTGGAACTCAAGGCAATCATGTAAGAGAAGCCAGGACTCCTCCAGGGCGGCTCCATGGGGGCAGCACCTTCCAGACACTGACCTTCAAGAGTCTGGGTGCAAATCCGGCCGCTGTCACGGACTCTGGAAATGTCCCACCACCCACGTGCCTCCGTTTTCTTCTCTGTGTATTAGAATCATCATCGTTCCAGGCTCGGAAGTTTTCGCGAGAGTTAAATTACATAACACACGTGATGTTCTTCACCCAGCCCTAATAAGCGCCCCCAAAACCCCACCTCACAGACAGGAAAACCAAAGCTCAGAGAATTTAAGTGATTTACTCAAGGACGTACGGCTTCTAAGTCACAAAACCAGGACGAAAATCCAAGTCTCCTAAATACCAGGGCAGAACTATTTGTACTATAATATGCTGCCTCTTACTTTTTATTTTCATTATTCTTCAGGTTTAAATCAATCTGAACTTTTTTGTCCTTTGAGCAATTCTAATTTTAATTCTGCTTTCCATGCCCACCCCAGTCAGTCAATAAAGATTATAGTTTCCCCCAACCACTAATTCTTCTTGTCTAAATGCTTTTATGAGACCCTTTATTCCAAGGAGTAAGTCACCTTATGGCCCAGCAGCAAAGCCGTTTTCTCAAGATAAGGCTTTCACTGGATAAAACACCAAAGACATAAAAGGGTGGAAGTCACAGCACCCCCCACCACCTGCCACCAAGCCACTCGACCCCCCAATCTGCTGTGTTCTCTTCCTGGGTCCACTTTGCTAAGTGAGGCGGACCCTGATAATTTATGAGTTCTTTCGGTGTTTGTAAATAAATTCAGTGTCCCACAGATTTAAAAGCTGCCTTGGGACCTCCCTTCCACCTTATTATATTTTCTGCATTTATCCAACCATTTCAGAAACTGGTTCTCCTTAAAATTATGAGATGCAGAATGAAAAACCCATCAGGATTTAACGACCACATTTCAGCATCTTACCGCTTAAAGGAACTTGGCTTTTTCAGCGTTTTTGCAATCTTGCAGACTGGAAGCAGATCAAAAAGGTAGAGCGAGAGTTTGATTTTTTTTTTTTTTAACTGTCACAAACCATACATCAAAGTGAAACTATTGATAGGGAGCAGGGAGAAGGAATGAAAAGTCATGAGGGAGGAGGATGGGACAATATTAAAAAGGACAATCTCTCAGTCTAATAAAATACAATTAACTGAATTTCATCAAGTCTTCTATAAAAAATACACAAAGAATCAATATTAGGCATAAAACCCAAAAGTGGGTTGTTATCTCTAAACCAGAGAAAACGTTTCATTAGGCTGAAGGATTTTATACTCCCATTGGGAAAATTGCTTTTCCCTGGTACCCCTCCTTCGCTTACTTACAGAAACCCAATTGAAAAGTCAATCATCAAAATCACTTAGCAAATGTCAAAAGGTGTTGCCACTTTCTAAATATATTTGTTCCTTTATGGGAAATGCAGGCCCCAGAAACCCTGGCACCTTGCCCCACCCCGACCCACACTTTTCCAGCATTTTGCTGTTCTGCCATTTTCACAGTTTTCTTTTTCTGTTTGTCTGCTTGTTTTTGTTGTTGTTGGAAACAGAAAGCCCATTTTATAAGGTTATGGGCAACAGCTTTTTCTTTTAACGGGTCAGTGTTCTTTAATGGCCATGCACTGTGAGACCTCCTGTTGCCTGGGTTATAAATGAGCGTCACTCCCAGGCCCGGCTCACTGCAAGCCTTTTCCAGGCTAATCGGACGACATACAGTCATTTCACCTCTCCTCTTAAGAAGAGCCTTTTGGTTACTTTACACTCCGTCCAGTAACAAAGCTGGTTCTGCGTAGGGTCCCGCGACCACAGATCAGATCTCCCACCATTTACTAAAACACAGGTGGAGCAGATACACGAAGACCCCAGGAGCAGAATTTGAAGATCAGGTGCACGGACACGCACACACAGTCAAACTTGGAACTCAGAAAATCATCCAAAGATCTCAAGCCATAAATTACTGAACCAGAAACAGCATGATCTAAGACCGTCAGGCTTGGGTACCAAGGGCCCAGCTTCTAATAAATGGTAGCCATAGTATATTGGTAACCTACTGGGTACCCCCAACGTGCACCCAACATGTTTTACCATTCTGCTTCTGAATTCTCTCCTCACTGGCTCACTTTGGCAGCTGGGGCAGAGGGCTGCATTCTGCGGGCCCAGGGCTGTTAAACTCCTATGTGATATATCTGAACGCTCTCTGTCAACCATCGAGTGCTTTAAAAAGCCGCCCACAGTGACTAGTTCTGTTTGTGGACCAGTCTGTGTGTGTACTCACTTATTTAGCTAACGAAATGAACCAGACCGGCTGCATATTTCTAACCTACTTTGTCTAGGCCATGTGGATGTGTCCTAAAGATGACAGATGGTGACAATAGGGGGACAGCTGCAGCCCGGCCCTGGTCCCCAACGAGCACGTCTGGCATCGGTCTCCTAATAATCCTTAAATTTGTAAAGCTGCCTCTGATATTCTCAGATCCAAATCCTTTTCCGGATCACCCAGCTATTTCCGAAAGAACTTTCCATGATCCACAGAATAAGGGCCTCAATCTTAAAAGGACTTGTAAAAGAAAGAAAGAAAGTTAATTTACTAACTAGTACTAAAGTAGGTACCTTAGATACGTGTCGTGGTATCTTCCAGCAGCACATAACCTCCATGAAAGCCTCGTTTGACATCACCAACAGCTCACACATGGCCTGGCTCTCAGTAAAAACATAAGGCCTTAACATATTGCATCCACAAAATATCAGAGATCAAGCTGTAGTTGATATGAAATCCTGGGAGAAAAAGAAGAATCGGGCTCTATCATACGACTGAGGGAAACTCACGACAGAGCCATAAAGAGCAGGATCACAGCTGTGTGGCTCACGCTACAGACTAAAGCCATTTAGTAAATAAGCATTCGTTGCCCTTTGAAGAATGTAGTTTTAGCCAAGCCAAAGTTGGGATTCAATGAGCAAAGGTGGTGATAGCCAAAGGACAGTTAGCCATAACATAAAAACTGCTTAAATAACACATGAAATACTTCATGATCCTAAGAATTATGCCAAGAACGCCAATATACTTTGCACAATAATAGGAAGAATTATATATTAAATATACTATGATTTAGAATTTTTAACAGCATATTCCTATCCATAAAACCATCAGAGTTCCAACCTCTGTGTAGTATAAAAAGATCCTTTTTTTAACGTCACAGCAAGCCCGTGTGATCCTTTACCATGGTCCTGCTGCCATCTAGTGGACAGACCTTAGAATGGAGATTCTTCTGTTGCCCGGATAGGTCAAGGGAAGGATACCCAGGTCCTGAGGTTCATGTCAGACATGCATTTTTCTTTAGGGGACCAATTTTTGGAATTCCTCCATAGATTTTCCTGTGTATTCATTTGTGTCATCTTACATTTATCCCTTTCCCGTGTCTTCGTAGAAAGATATTTTCAAATGTGTCAGTCATACTCAGAGGGCCGGAATAGAACTTGTTTATCTGCTTTGGTTTACAAATGAGAAGCTTCCCACAAGAGGAAGTGTGTCCCCCTGGAAAGAATCACCATCAGTCTGACAACAGCCTCCCATGGTGTGTCCTTGAGAAACTAGACTCAAACTAGTGACAACTTCCCTGTTTTTTCTTTTTTTCTTTAATTAATTTTTAAATTTTTTATAATTTTTTTTTCTTTTTGTTATTGTCCCCAGACATTCATGAACACTGTTGTGTGACCAATAGGCTACTATTTGGAAAGAGACATTTCATTTCAGTCCCTTCTCATGCATTGCAGCACTACTGGGGTCACACCAAGGAGGGCAGAGGAAGTGGAAGGGAAAGCAGAGACAGGGCTCCTTTCTCAGCCTCGGGGCTTGAATGAGTCATTCCACATGCCTGAGTCTGTTTCTCCCCCTGGCAAATGACCAGTGGCATTAGAGGATGAGAGAAAGTACCTCTTCCCTCAGGGGTCCTGGGTGGCTCAGTCCATTAGGTGTCTGCCTTTAACTCTAGTCGTGGTCTCTGGGGCCCTAAGATGGAGCCCTGCATTGGGCTGTCAGCTCAGCCTGAGTCTGCTTTTCCCTCTGCCCCTCCATCCTCCACCTCCACTGCCCCTTCACCTCCACTCCATGCTCTCTCTCTCGTTCACTCTCTCTGTCTCAAATAAATAAAATTAAAAAAATAAAATAAAATAAAGTACTTCTTCCCTCAAAGGCTTGTTCAGGTTGTTGGGTCCATGGTCAAAGGAACAAGACTGATACCAAGCAAAGGTCAAGCAAAGCTTTATTTAGCGCCAAGCATCAAGAATCAAACCGACCGTCAAACCGACCGTCAAACCGACCGGTCGGGGCCGTCTCTTGCAAAGAGGCGACCCCTCCCTGCCTCACAGACTAACTTTTATAGAGCAAAGGCCATGTGGTTGGGCCTGGCCACACGCAGGTGGCCGATGAGATTGTAACACAGAGAGAAAGCTGCACAGTCATGCTAGGTCACACACGGGTGGCCAACTGAATTACAATTTACTCCATAGTATCTATTTGAACTAGCCTATCACCTTGGTCAGAATTGGCACCCAAAAGGCCCCCAAAAGGCGGGGCCCACACTCCTTGGTAGCTAGGAAGAGAGTATGCGCTCCCCACTGATTGGATATCTCCACCTGGCCTGACCCACCCTTGTATTTGGGCTTTGTTACCTGGGACTGGTTTCCCGGGCTTGCTTTTAAGTAAGTCCCCTGGGGGCGGGGAGCGGGGTCAGTTTAAGTTTTACTGCATAAACAAGAAAATGACTGTTTAATCCAAGATGGAATCCTCTGGCTAAATAGGCCCTTACAAGATCTATCTTTATATGTGAGTTTAACCACCTTAGGAGCAGGGCCAAGACTTTGCCTAGACTGCAAACATAGAAGAAAATGGCAGGTTTCTCTGGATTCACCCTCCTGAGTGGCTGTCAGGCCCTCACTGGCATCTAGAAAGTCTTGGAGAGAAGCGTTGCTTTTATCCACTCAGTGGATAGAATTGACATATGCGATTCACACTGTTTCTGGGCCCTCCATTCACTAGGCTCATGGGTCTTCACTTTGGGTGCCCATTGGAACCATCTGGGGAGATTTTGCGATACTGATGCCTGGGTTCTCTCCGGATTTAATTTGGCGTGAGGTGCTCCTGGGGCCACAGGATGACCTTACAGCTCTCCAGGTGACTGTCATTTGCAATAAAGCTTGGGAACCACTGCTCCAGAGAAAACAAAACACAGAGCCCTTTGATATACATCTTTTCGAGAAAGGGCAGGAGACTTATACCTGTACCCAGCCACCCCATGCCTTGTCATCCATCACCTTAAAAACTACAGCCCACTCTGGCTTCCTTTAAACCCCCCTACTCACACTGCTGAATGCCACACCCTGCTAGTTGGCTCCTGATGTATATGCACGCATTGCCATAACTCTCTTCACCAAAGGAGGATAAAATAAAAGTTAAGGGAATACTCAATTCTCTTTGCCTAAGGCTTTTTAAGTGCCATAGACATTTTAAAGAGAAAGGGTAATTTAGAGATGATCTATTCTAATTCCTTGATTTAGCAAGCAAGCGTGCAGACCAGGGGAGATCATGAGTCAGGCATTGGTTACACGCCCTTGGAACAGGCAGACTCCTCGCTCCTGCTGCTATGTAGGCTTTACCATTAATGCTTCACTACAGATCAATACGGTGGTCATTTTACAATTATGTTGAGATTTCATAAGATTAAGTCACATAGGTCACTCGGACATGAACTTGAACCTGGACCGCCCCAGCTCCCATACCAGGCAAAATCCTGGTCCCAGAGCTCCAAGTATCCAGGTCAGACCTGAAGCCTCAGGGCTATCCCTCCACCACACCTCGACTGCCCTCCATTGTCCACCTGCTGGACCTGAATTCTTAACTCTATACAGCAGTTCATCTTCCCAGTCTTGTTAGAAACCTACATTAGAAAAACCTTGACTTTTCTTGTCCCCAAATCCCTACAGCATCTTATTTCCCAGCCAGAGTGAAATTTCATAATCTGACAACAGGGCAAAATTTGGAAATTGGGATAAACTGGGAAAATCTACATGGTGTTGTTTATCTCTAGTGGCTTCATACACACGAATGTTTTGTGTGTGTGTTTGTTATGTTCATTGAGGAGACTGTGTAAACTTTACAACAAAATACAAAAAAAGAAAATAAGAGTCCCTCTATTTGGACCTCTGAGAAATAATCACCATTTTCACTTTGATATTTTTATGCATTTATTTATAGTTGTTTTTTATAAATTTTTTATTGTCTTTGCAAAACTGGAAACATAATGTGTAAATTCTACTTTATATACTGTCTCCAAAAACTTAATGTTATATCATGAGCAGTGTCCCCTGTCACTAAACATCTTTCTGCAAGCGTGTTTTTTTTAAGGCTTTGATCCCATTGTACAAGTATACATAATTTCTTTACCGATGCTTCTATCACTGGACATTTAAGTCAATTCTCATTTTTCACTATTATAAAGAACGCTGTAACAAATATCCTTACACACACATTTTTGTAACTAAAGCTATATTTTAAACATATACAAACATACATAATGTTTATAAATACATAAAACACAATATGTTATTTTACACATTACCTATTATATACAAAACAGCATTTATAATAAATATTTATATATGTATTTGCCAATATAATAGGTTAAAAAAAAGGCTGTTTTATTTAATTAAACTACCCATTTTCATAAAACCTCCTATGAACTACAGCAATGCAAGTCTCACATAGTCATCATCAAAACAATTGATTTGGTCGTTGAAAATGGCGCCTAAGATGGGTTCTTGACCACAAACCACCACAAAGTGCAGGGTCCAGAATCCTCCCCCGGTAGAAATGTTTCACAGGCACACACAGCATTGTTATGTTCTTAGAATCTCCACACTCAGGGCGCCTGGGCGGCTCAGTGGGTTAAAGCCTTTGCCTTCAGGTCAGGTCATGATCCTAGGACCCGGGCTCTCTGCTCAGTGGGGAGCCTGCTTCCCCCTCTCTGTCTCTGCCTGCCTCTCTGCCTACTAGTGATCTCTCTCTGTCAAATAAATAAATAAAATCTTAAAAAAAAAAATGCTCCACACTCAAGGGAAACACTCCTGAGAATACCATCAGCCCCCACTGAGCCAGTGGCAGCCATTTTCTCTCTGTTTGCTCTGTAGTACCCCAATTTACCCAGCAGGAAAGACAAGCTTTTTGTTTTAGCTGTAGAGCAGAACTGGTCCTTCACTGGTCTAACAGGAGTCCCAGAGAAACACATGTTAGAAACCTACATTAGAAAAACCTTGACTTTTCTCATCCTTCACTGGTCTAACAGGAGTCCCAGAGAAACACCCGGGAGTGTTCAGCTGCTCTCAGCTCAAGGAAGTCCTGCCAAGCAGGGCATGCCAACGAGCTGCCAGCTGTGGCCTTGGGCAACTTACACCCCACCTCCCTAGGCCTCAGTTTCCCCATCTGTTGAACTGGGATATTAACTGATCTTATAGGGTCCATAGTACTTTTTAAGATTAAATGAGTTCATGGAAAACAGCAAAAGCAGAGTATAATTCTGGTACCAATATCAATGTGGGGGGGGTGTTCCCTCTACCCCCAGACAATTCTCAGACCCCAGCCGGGTGTCCTACAAATCAGTTCTGACACTTGCTACCTGAGATGGCGTCAGATCCCACAAGGGCTCAGTCCCACAAGGCTGTTCTCCATTTTAGATGCCAATTGGAAGGTTGTCACTTGTGCTGACCACCTGACTATAGATCAGCGTTCCCATGACCCCTTCCTCAGGTTCAATTAACTTGCTAGAGCAGCTCACAGAACTAGGAAACCAGTTCACTCACAAGATTATCCGTCTATTGCAAAAGCTTTACAGGATGTGCATCAGCAGCCAGATGTAAAGATGGGCAAGGCACAGGGTGAAAAGACTCGGAGTTTCCAGGCTCTCCTGGGGCACATCTTTCCCCTATTTCCATGTGTCCATCAACCCAGAAGCTCTACCAATCCTACCCTGTTGGGATTCTAGGGAGGCTTTATTACATATGCATGACAGATTAGATCTTTGACCATTGACCATCTATCCAGCCTCCAGCCTCTCTCCCATTCCTGAAGTCCAGGGGTGTGGGACTGAAAGTTCCAATCCTTGGTTCTTCTGGTAACCAACCACTTTCTTGGGTGACTGAGGGACTTTCCAAAAGTTGTCTCATTAACATAGCAAAAGAGACCTTGATCACTCTCATTCCTTCAAAAATTCCAAGGTTTTAGGAGCTCTGTGCCAGAAACGAACCAAACACCAAATATATATTTCTTATTATGAATCACATCAATGCAGAAATAGCCTTCAACACACTGACCCCCTCTTCTGCCTGCTAGAAGGAACTCCTGACCTAGTCTCATCCTTCCCTTGGCTGCCGAACTGAGCCAACCAATCCTTCTGGATTAGCCTCAGGGTCCCCTCTACCTCTCTCCATACAGACCCAGCCAACATTCCACTGCTGCCAGCTGGGCCATGTTTTCTCCTGAGAACCCCACCCACTTGACCCCCACCGCTGCTGGTTCTCTGGTTCTCCAGAACCATGGGAACCAATCATCTGTCCCAACACACCTTAGCTATGTAGCCCCTCCCCAAGCAAAAGGGCTCACCTCTTCCCAGTCTCCACGTCTAGAATCCGTTGGCTCCTTGTACAAAACATACTGATCTACCAAAGTGATTTTAAAAAGGGACTGTGAAATTAGGGTCCACAAACTCAACTGAATGCTATCTGGCCACCAAAGATTACAATTATAGAGAATATAAAAAAATAGATACAGTACCTTTTATGAAAATGCAGACTGTGGAATAGGGCTATGAACACTGATTATAATAAAGTTAAAATGTGCCTATACACAGCCAAGGGGATCCAAAAAATAGGAAAAGCCATGTTTTGTTAAAATATGAGGTCAATGAATACATTACTTCATTTTTTAAGTTTTCATTGTTGTAATGTATTCTTTTCCATTGTTATAATGTGTTCTTACAACAATAAAATTCAGTCTAACAGGCAGGAAGCTCAAATTTTAATTAAAATCTCCATCTTAAATGGTTAAAATTAATAGAACTTTGGACTCCAAAACTAATAGCATTGAGTTAAATACTATAAATTTATAATAAAAATAACAATCATTTAGGAAGTACTGAGTATATGCATTCTGGAGCTAAGTTCTTTGTATGTATTATCTTATTTAACCTGAACAACAATACTCAGAGGATTAATTAACCTAGTTTGTTTACACCCAAGGAACCTGCAGCCCCGAATAGGGAAATGGTTGCCCAGGAACAGAGAACTAACAGGAGACAGAGGTGAGGGAGGTCTGTTTGGCCTCCAAACCCTGTGGGAGGATTTCCACTTACGCTGTGTGATTCATTCCTGACAGAGCCAAATACGTAAGGGGTCTTAGTAACATCAAGTTTGGTAAAGTCTCGTTTAGCAGGGCAAGCACGCCCAGATCCTTCATTTGGGTAATTTATATTAGTGAAAAATGCTTAAAAGCAGATTACACTTTTCACTTTGCCTGCCTCTGAAATACATTTAATAGGTAAACTGTGATACTTATTAAAATGGACTTTCACAGCATCTTAAACAGCTGTGACAGCTTCGTGGTGAATTTAAAATTTGCACTTTTTTTTTTTCCTACTCTGAAAATACGATTTCTACGATTCCTCACTAATACATTTCTTATCTGATTAGTGTTTGATGACTCCAGCTCAGCGGCTGACACATAGTAAGGATGCTGTCCACCAGGGAACACGAGGGAAGGGCTTAGGGCCAACCCACACCAAAGACAGTACTTTGTGATACGACCGATCAATTCACATCTGCAAAGCCATTTAAGGCTTCCGGAAAACACTTAGCCATTCAGAAACGTGCATGAAAATATCATTCGTCTTATGCAGCCAGTGTCCTAGAAATGCTATGCAAACCACGCAGCCTTCACTGAATTATTCCTTTAACCCCCTGAATAAAAATCCTGTTGGAAGGGCCCTCTATCCCAAGCCACTGAAAAAAATTATACCCTCACCTTTGAGGGTATAATTTCTGCTGAAAAGCGACAGAAGCGCCTTGGATGAAGGAGATAGAAAGCTATCAATAGACTGTCACCAGCTAGACCCCAGGACCTGATCTTTATTGCTCACAGGCTTATACCCACTGACCTATTGTCCCACATTTTTTCCTAAGCTCTTCTTTTCCACTTATCTTTTAACTCGGGCAAAAGACCCATGGGGCATATCACCCCAGGCTGGAAACCCGAAATACCTTTCAAACAATAATGACTGTCCTACCCAGATAAAGAGTTCTCATTGGCCTAGACCACCCAGCCCAGCTTGAACATAACTGCCAACACACACCTACGCAAATGGACCTTGGAGTGACCAACGGTGACCCTTATCTCATTATAATACCAAAATCCTGCCCAAGCAGGAGCACAAACCTCATTTACATAACATACAATGTATGTATAGGCATGTTTCCGTAAGACTCATGCATACCCTTATGCCCGCCTCTACACACCATGACAATATTTCCCTACCTAAATATTCATCCTAACCCTAAACAAAAGGAATCCACTCATGGAATATTCCTCATCATCTCTTTTTGCTACAAATAAAGTTTCTTTTGTGGGACGGCTCACCTGGTGTGGTTTCTACCTGTGATTCATGGAGGAGCGAACTCACCTTGATTCTCTTACAGGATGACAAGTAAAGGGAAGAATTAGGTAGAAGCACAATCCAGATTTTCTGCTCTGTTGAGAGTAGAGGGCAGTGATGGTGAGACTTTGAACCTAATGGCCTCAGGCTTTGCTCTTTTAGCAAGAGTTCATGGAACCCCCCAGAACATATCCGGAGCATACACCCCACACCACCATGCTCCCTATCGTCTAGACTAGGGTGGCCTGGCTCCCATTTCATTTCAACCATCCAGAAATTTCCTGGCTGTTCATGCCTTTCTACCACCTCTGACTTAGGGTCCTGCTTCTGCTGAATTCACTAATCTCTGGATTCTCTCCTCACCCAACCCTGTTCTGCACGGCAGCCACCGTCCCTGGAGCTTCAGGTCCTTCTACCTACACAAATGCCCTGTCTCTGTCTTTCCCTCTCACATATGCACACACAAGCTCTCATACATACTACACACACAAGCACCCCACTAAGAAAAGACATGCACTTGTGTGCACAACACACTTGACTAAGGATTTCAGCAAACTGGGAGGTCAGCATGACAAAAGTGCAGTCCCTTCCATGTGAGTGTTTGCCATCTCTGTGCAGAAAATTCCTTGAGCTTCTTACCAACAGCGGGACTGGGATCATCAATCTTGTCTGTCCACCTGATTGGGCCAGATGTTCGGATTTCTAGTTACACATTACTCTTGGCTGTGTCTGTGAGGGGGCTTTGAATCAGTGGACTGAGTGCAGGGATTGGCCTCCCCATCGGGAGGGCCTCAGTTCAACAAAGAGTGGAAGAAGGTTGAATTAATTCAGCTTGACTGTTTGAGCTGAGATTTTGGTCTTCCCCTGCATTTGGTGCTCCTGGTTTTTAACTTTCAGACTTGGAATCTGTACCATCAGCTCTCTGGCTCTCAGACCTTTGAACTCTATCAATATCTGCTTTCCTGGGTCTCCAGCCAGCAGACAGCAGATCATGGGGCCGCTCACCTCCATAATTAGATGAGCCTGTTCCTTGTAATAAATCTCTTCGTGGAGGTACATAGGTAGGTAAGTCAATAGATAGGTAGATAGATAAATAAAGAGAGAGAGAGATATGCATACACATACATTTATGTATATGTCCATATCCTCTTGGTTCTGAGTCTCTGGAGAACCCTGATGATACAAGAAAGGCGTTCACACTCCACAGGCCTCTGGCCCCCTCTCCCACTGCTTCCTCTCTTCTCCTTCTCCCCACATCTTAATATCATGTGCAAAGCACTTTCAAAATTCCTTTCGTTGTCTGGACTCCTCAAAGCCCTCAGGGCTCCCCTTCCACCCCCAAATGACTTGTCAAGATCCTTTCTTAAAGGAACTCCCTTCCTGGGAGTGTTTCTGGTAGCAGATGTTAAAATAGTACACTCTTCTACCACCTACGTTTGTACTTCTGTCTCCTCTGCCTCCTTTTTTCGTGACTTGCTGCCTGGTAGCTAGGACAATATTCAAACATGGTATTCTGGATTTGATAAAGTCTGATAACAAAAAGAACCATTAAATAACTTAAAAATACCCCCATTGTTACGGATATCCCACTAATCGGAAGGACCTTCCTGACCAGAGGGAAGACCTGTATATTTCTTGGCTTGGGATCCTAACCAGGCAGAGGCCCCATCAGTTCCGTGGCTCTCAGCTCTATTCAGGGACAGCTGGTCATCCATCAACCACAAGAGTTGAAGCCTAGAAGACAGATGTTCAATAATCCAACAAGATGGTTGGGGGGAGGCACCAAGTGCCTGATTCCATGTCAAAACAGAGGCTCGCCCAAGACTCTGCTTAGCGGGAACTAAAGAAAGCCATGCCAAGCAGAAGGGATTTCAAGATAATTCAGTAGGAGTGGGCATGGAGAGGACAGCTGGAGTGTTGCTTTCAAACCTCCGACCATCATGCCAAATGCCCAAATTGAACAGAGTAGAAAAAAACAGAACAAAGGCATGAGCAGATGCGAACCCAGAGTGTCAGGTGTCATCTTTGCCATGACAAAAAAAAAAAAAAAAAGGAGAGAGGAAGGAAGGGACCAATTTCTTGGATCCATGACTTTACACGTGGGGCCAGTTCTAGGTCAAAGACACTCAAGAAGCCCACCCCTCCTTTCCCACCAGTTCTGCCCTGGACTTTCCCCTTCCACCAGCCTTTTCAGGCCCGCAGGACATTCTTTCACCTCCCTGCCCATCCTCTTTCTCCCCTGTATTTGCCCTGAAACCCACACCCTGGCCCACACATGAAAGAGGATTCCTGGGGCTTTTGCCTTCATGGGAAAAGCAGAACACTGTCCACACCCCTCTGGGGCAGCTGCATTTTCACCCTGTTGAGAGGATAACGCTACCTTCGCATGAAGGTTCCATCCTACCCTAGGACACGAGGACAGGAGGTGGGGAGGGCAGTATGATGTGCCTATATTTTGGTCAAAAATTTTTTCCTCTTCATTCCCGAAATCACTCTCTGCCTCTGCTGGCTTCTTTTTTCAGTACAAAGAGAGCAGCTTAGCCAAGGATTATGGGCAATTTGGGAGGTGCAATTTGCCTGCCAAGTTGCCAAGTCACTAAGAAAATGCAACTTGTCTGGCAATAAAGGGACCAGGAAAGAGTGATGGTCTAGGAGTTCTCCCACAGCTGCAGCAGGGATCCACCGAGGGAGATGCAAGGCATGGTAGGGAATAGCTCTCCTGCTGAACCCCAGCATCTAATCAAGGGCAGCTCTCAGCCCATACCCCTGTGGCCCCACCAGTAGTATCCCGCTGGCCCATCACACTCTCCACCTGAGCCCATTCTCCCTGCCTCTCTCCAGCCATGCTGCCCACTCCTGTTGTCTCCTGGGTTGCTCTCTCCTCCCCCTGAGCTCCAAGCACAAACAAGCTAGGGCTCAATCTGTGTACCTGTCTTTTACATCAATTCTCATGCTCTCACTGACCCCGCAAAGACCTCTCACATGCTGGTGACTCTCAAATTTGTAATCTCAGGTCCTTCCCCTCATCTCAGACATGTATATCCAACAACCTACCCAAGTTCACTTGGGTGTCAGATAAGTACGTCAAATAAAACATGTCCCAAACAGGATTCTCTGTCTTCTGCCCTAAATTTGTCCCTCCTTCTCTCTTATTCAGCTCAGTCAATCAATGGAAAGGCCATTCTTCCAACTACTCAGACTAAAGTCTTAGCCTTGTCCTTGACATTCTTTTTTCTCAGACCTTCTACATCTGTCTAGAATGCAACCAACTCTGATCCCCTCATCACTCCCGTCCTGGTACCAACTGCCTTCCCTTTGAGTCTGGACCGTTGCAGTAACCTCCAGCCAGTCCTCATGTTTCTATCCTTTCCTCAATGTGCTCCACCGGAGCTGGGAGTCAGATCAGACCATTTCTCTGCTCAAATCTTCCGAGGATTTCCAATCTCACTCAGCATAAATTCCTACATGATCTGTCCCCTGCTGTTCACAGAATGTCTTATCTTTATTTTTGGCACTTAGTCATACCTGCCATAGTATATATCTGTTTTATTGCTTAGAATAGGAGTCAGCAAACTATGACACCCAGGCCAGCCACCTGTTTTGTAAATAAAGTTCTTTCGGCGAAAGCCATGTCTATTCACTTATTATCTTGTCTACATCCACCTTAGTGCTAAAAGGGCTCACATACCCTATGAAATTTACTATCTGACCATTTACAGAAAAAATATGCTGATCCCTGATCTAAGAACATACAACCCACAGGAGCAGGGATTTTGTAAATGTTCCATCAATATTTGGTAGATAAATAATAAACAAATAGAAGGGCATGGTAGTGCCCAGAGTTCCAACAAAGGATCAGAATGTGATATCCAAATGAGTGTCATCTTGCAAAAATAATAATAATAATAATAATAATAATAATAATAATAAGGTCATGGGTGTAGACCTCACTGAAAATAAATCAAAAATTTTTGGACGCTGCAAATGGTTTCTGCCTCCTAAGAGAGGAGTTTTGAGTTTACTTTCAAGAAAGATGATGTTTTGGTTTAGAAAAAACGGATTAGCGGGTTCCCACCTATTGCCCCTGAGAGAGATGTTTGTACACTGGGGTAAAGCAAACGATGTTCAGGACTGCTGTATTTAATAACTCAAGTAAGGTGTGTCTTTCAGCAGGGATATTAGATGAGAGGAAGGCAAACAACCAAATGATTCCTTTTCTCTTTAGATGCCAAAGAAGCTTGTCCTTAACCCTGAGGAGGGGAGATGCCTGGGGCCTTCCCAGTGCAGCCCCGGGAGCCACCCCTGCTGTGCGGAGACTGGCGGGGAGGTAGGCAGGGAAGGCTCCCTGAGAGGAACAATCTGAGGGCAGGTCTGGGCCAGACAGTTTGTGTGCACCAACACCAGTGGTGGGTTTAAGTTAGTCTCTGCGGTTGCTGGATCTCTCATGTGCTCCTGGGAATTAGAAGAAGGGCTTGGCCCAAACATGGAAAAGCAAAGGGGAGAGGGCAGTCCATGCTCTCCTGAAGCCAGAATGGGGATGCTGGAGAGGGACACCAACCCAGGGAGCTGTGCGCACTGGAAAGGGTCACCAGGAACTGGGACAGTCATCACGGGAGAATGCTGGGGCCAGTTGTCCTGAGCACCGGCGATAGACATTCCCTCAGAAAACTCCCAGAATTCCACTGGGGAGGGGACTCCCATGGTCAAGACAGTGCAGAACATGACAATGTGGATACTTCCAAAGGAATCGTGATCTTGTGCTGGATCACAGCCTAGGAAGACTGGGACATTCAGCTTACAATAAAATCAGCAATTTAAAGAACATTATTTTAATGACCACCAATGAGTTTTCATGTACTCATTCATTTGGTAAATATTGATTGAGTGCCTGCCAGGTGCCCATCATTGGGCTGGTAATGGAAACAGAATGCTGAGCATAACTGATGTAGCTGCATTCTCAGAATCCCAGGGACAATTGGAAGAGGCAGACAATAACCAGAAATTAAACAAACATGCACTTGCTATCAACCCCACAAAGGAGAAGCACGGGGAGGGAAACAGAGAGAGAGGAAGAGAGAAAGAAAATAAAAGGAGGGAGGGAGGAAGAATGAGTTTTCCAACTTCCCATACTCCCAAAATCATCCAATCCGTTATGATTTGCTGGCCTAAGAGACATGTGTCATTCACAGCTGGCTGGTGGGGTGACTCGAGCTTACATTCCTAAGAATATCCTTCCTTTGGTCAGGAAATGGACCCCACTCATTGCAAGCCCCCAGGCCTGTCCCACACACTCGCTGTACCACACACCCCCAGCATGGAGACACCTGTCTCTCCCCAACTGCATGCACCAGACCAGGGGACTTCTGGTCCCCTGGACCAGAACTTGGTCTTTCTAAATTAAATTAATTTTTTTTTAATTTTTATTTATTTATTTGACAGAGATCACAAGTAGACAGAGAGGCAGGCAGAGAGAGAGGAGGAAGCAGGCTCCCCGCCGAGCAGAGAGCCCGATGTGGGGCTTGATCCCAGGACTCTGGGATCATGACCTGAGCCGAAGGCAGAGGCTTTAACCCACTGAGCCACCCAGGCGCCCCGAACTTGGTCTTTCTAAAAACGGAAAGGTGACCCAACCCCCCAGCAGCCTCATGGTGGTACAGTAAACACCGGCTGTTTATAAGGACACCCGAAGGAGCCGAACCATTCCCTGGCGGTGTCACTCACGGGTGGTGTAAACGCAGGATATACTCCTTCTGGTCAGTAACTGCCCTGCCCAAAGGATCCGCTCTGCGGCCTCCTTCTGCTAAAGAGAAGAGGATTTTAGTAATATCTCAGCCCAGTTCCCTCCCTTTTTGATCACTTGCAATGATTAGAACAGCATAGCTCCAGTGCTTGAAGACACGCTCTCCATTTTGACACGTCCAACTCCGACAGGCTCCCTCCAGCCTCTTGCCATCCGCATCCCTCAGCTGTGGGGTCAGGGCAGGAAGCTGGCCAGGAGCCCCAGGTGACCACTGGCTGCCTGGGACCCTGCGCCAGCTCCTTTCTCTTGGTGGCCTCTGCTCCTCGGTGTGACCTTGTTGGACATCCGTCCCCTTCACCGGATAAGGCTTCAGAATGGACTCTCAGGAGCGCGTTCATGGAGTCTCATGAGGGACAGCGGTCCTTACGGTCCCTGCCCATGGAGAAGTCCTGCTGGGTGTATCCTGCACCCACCTCCCTCAACACCCCCCAGAGGAGACTGCAGGGGCCCCTCTCCCAGAAGGCAACTCTTTTGCAGGGAGACACAGGAGGCAGCCAACCACCCATCCTGGGCACACTCTAGATCCACGGGGTGTGTGTCTGTCCCTCCCACGCCCACAGGGGATGTATGGGCGGCGTCACTGGGCTGTGCAGGGGCCCTGTCTCCACATTCCAACAGCCCTGGGGCTTGGACGGACCAGACCCAGGAACCACCAGCAACCACACTGGAGGGAAGAGGGATGGTGCAGACTCTCCCTGGCTGTGGGAGTCTCCCATCCCTTATTTTGAAGAGGAGAGGAAAAGGAGACCTCTCTTTATCAAGTCCCTCTCTCTCTATACACACACACACACACACACACACACACACACACACGAACACACCAAAAGGCTAATAATACCTGTGTCCCTAATACCTGTGTCCCTCGCCCCAGCCCTCCTCCAGCAGGACTGGGCCAGTTCTGCAGCTGGTGTCTCTCAGGAAGTCCTGCAGAGAGGGGCCGGGCCGCATCTGCTGGCAGTTCTCTGAGCTCAGGACATGGGGTCTTAGCATCTCTGGGTCTCAGCTGCGGGGCTTTGCAGGCAATTCTAGGGAAAGATGATCCGGGGCACACCTGACCCCAACCTGTTACATCAGTTTAACTGCTCAAGACCAAACTGGGTGAGAGCATGAGAATTCAACACTGTCTCACTGAAAGGATGGGTGAGGCCCAAAGGAGGGCCCTCGTCTCACCCAGCTGGAGCTCTCAGGACTCCAGGACACCTCGCTGGTGGAAAAGGACATATCGTCTGCCAGCCGCTGAACCACATGCTCACTAACAAGGAGCAGAGCAGGAGTCGAGTGCTGTCTTCAGCTGCATCAGAAGGGGCACCCAGTGCGTGGGGCTTGGTCTCCCTGTCCTCAGCACCAGCCACGCCGTGAGTTCATCCCAGACAAGGACGAGCACTTGGGAACCAGAGATGGTCTCTGGGGCTGTCAGTCTAACGGAGGAGACATATCTGAAAGCAAACCTGCTCCCTGTGGGGCAAGGAGCGGCAGCAGAGAGGGGCAACTCCCCCAGAGAACGGGGAAACCTTCTCAAAGGTAGAACATGGGTCCTGGGTTTTGAAGCAAAGCTAGATAAAAAGGAACATGTTAGGGGTGACAAGGAGAAACCACATCAACTTTTCAAATACAATGGTGAAGGGATGTGTGGCTGCTTTATCGTCACACCCCTAAAACCGACGAGCTTCTGAAGTACCCTCCCAGAAAAAATAAACACCAGTTTCCAGAGCAGTCCATGACAGTGACCTCAATCTACCTGAAGAGTTTTGAAGTGGGACAAGAAGTAGACTTTCGGGGAGTTCATTCTGACCTAGAATTAGAATCAAGAGGTAGAAGTTCAAAAGAGGCATGTCTGGGGCTCAAAACAACTCATTTCTGGTGATTATAACTCTCCTGCAATAAAGACATCTCTCTAGACACGTAGGGACACCTGCCAGCAGAGGGACCAGGTTGAAACTGGGCCATCATGGGTCAGAGCTGCAGAAGCGGGGGTGCCCTCCCCCCAGACTCCAAAGCACCTTCCAAATAACGCGAACATTTGCTAATTCTATCTTAAAGAGAGTCCCATCCATTCAGATCCTCATTTCAAACATGTTTATTAAACAATAATCTCCAGAGTCCATAGGTCATCAGAACAGGCAAAGTCTGCCAAAGAGGACCGCTAGTAAGAAGAGCTCACGGGGTGGATCATTCACCAGTTGTCTGAGCCTACGTCGGAGGACTAGACTTTTTGTTCTGGGCCTTTATTGATGGAGGAAAGAAGGTTTCTGCTAAAAAAAAAATATAAAAATTATAAGCTTCTTATTTTTACGACCCTAATGATAAAGAAAGGTGCTTTCTTCCCTCCAAAGTACTGTTTCAACTTTCCATTGTGGTTGCCATGGTGATGGGAGTCTCCTGCTAGGATCCCCCAGCTCCCTGCTGTGGTCCAGTATGTCTCCAAGCATGTGATACCCCCATCTTCTCTTGGGGACCCTGGCACCCTGTCTGCCAGGAGTGGGCTTGTTGTGTCTTATTTTAGGCAAGATAATAAAAGGAGGGAATTTAGACCCTGGCCCTCTGGGTTTTTTAAATAAGTTTTTGAAAACTGCTCTGTGGTACATTAGAAACATGCATACATACACACACACACACACACACACACACACACACACACACACACACAAATAAGACCGTGCACATAAAGTCAAATCACTGAGATCTCATTCAAAGAGGACTTCTGTTAGTATCTTTAACACGCTGGAAAATTCTGTGGTTGCGTCTCTCCTTTATGTGTGTGTGTGCTCACGCGTAGGCTGCTTTTTATATAAAATAGATCGTAATGTACTTGATCTTTCCAAACCTTAATTTATCACTTAAAATGCCATGCCATGGTCATTGATCTTGAGCAACAAACATAATATCGAATATTCACTGAGAGCAGAAAAGGAGCCATCGTATTAACTCATTTAATTCTCATAAAACCCCAGCCACCAAGGTTATTATGTGTTATGCCTGCTTGGCTGTTATTAGCTGTTTCACAAATGGCAAACTGCGCTCCAGGATCACACAGCTAGTTACTGCAAAGCGTCGGGGTTCGGACCCATGCACTCTAGCTTCAAAGCCTGTGGACTTACTCGGCACGTGATACTGTCCCTGAGCAAGGCCCCTCTTTCTCAAAGGTGGTGCGTATTTCATGGTGAAACTGTACCGTCATTTACATCCTTACTCCCTGTGGGCTGGGCATTTAGATTTGCAGTGTTTTGCAATTAGGAGCCACATCTTGAAAGCAACACTCTGATGCTTGGATATGTCTCTTGCTAACTTCATGAGATCATCGTCTCTTTCCTTGGCTGACATATATATTTTTTAAGATTTTAATTATTTATCTGACAGAGAAAGAGAGAGAGTACAACCAGGGGGAGCTGCAGGCAGAGGGAAAAGGAGAAGCAGACTCCCGCTGAGCAGGGAGACCCTCGTGGGACTCCATCCCAGGACGCCGGGATCAGACCTGAGCTGAAGGGAGATGCTTAACCAACTAAGCCACCCAGGCGCTCCCTGGCTGATACTTCTTGAAGTGAGTTTGCTAAGTCAGGAGGCTGACTCCGCCCTTTATAAAGGTTGTCTGATTTTTCTGGTGGCATGAGGCCTCTTCCCACATCAAGAAAAGAAAAACAATCTTTTCTTTCATTCAGTACAATTACTACTTCCTCCTTACAATGTGTATTGGGGGCAGGGGAGAGGCCCTAGAAATAAGACAATGGCCATAATCAAACAGTCCCATAGATTTTTAAAAGCCTTTCATAAACACTTGAATGTGCACTTTATTCCATGCCAATGGGCGGAAAGCTTTCTCTGGAAAGGACAGACAGTAAGTATTTTGGGCTCTCCTGGCCCTAAGGTCTCTGGCAACTGGTCAGCTCTGCCCTTGAACCATGAAAGCAACTGTAGATAAGATGTATGGGCATGGGCATGGCATAGCCTCAGTGCCCCGGCCTCCTGTCCCATGTTCTCCATTCATCCATTCCCGGGCCATTACTGTGCTCACTGTCTTAGTACAATTTAAACTCCTTTTTCATTATACTTCTTTACAGACTGGCTTTTTTCTTGCTATCCTTGAGTACCTATGCCTCCAGAGTGTTCTAGAGCAAAGAAAATAGAAGTAAAGCTTCTGAATTATCTTTAGGAAGCAAGAACAACATTGGTATAAAAGAATGGGTTGGGATGGTACTTAAAAACAGCCACTCCACTTTAGAATTGCTTTCTCAAGTTAAGAAAAGCATATTGGAATTATAACTGGAGTATAGCTTTATTCACTAATGATAAAGGGAATGCCATCTTTACAAAATTATCTTCCAATCTCCATGTAGGCAAGTCTCCTGTTGTCAAGAACTGTGGCACAGATTTGAATCTCAGCTCTGTCACGTCCAGGCAGGGTGACTTTGGGCAAGTTACTTCTCTGTACTTCTATATTCTCATCAGGAAAATGGGAAGAATAGTATCTTTCCTGCAGGGTTTTGGGAGGATGGGATGACTTCCCTGGAACACATAGGAAACGCTGCTCACTTGGTGCTCTAAACTTCCTGTTACATCTGTTGAATCAGACTGGTTGTTGCTGTGGGCATCCCATGCACTGCTAACTTCAGAAACTGGTTCTGAACTATTTTACCACTAAGCGTGGAAATAACTCATGGAAATTTCCCTAATATGACCTATTACCACTTTACTGTTTTGTGTATCTGGAACATTATGAACTTACATCAAATGCCCTCGCCACTTCTACTGAAATCAGCATCCTTTTCCTGTCCTTTACCCGTCAAAAGAGAGAGTTACATTAGCAGATTTCCACTACTGATCCATCTTTGATCTTTGGGGTTTAAGTGAACCTCACTCGGCCATGGTCCTCTCCTCTTCTGCCTTGCTGGATTCTATGTGCTTAAACTTTACCTGGAATTTTCTAATCAATATTCTTGGGGAAGGTTGGATTCTTGGCTGTTTTTAAGTACCATCCCATCCCATTCTTTTATACCAATGTTGTTCTTGCTTCCTAAAGAGAATTCAGAAGCTTTACTTCTGTTTTCTTTGCCCTAGAACACTCTTAAATGAGCCTAAGAACCATCAGATCCTCAAGAATTTAAAATTATCAACTGGAAACTGTTTGTACCTGACATTTCATGGCAAATAGCTCAATTTCCATCACGATCATTGGTCATTCTCCTGTTTTCAGTTCCTCTTGAGTCCATTTTATGAAAGTCTTTTCTTAGAAAAGCATTCATTGGGCCTAATTTTTCCATTTGTTAGGAGATAAACTGACCTCAGATTTACTGGTTAGAGAAAAACTATAAAACTCTCCTAGTTCACACTTGTTTGGGGTTTTTTTTTTTTTCCTCCCTGAGGTTCATTCATTCATTTTTAATTAAAAAGGAAAACAGTCTCTTATTATATACACCTCACTCCGGGCTTTTTGTAGAAGGCGCCCTGCCCGCCCTCCCTCAACCCCAGTCAAACACACTCTTTTGACCGTCTTGGAAACACCATCCAGTATAACCAGCAGCCTGCATGCTAGAAGAGTCAGAACACAGGAAGGGGGACAAGGCAAAGAAGACAATGGTTGCCAGGGCAGGAGCCTTGGGAGGCCACAGGAAGGACTCAACCTGGACCACACACAGTGAGCGCACACTTCTAAGTACCAGTGTCAGACTCCTCCCCCAAATCTTTGGGGTGGAACCTGGGCATCAGTAGCTTCCGTCTTTTCAGATGATTCCACTGTGCCCCCACGGATGAGAACTAGGCTCCAGAAACATGGAAGGAGAGAGACACAAAACCTTTGAAGGCACGCAGCCATGTGACCTCTAACCCACATCCACCCCTCGAAGACCCGACCCCTGGACCAAATCAGTCCCACGGGTCTGCGTCAAGGATTCTCTGTTCCAGACACAATAGCTTAAGTATCTCCGGATGGGTCTGAGAAACAGGATCCTGTATTCACCCAACACAGGTTTCTGGCATTAAAAATGCCTCAAGCCAAACAGAAAGGAAAACAAACAAACAAACAAACAAAAAACTCATACACAAAAACAGAAAAATTCTCTCCCCATGAGGTGGAGAACAAGGCCTAAGACATAGATACCTCAGAGAGATGGCTCCTGGAGCTCCCGGCTCTCCTCCCGCGCAGATGTCCCACGGCCTTTGAAAGAGTGTCCCGGACATGAATCCTCGGAGTAAGATCTCTGAGCCTTTCATCTCTGCTCTAGATGTGATTACACCACAGGATGGCATTTTCAAACGGAATGTATGGCTCAGGAGAAAGTCTCTTGACATCTCCAACACAACAGAAGCTTACTGGATAACCATCCTCCACTCCACCTCACCGTTCCCCAGAAATATACCCAATTATCTTTGGCTGTCCCATTGGTTGGCCTTTTCCTGTTTTATTCTGTTATTTTTTAAGTAAGGTTAAAATAACTTATCTTTGGTGCTGGATAACATGTCAACTAAGCGGGCTTTCAAATTCCTCGTAGTTAATCTGACAGTTTGATACATCTCAGTCATAATCAGTGGCAACCCCAAAATCTCCAGCTTCCCTAGTAATTCAGCCTGGAGTCAGACGGACCAGCCAGGGCCCTGCCGCTACTATGTTTGTATCCTAGGGAACATTTTCAAGTTTTAGTTTCAGGTATTGCCTACCTCATGGGATTGCAACGGGGATGCAAGGAGATACCCGGTGCAAAGCGCTTAATGCAGTGTCTGCCGCTGCGTAAACACGACCTCTAGCCACGCGGCTGCTGTTGATTTCTTGTATTATATTCCGCATCGAGGACTACGCGAGGCACTGCGGATACGGCAGTGCGTGAAATCAAAACTGATCCCCGCTTCCATGGGGCTTACAAACTAATTCTCAGTAGATGCCAGCTGTTATTTCAAGATGCTGAGAATGGGAATGATCCTTGCACTGCGGAAAAATGAATAGTATGAGTGGTAGAGCGCGCGCCTGCAGCCTTTTCCCGGGGTTTGCGATTCCCAAAGGGCGGGTATGTGTAGTCAGGTTCGCTGCAAAGAAACCAGGCAGCACCAAAGGGCCAGAAGACTTTCTGACTTCAATTAAACTTGCAATGACGGGGATCGGGGTGCAGAGACACAGCCTGAGATGTCCCACTGCCTCCTCCAGGAAGCCTTCCCAGGGCAGTGTTGCTTCAGGCAGGTCAAACTCACCTCCCTGGGCTCTGCTGTCTTCCTCTGCAAAAGGACAAAGCTGTGGCAGGTTATGTCTCTGCCGGCCAGTGCTTTTTCCCATAGAAACAAATGTGGGAGTTGGGGGAGGTCCCTCCTAAAATGATGAATCTGGTCCACCGGCTTTAAGATAGTAGCCCTGAAAATAACTAGGCAAAATAAAATGTTCTTCCACAGACTGAGCTTTTAAACTCTCTCTCTCTCTCTCTCTCTCTCTTTTTTTTTTTTTTTTTTTTTTTGAAAGAGAGAGAAAGAGCAGGTGTAGGGGCAGAGGAAGAGGGAGAGAGAATCCTAAGCAGACTCCCCACTGAGCCCGGAGCCCACCTTGAGCCCAAGGCCAGCCCAACTCAGAGCCCACCTCAAGCCCAACTCAACCCAACATGGGGCTCCATCTCGCAACCTTGAGATCACGACCTGAGCAGAACCAAGAGTCCGGAGCTTAACAGGCTGAGCCACCCAGGCTCCACCAGATAACCTTAATAAAAGTAGGCCCCTGTGGCAAAGGCTGTTTCTTACCTGACTGGACATTCATGTTCCCTTTTATTCTTAGTAACTAAACCCCAATTTCATTTGAAGTCTCAAGGTGCCCAGCAAGAAGACCTGCTTCCTAGCCTGTCTTGTGACTCCAGTTAGAATTTTACTGAATTCCAGTCAATAGCATGTAAACTGGTCTTTCCAGCACATCTTCTGAAAAGGAAAGTGTCAGGTGCTTTTTTTCCTCTCCTGAACAGCAATAAGCAAAAGGAATAGGTGGGAGTAAAATGCTACTGAAACATGCAAAAGAGGAATTTTCAAAAGTCGATTTTTCAACAAACTTTTTACTTAAATATCACCATAATCCAGCAAGCAAGCTATATGCATTCTTTTTAGAGGATTGAGTTAATGGCTTTTACATCCTTTACACCTGCCAGAGGGAAAAATGTCATCACAGTTAGACTAATTGTAAGTTTTCAATTCAACATTCATTCACAAATGTTTGTGATTATTGAAGGTTTCTCATATTCTCTTCAATCCCCTATGAAAAACAGACCAAAATCCTCATGTTCTAAATGATATTTTTATTAGAAAATGTAATGCAGTATTCCAAATAGAAAATTTTATCTACTTTCATTTAAGAATTCCAAGATGAACTTCCAAAATAAGACCATCTGTATTAGTCAGGGCTCTCCAGAGATGCAGAACCAGTAGGCGATATGCATATAGAGAGATTTATTTTAAGGAATTGGCTCACACCATGATAGAGGTTTGGCAAGTCCAAAATCTGCCAAGTAGCCTGGCAGGATAGAGACCCAGGAAAGAGTTGCATTTTGAGTCCAAAGGCAGTCTGCTAGCAGAATTCCCTCTTCCAATGAGGTTGGTCATTTTTAAAATTGAAGCCTTCAACTGATTGGATATGGCCCACCCACATTATGGAGAGTGATCCTCTTTGCTCCGTTTACTGACTTAAATGTCTATCTCATTTACAAAAATAATTTCATGAAACATTTAGAATAGTATTTGACCAAATATCTGAGTACACGGCCCATCCAAGTTGACACATAAAATTAATTTTCATAGCATCTTAGGTAGTTTTATTTGCAAAAATAATAAGTCTGTATAAATCTGTCACAGTGGGTGTGTGGAAAGAGACCTCTGGAGGCTCTGTGACCTGGACAGACAGGAAGAGTCCATACCGAAGAAACTGACTTTCAACTTATCTAGTTCTGCAGTAGTAAATTCTCAGATTGTTCTGAGATTGTTACCAGTTATACCCAGGGAGTAGCCATGCACATAGCTAGCAAACAATTGGGAAGAGACAGGTGCATAGAGACATCCTGAATCTTCCCATTTGCAAACAACCTGACCAATTCCCATCCCTGTCAGAAGCCGGTGAGAAATCTTGTGAGCCTTCAGGATAGAAATTATACAACCCCACCTGGCAGGATGGCCCCAAGTGCCCCACGCTGAGCCACCCGTACACAGCTAAGATTTAGTGACATTTGCCTCATTGAAGGAACTTGTATCCTCTGCCTGGGTCTAGTGGGGTCTTCCAATTGTGAGGCTGACAGCCTGTTTGTTATCAAACAGATCAGTAAATCCACGGCGGCAACTTCGCAGCTCCCAAAGTCCATGATGATTCCCAAAGCACATGGTGCCACCTTGCACATAAAATCTTTAATGCGGGCTTTAAAACACTTCCCACGTTGTGTTAAATACATACCACACAATTCAAAAACATTAATCAGTGCAATCTGTTAAACAGATGCAGAGAGCAATAAACTGCCTTTTCAGTATAATCTTCAAACCACTTATTTCTATAATGTTTTCCACCCCCAGGAATGTGAAAACTATAAATATCTTGTCGGAGTAAAATCATTTCAAATTCCTTGTCCAACAACCCCCTACAATCCGTCAAAGTGTTTGCATTTTTTCCTGGTTCAGTAACAATTATCAGTTCTCTGGAGCATCCAGTTCTCCTTTATTGGTGAAGGAGGGGGCAGTGGAGGAGAGAAGGTGGTGGAGGAGGAAAGAAAGAGGGGGGAAAGAATAAGGGAGAGAAGAAGGAGAACACATTTTAGAACTGTTTCAAATCAGTCACAGGCTTGAATTAAGCAAAAAGGCTATTTTTAGAATAATATGATCGAATTGTAATACTTCTGACATACAAAGAAAAGCAAGCTTTCTTTCAAGTAAAAGTAAAATATTAACTCCCCATGTCCTCCATGCTATTTGAAGGGGAGGTGAACAATGAGAGACTGTGGACTCTGAAAAACAATCTGAAGGGTTTGAAGAGGTGGGGGGATGGGAGGTTGGGGGAACCAGGTGGTGGATATTAGAGAGGGCATGGATTGCATGGAGCACTGCGTGTGGTACAAAAATAATGAATACTGTTAGGCTGAAAATAAATTTTAAAAAATGATTATAAAAAAAAAGAAGTGCTTTGTAAAGTTGACTCGGTTAGTATGTAGATGTATGTACTCTGATTTAAAAATCAACTGAACATTGTCAGTTTTATACAAACCCTCCAGATATAATTCATGGTGTGTGTTGGGTGGGGTGTTAATTACAAAAATAAAATAAAATAAAATAAGGTAAAATAAAACCAAAAAAAAAAGTAAAATATTAACAAGAGAAAAATCAAGTGTTAGGAAGAATCTACGTATAAGCACAAACCAGGACCCTGTGGTTTCTAAATCACGCCTCTTGATTGTCTCTTGTTCGGACACTGTGACAGCTTAAGCATATTATGAACAGTTCTGTGAGAGTGATAAAGATGGTCCTTTTCATGCAGATCACATACCTTTAGAATGGAACCTGCAATACGGCTTATCTGTATTAGTCTAAAATGAGGTAAAATGCCGTTTGAGCCATGATTTCACTTGATGAAGCCATTTTGCCAGAATGAAAATGTACAAAATGTACAGGGCATTGTATGATCATCTTCAAGTCTGGGAAACAATGAGTGGCGAACATTACGGATTTAGAGGGGAAAAAGTTCTCTTCAGGTAAGCAAGATTAGAATGAAATGAAGAAATGCAGCTTTACAAGTTACAGAATTAGAGAGTAAGGACTAGAAGGTGTCTCGGTGACCAGCCTGAGATCTTTGTTTTGCACACAGCAGCTTCCTACTGGAGGGCTTAAGTGATTAAGCCCAAGTTAAATTAATGGCAGAGCTGGCATTGAACTCAAACCTTAGGACTCAAATTCCATATTCTCACCATGGCACTCTATACACTTTGAGGTGTGTGCTGTGTTCCGAATGTTTGTGTCCAGATTCTGGGTTGAAATCCTAATGTTCGTTGGGATGGGATGGGGATGGATATGGGGCCTTTGGAGGGGCTTCGGTTATGAGGGTTGAGTCTGCATGACTAGAACAAGTGCTCTTGGAGGAGTCAGACATCTCCCTAGCTCCCTCCACTGTGTGAGGACACAGTGAGAAGTTTCTGTTGTTGATGAGTTATGCGGTCTGTGGTAGTTCATCACAACAGCCTAAAAGGACCAAGACAGTGTTTGGAGTTGTCAAGACAAATTGCCAAGACAGTCTGGCAATTTACAAAGTGCTTTCACCTAGAGGCTCTGCTGGATCTGCTTCAGTAGGTACAATTCATGGTTACCTGTCACCACATATAAATCCAGTGTTTCAGATCAACCTAAGCAGAAGTCAGGTCCCTGTTGAGCCCCGAAACATGAAATGTAGAGGCATGAGATACATTCTCTATACCCAAAGAGCTACACGCTACTTCAGAAGAGTAAGATTCCATGTGAAACATCATCAAAGTCATAATGGCATAGGGCTCAAACATGTTAGCATTAAAGGATTTTGGAAAAGGTCCACGAAGACAAAATATTAAACTGGATGGGTTGAGAGCTCCATCTCAAGCCATGATAGAATAACAATGGGAACTGTTTCAGGTTGACAGCAGGCACCCCAGGGCTGTGAGCCCTCAAAGAAGGGAAACAAAAGAGGTGATCCCTGAGACCCCCAATTTCTGTCTGGAGGCATTTACTAGATTCCAGTACACAGGGGTAAATACAGAGCTGTGAAGATAAAATCCGAGTCTGAGGAGGCTGACACATGCAATGCAGAGCACCTGAGAGAAGGGAGCTCTGCAGAAAAGGAGGTCCGGACATGTGCAGAGGGCTCCCTTCGTGTCTGGCTCTAGACTAAGCTATGTATTCACAGCATGAAACTCTGTGAGCTAGGCAAAGGATCCACAAAGAACAGTTACCAGGATCCCATTAGCTGTACAATGATCAGGATTCTCACAGGGCTTGGGGATGGTCAAGATCGGAACAAATTCAGTGGAGAATGCTCGTTCCACTCGGAGAGAATTCCTTGCCTTGGGAATAAGGCCATACATTCCCTGGAGGAAAGGCTACAAGGCTACTGTCCCTGCCCTAGCAAAGCTCTAAAGTATTTTTATTTATTTTTTTGAGAAAGAGAGAAAACAAGTGGCAGGGGGTGGGGGTAGGGGGTGGGGGTTGCAGAGAGAAAAGCAGGCTTCCCACTGAGCAGGGGAGCCTGATCTGGGACCCCAGGATCATGACCTGAGCTAAAGGCAGACACCCAACCGACTGAGCCACCCAGGCAGCCTCTAGCAAAGCTCTCAAAGCCCCGGAAGAGTCCAGCTGTCAAAGCTGAAGAAGAAAGAGAAAACACAAAATTTTATCTGGAGACTTCAATGCTCCTCTCTTGGTAATTGATAGAACAAGTAGACAGAAAATCAGTAAACACATAGAACTCTTACACAACATAATCAGCCAACATGACTTAATTAATATTTGTAAAACATTACAGCCAATCAGTGCAGAATGTGTACTCTTTTGAAGGGTACACTGACTAAGATAGATTGGGTCATAAAACAAGCCTAGATACATTTAAAATAATTGAAATCCTAGAGAGCATACTCTCTGACCGCAACAGAAGTATCGATTAAAAAAAAAAAAAACCTGGGAAATCCTTAAGTATTTGGAAATTAAACACTTCTAATTAGCACAAAGGTCAAAAAATAAAAATAAAAAGGATATTAGAGAACATTTTCAAATGAGTAAAAATGAGACATGTAACATATCAAAATATGTGAGATGCTGCTTGGTGTTCTACACATTTCACAGTGTTAAATGTCTATATTAAAAAAAAAAATCACAACCCAATCATCTAAGCTTACATCTTAAGCTAGAAAATGAGCAAATTAAACCCAAAGTCAGTAGAAGAAAATAGAGGTACAAGCAGTAATGGATGAAACCAAAAAAACGAAGAAACAATAGGGGGAAAAAATATAAGAAACCAAAAGCAGGTTCTCTGAAAGATAAATAAAACTGACAAAACTCTTACTAATAAAGATCAAAAGAAACAAAGAAAGCACAAGTTGGCCATATTAGGGACATCTTACAGATAATAACAAGGAAATATTACAAACCAGTTTATGCCCATAAATTACACAATTTATGTGAAGTGGACAAATTCCTTGTAAGAGACAAATGGCCAAAACTAACACAAGAAATGTAGAAATTGGAATAGTGCTGCTTCTGTTAGGGTTCCCCAGGCCCCAGGCCCGTTTTGACCTGCTCTGTGATATTGGAGCTGGGATCTAAAACCTCTGTCTTTTGCCAGGCAGCATAGAGAGACTGCAGGGGCGTTGCAGGGGAGAAGCGCTTACCATCCTTGTGCCAGGGTGCTCTTCCTCCCTGCTCCAGTGGTGTGTGGCCACTGGAGGCATTTGGTACACTCAATGATGCACCCCTCCCAGGAAGGCTGGGACAAGCAGTGGTATTTACAGGTCAACCAAGAAAAGCAACTATTTCAATGTATTTCAATGTATGTGCAACAAATAATTGAAAAAGGAAATAAAAAAATATCATTTACAACAGCATCGAAAAACCATAAAATATTTAATGATAAATTTAAAATACATGCAAAACTTGGTCTCTACAGAAAACTACAGAAATGGCTAAAAGTATGGAAAGCCTAAACATGTGGAAGGTGGAACATGTTCATGGATTGAAGGGTCGATAAAAGTAAGAAATCCATTCTCTCCAAATTGAACTGTAATTTTATTGTAACCCTAAATAATAATTCCCCAAGCTCTTTGCAGAAATATATAAGGCGAGTCTATAATTTATATGCAAACTTTACGTTTACCTATATTAGCAAAAAAAATTCTGAAGAACAAGTTGAGAGGATTTAAACTGAGTTTGACATTGACGATAAAGCTACAGAAATAAAGACAGTGTGGTATTTGCCTAAGGACAGACATATAAGTCAACAGAACAGAATACAGTGTTTACTTCTGGATGTATACATAGATAGTCAATTGATTTTTCACAAAGGATAGTCTCTTCAACAAATGATACTCAAAAAAAACTTGACTATCCATAAAGGGAAAAAAATGAAACTCAAATCTCACCTCCCAGCATATACAAAAAGTAATGCAAAATAGTTCACAGACCTGAATTTAAAAGCTAAAAACACAACACCTCTGGAAGAAAACAAAGAATAAGATCTTTGTGAATTTAGGATGGACAAAGATTTCTTAGGACACCAAAAAAACACCTACCCTAAAAGGAAAAAAAAAAATTATAAACTGTACTTCCAAGTTAAAATTTTATATTCTTGAAAAGATATGGGCTAGGAGAAAACTATTTATAAAATATCTGATTTAAAATTTCATCTGGGTAAACCCAGGGGTCTCAGTCATTTAAGCCTCCAACTCCTGGTTTCGGTTCAGGTCATGGTCTCAGGGTCATGACATTGAACCCGGCATCAGGCTCCATGCTTAGCAGGGAGTATACTTGGAATTCCCTACCTCTTCCTCCACACCCCACCCCACTCATGCATTTTTTTTTTCAAATAAATAAAACCTTTTAAAAAATTGCATCTGAAATACATAAAGAGCTCTTACAACTCAATGAGAGAAAACCCTATTTTTTAGCAAAAGATCTGAACAGACATTTCACAAAAGAAAATATATGAATGACTAAGTCCATGAAAAGATGCTCAACATCTCATGCACCTACTACATACCCACGCACCTAAAATTAGAAAGAGTAACACCATGAAGCAGTGAGGAGAATGTGGAGCAACCAGAACTCTCCAACACTGCTGATGGGAGTGTAAAATCATACAAGCATTTTAGAGAACAGTTTGGCAGTTTCTTATAAAGCTATACATACATTTCCCTAAAGATACAGCAGTTTCACTCTGGTATTGATTAAGAAATGAAAATAGGGCACTTGGGTGGTGCAGTTGGTTAAGTGTCCGACTCAGGTTATATCTCGAGGTCATGAGATTGAGCCCCGAGGCAGAGTCTGTGCTCAGCGGGGAGTCTGCTTCATACTCTTTTCTCTCCCTCTCTCTCTGCTCCTCTGCCTGCTCTGCCTGCTAAAATAAATACTTAAAAAAAAAAAAAAAAGAAATGGTAACATATGTCCACACAAAGACTTGTACACAAATGTTTTTAACAGGTTTATTTTAATTCCAAAAAGTGAGGGAGGAGAATGACAAATTGTGGTTTAACCATACAATGGAATATTCTTTGAAATAAGGAGCAAACCATTGATATACATAGCAACATGGACAAATCTCAGAAGCATTATGCTGAATGAAAGAAACCATTCACAAAAAAGTACATACTGTATATCACTTCTATAATGTTTTGGAACAAGGAAAACTTATCGGTATCAACAGAAATCTGATTGACAGTTGCCTGAGATGGGGGCAGGTGAGAGGATATTACTGCATAGGTGCACACGAGAACTTTCTAGGGTAATGGAAATATTCCATATTGGCTGGGGTGTTGGTTTTGTGGGTGTATCCACTTGTCTAGGCTCACTGAGCTGTATACTTAAAATGGGGACACTTTATTGTATGTAAATTATACCACCATAAAGTTAACTTAAAAAAATATGTAGACCTGAAGTGGAAATCACTTAGAGTTGGTTTTAATTAAAACTTTTTCTCTATAATCTGATATATTCTAATATTTAGCTTCTTGTCTTTAACAGAAATATGAAACTTCATGTCAGTTTAGCCTATGTTAAACCATTACAAATTCTAAAATCATAGAATTAGTCCAATGAAGTTTTGAACTTTCACTTTAGAGAATTCTAGAATTTACTTTATTGACATGAACAATGGAGGTGTTTCTAGGAGGTTCATTAATGTTTAGATATAAATTATACTGCATGAGAAATTTGCTCCCCACACTTAAATATAAACACATTTGTACTTTCGTGAAATAAATGTATCTAATCACACGAATATTAGAGGATGATCCAATTCTATGAACTGGCAGAAGCTCAGTGTTCCCCTTCTTCCATGCACAGAGAGAAGTCATGAGCTGTGTTAGTCCGTGACCCGCGGCACACAAGAAGACAGGCTGTGAAAGGCACCATGAAATGACACACCAGAGAACTGCTACAGCTTCCTCTGTAGACTCGCGAACAACACTGGCCACGTGGGATTTTTGTCCTCCTTCCAGCCACTTGGGAAAATGTTCACAGAGAGCTTTACAGGTTACAAGACTAAAGGTTGGATTTAAAAGAATTAAAAACTGCGGACAGCCCAATTAATCTGCTCACATTGATTACTGCAGGACTAGCTTTAGAGGTAGTTTATTAGTGAGGCATTTTTCAAATGATCCACTCATCGTATCTATAATTCAAAAGCATCATCGTAAAAAGGAAAAGAAAAAAATACTCTTTAGAGTGTTAAGATTAACATGTTGAAGTAGTTTCCAAAAAGCAGCACTTCCAGTGTTCTTCAGTTCCCTGTGGTGGGGTGTGACCTCTGGACGAGGCCATCTGCTCACTCAGACACACGGTCCGTCTCTGTGATGATCGAGTTACTGCCATCCACGCCATCCCTTGCTCATTCAATGAAGACAGCCACCTCAACATCAATGCCAAGGCTTTGAGGTGTGAACCACCCAAACCACTCCTCACAACGGGACTGCTGCACAGCTTGAATTTTAGGGGACATATCAGGTCATGTTCAAGATTCATCGGTTTCCCCTGGGCACTAGTTCTAAAAATATCTTCCAGAAGATCAAGTAAACATGTATTTCTCTCCCCATTTACTCTCTACTATTGTTAGCCTCCAAGAGGCTCGATATTGATCCATCAAAAGAACTGGCTCTCGACCAAAACCAAAAACAAAAGAAAGAAAATCCAAAGAGTGGTTCTATGGTGCTCCATGAATATCAGCTTGAGGCTTCCACATGAAAGTTGTCAAACTGTGCAAATTCAAAGGAGTGAGTTCCAATGGCAGCCCAGCCGTTCTTCGGGAAACTCACAGGGATGTTCGTCCAGACATACTGGCCGTTCAGCATGCCAGAGGAGAACCGGCCCTGGAGGAAAAATAAATGCACCCCTTGAAGACATATGCAAACGATTCTCTGAGGTCTGTTTCATAATGTGTACAGCCAATCTAGTCAGTGGAGCTAACATCCTTCTCACTTCAGACCATGGCAAAACATAATTCCACAGTCTGAGCAAAAGTTGGAAACAGAGGAAAAATTCTCTCAGAGGAAATTCTTATCTATGTATGTAAGAGTTTCCAAGGCACAAGGAAGACCTCAGGATTTCCTTGTACCTCACCAAGATGCTGTAAAACCTACAGAAACGTAAAACTTTCCATAGCATCATAAAATTTTGGACAAAAGCCCACTAAAATAAACAAATATTTGTAATTTACCAGTACTTATACGCACACACGTTGTCCAACAGGCACCAGCTCTTTCGATACGGCTACTGGAGCCAAACCATCCATCTAGTTAAGTCCTTTTGACTCCATGTACAGAATACCACTTCAAAGTCACATGAAGAGCCCACCCTTAGGTTAGAAAAATAGTAACCATCAGTTAAACTGATGATTGCAGTCGGGGAGATCAGGGGGTAAGAAGGGACATATCCATAGAAATGACTCACTGGTCACTGACAGAGAAAGATAAAATAATTTCCTCAGACAGCTGCCATTCCTACAGAGCTAAGTGCCTGGCAGACAGCGGATAGTAAACATTAGCTCTTATTATCATTATTACAGCACATTTATGAGCATATAGTCACAGAATATCAATTGCAGCTAAACATGTAAAAGTAGCTAATTTCAAAAGGCGAAGAGCTAAATAAAGATCCAAAGCACTAGACCGAGGACCAAAATAAGATCTGTTTTTATGTCACAGAATTACAATGCGCTGGGCCTTCATTTTGTTCTTTCATCTTATGGAGAAAGATACGGAGACATGAGACTCTAAGTCAAAATCACAGGTTCACCGGCAGAGCTGGAACCCGAATCTTAGTTGTCCAACTCCACGTTCAGGGAACCCACATTCCTGCTGCCACACACATGCACAGCCCTCAAAGTGGCCACCAGGGACTACTAACCTAGAGCCAACCCATGGTCATACGGCCCAGGTGCCCTGTACCCCCTCCCCACTCCCGCCGCTGGCCTCCAGGCTGCTCCTCACAGCAGCCCAGTCACGAGCGGCCTCCTCTGCCCAGAACACTCTTCCCACCAGGCATGCCTCAACTCAAAGAGCACCAACTCTAAGAGTCCTTCCCTGGTCTCTAGACCTGGAGAATCCTGACAGGGGAGCCACCTTATCTCATTGTCCCGTTTCGTTTTTGTTTTTGTTTTTGTTTTCTTCACAAATTAACTGACTGATTGATTTGTTTGATTTTCTTACTGTTTTAGAGCAAGAGGCAGCCATTCTGGCCCACAGGCCAGCCACCTATTATCAATAAAACGTTACTGGAATCACAGTCACATGCATTCCTTTACCTACTGTCCGGGGCTGCTTTCTCACAATACAAGCAAAGTTGAGCAAAGCTGCACAGACCAGATGGCTCACGAAGCCTAAAATATTTACTATCTGGCCCTTTACAGAAAGACTTTGCCAACGCGTGTCCTAGAAGAATACAGGCTCTAGAGAGCAGGAACCTTGTGTGTCTTATTCACTGCTGCATCCCTAGCACCTAGGAAAGTACACATAAAAGGTGCCTAATAGACATGTATTAAAGGAAAGAAGAAAAAACATCTAACCCTAAGACAACCTACAGAAGCTATCCTCCTTTTACAGATACGGAAACAGAAGCTCAAAGAGGTGAATAACTTGCAGGGAGTCAGCAGGTGTCAGCAAGGAAGTCTGCACACAGATCTGCCTGGTCCAAACATGCCTGCTGCTAACAACACTCACTTAAGGGCCGCCTGGGTGGCTCCGTGGGTTAAGCATCTGCCTTCGGCTCAGGTCGTGATCTCAGGGTCCTGGGATCGAGCCCCATATCGGGCTCCCTGCTCAGTGTAATCTGCTTCTCCATGTCCCTCTGCCTCTCCCCTCTGCTCATTCTCTCTCTCTCTCTCAAATAAGTAATAAAAATAAATAAATAAATAAATAAAGGATGCTCACTTCATTCCCTAAGGGAGGAGGGACAGAAATGAAGATGTGTGCTGTTTTATACAAGGTGGTCAGGAAAGAACCTGAAGGGAACAAGGGAATAAACTATGTAATCCAAGATTTTGGAAAGTCAACACACTTTAAAGTGTGACACTGGATAATAAAAGACAAACCAATATAAAGAACAAAGTTCAGAAATAACCTATCCACATGTGATGATTTGTTACATCAAAAAGGTGGCCTTTAAATCATAGGCATAAGGACAGTCTATGTAATGAATGAGGATGGCCATCCATTTGTTATGAAAAAAAATTATATTGGGCTCATCCCCTTTATGATTACAAGTAAATTCCAGATGTATTAAAGCCTTCAACATGGCGGGGGGAGGTGCCTGGGTGGCTCAGTCAGTTAAGCATCCAACTCTTGATTTCAGCTCAGGTCATGATCTCGGCTGGGATCAAGCTCCATGTGGGGCTCCTTGCTCAGCAGGAGTCTGCTTGGGAGTCTCTCTTTCCCTCTGCCTCTGCCCCTTCCCCCCTGAAATAAAGAAAATCTTAAAAAAAAAAAAAAGACTTCAACATAAAAAAATCCTAAACTTTGTTTATTTTATAAAAAAAAAATGTTCCTCACCTTGAGAAAGGTCGAGGTCTTCTTAAATAAAACACAAAATCCATGAAAAAAAGTGAAATATTTGGCAGAATCAAAATTTAAAACTTCTATTCATGAAACATACCATGGGGCAAAAAATACACACAACAGGACAGAAGAAAATTATCTGTGACATACATAACAGACAACAGGTCATCACTCAGAATATATAATAAATTCATATGAATCCATCAGAAAAAGAAAACATAGTAAGAAAATGAGGAAAGAATGCAAACGGGGAACTTCAGAGAAGAGAGAAAAATACAAATAGCCAATAAACATAATAAGGGGTAAAGTTCCCTAATTATCATGGAAATATAAATCATATCAATTAGTTTGAAAAATAATCCTTAAAAATAGGTAATATCAAATATTATTATAACTGCTATAAAACTAGATACAGCTTGGCTAGCAATAGGGCAATACCTGTCAAAATTCAAAACACAATTACATTTCTAAATGTCTGCCTAATCGAACAGCAGCACACACGGCCCCGGAGGCAGCTAGCAGACCCGCCCCTCCACATGCACATCAAGCCAGCCCAGACGCCTCCGTTCCACGAGAGGGAAGAACTAGGAACAAAGCTGTGCCCATCGAGGGTGGCAGAGTTCAACACACAATGCTGTTCCCAAACCAGGTGCTCAAAACGTATTGTTACCACCTGAAAAACGTGTAGTCATTTTGGGTGGTTGGCTAAGAGACACGAACAACCTGAAAACAGTATCTGATTTCCATAATTTAGCTGCTGTTCTAACCTAAACCAACTTAGGGCAGAACCCTATTGCCAGAGAGCAGCCCTGTGTGACACAGAAGTTTCCACACAGCATCCCTTGGACGCACGTCCAGCAATAACTCATGATCACCCAGGGATGTAGACAAATATGTTTAGATGCCGTGATCCTACAATTAATCTGGTATCTTCTTTGACAAGGGTCTTCACGGAAACCAACTTCTAAAAAATTGTACTTATCACTGAAAACCAAATTATTCTCAACTACCAAAAATAAATTTATAGGCTCCAATTTATAATCTTGGTTCAGCCAACTTGGAAAAAAAATTGATTCAATTATTGACTATCTACCAATTACCCCTGAGTTTAAAAAACAGAACCAAAATTCTAAAAAACTGCAGAGCGATAAATTCAACAGCTGGTGGTTCTCCTGCGGGCTTACCCTGACACACACTATCACCCTAGGGTCTGCTGGTTTGCTGGCATCCTGGCAGATTCTCTGCCTGTTTCCATTACTACATTTATCACAGTTTTCCCCTCTTACCTGATAACAGAAAATGCCAGAAAGTCACAAGAAAAGAATATTTTACCTCCAGGCATGCTGGTCAGCATTACTTACGTTAATAATTAGCGTGAGTGTATACCATTTTTTTGCTGTAACGTCAACATGTCCTAAAGCATATATGATCCATCCAGCTGCAACACAGAAAGATTATCCTGATATATTTTTAAAATCAAAAGCACAGAATCACAGAGCTCAGTTAGGGTACTTAGACAGCATTTATATGTAACAAAGTAAGCCTTAATAAAGATCTACATTTCCAGATCTACCACTGATTTAAAACAAAACATCCTTCCTTCAGGCATGCAATCCACAAGCATGTCCTGGGATCCTCCTCTGGGCCACATATTCTATGTGAGTTCACAGGAGAACCAGTGAACTAAACTCACAAACCAACCACTGTATAATGTGTCAGCTTCTACAGTTCAGGCACAGATTTATACTCAACTGGACTGGATAAAAATAAGGAGCAGTGGTCAAAGGTCACCACAAGATTTCCAGCTGGCCTAACTGGTTACATGAGAATAGCATGAACTAAGAATCAGAAAACAATGAGTTAATTTGGGGATAGGTTATCCTTGAATGCCTGAGAGTTAAGAATAAGATGTTGAATGGGCAGTTTAAAACACAAGAACAGTGGGGACTAAAGACCTGGATGTAAATTGCTAGTTCCAGCTCTGCTACGAGCTCATTTTGAGACTTCGGGCAAATCAATTAACCTCTCTGATTTGGATTGGACAGTCAGCAAGGAATGTTCCAGATGGGTCATGCTATGATTCTGCAGTCCTACTCTACTGTCCTTATAACCCACTCTTTCTTTTTTACTTGTGGAGCCCTTTCCACCTTAGGAGGAGGCAAAGAGTGGCACAGGAGAGAAGGTTTTTCACAAATGCAGGGAAGTCAAGAGGCAAGCAATCAGGAAGACACAGCACCAATACGGTCTTTTTCAACAGTGGGTGTACCAACACCAAAGTGAATTAGAATTCAACACGGACATATTTTAAGCACCTATCCTGGATAAAATACTATTCTACATAAGACAAGGGCTGTTCAAGATGAATGTAAAAAAGTCAAGCTGTTTTCAAATTATTCAATAATCTGGGAAACAGAATTTCTCCATTTTAAGCAGACCAACCCCTCTCCTTGTATTTCCGTAAGCACACCAACACACTCTGATAGTCTTGCTTTTTATATATGGGGTTTCCCAGTCATTCTCTCCCTACTACATCCACCTCACCCCAGTCTATGTGAATCCTACCCTGACAGCCTCACTCAGCTCTACCTGAAAAAGCTCGGCACTATTTTCTTTTACACTGCTGCCTCTCTAATTAACTCTCCAATTTTTAATCATTTGGTTTTTGCTTCCATGTGCTGAATCTCTTCCCAGTTAGACACCCAAGCCCCTTGAGGTAAAGCTCTCTCATTACACAGTAAGTGACAAGCTCACCGTGGCGTATGTCATAGCAAGTCATGTGCTACAGAAGAAGTCACTTACCTAGATCACCTGTAACTCTGTAGGTTCCATTTGCAAAAATCCAGAAGAAAACTCCTCTGGCGCCTCTAATCAAGATACCACCTTTGTTTACTCTTCCGGCAATGAACACGCCTCCCTTCTCAGGAGTCTCTATGTAAACGTCACACGTTACAGTCAGATTGGACCTGCAGAATGAAACCGTTAGTTAGCGCTCTTAATTATGCCTCTCCGAATGCCGCACAGACGTGTCCCTTCACAGCCACACGCTGCCAGACTTCTAATTGAGGTGAGTATGTGATTTGCTTAGTCTGTGCGTGTAGCAGGGATAGACTTCAAGAATCTTGATTCCTGAAAAAAAAAATCTCATTGATGACAGTTTTAAGTTTTATGTGGCTGAAGTTAAGTCATTTCATTGCCTCTTTTAATGTAACTGGAAAAATAGTACTTATTGTTTTTAAGTCTCTTAACACATCTCTTATCTCTCTATAATAAAACAACTTCTCATCCTAAGAATGTAACATTAGAAGAAGGCTACCTCGAATCCAGGAGGAAATATTGGGAAACAGCACATGATAAATAGGAAGAGCCTGAATCTGAAAGGGTCTCGGAAGTCAGGGCCAGACGTGTAGATCTGCCTGGGCTGCTGGCGAGAGTCACTGCATATTCCTGAGCAGAGGGCTGCACGACTAAAGCAGGGCTAAGAAGGATGAAAACAGTCCCTTCTCGAAGGGCGTCACTGCCCTTTCCTCATTCTTTCTCGTTCAAACTATGTCACTCTCTCCCTCCCTGCCTGCTTCCCTCTCTTCCCACCTCCTTACCCACTGCAGCGGTCAAGATGATCACTGCTATTTAAATACTGCAAAATCTTCAAAGTTATGAAGATGTTTGGTTACTCTCTGGACGGTGCTCTATCCCATCTCTACGACAGTTGAAGAGCCTTGGTTTTTCTAGAGTCCCTGCCAGATAGAAGTCTGGGTTCGGGGAGAGCCACTCTTCTGTAGCACTCACAAGCAAGGAGGGTAACAGTTGTTGCAGAAAGTTAAAGGTTTTCTATGGTGGCTGGCTTCCAAACTGGCAATCAAAATAATGGGGCCATCCCTTAGACAAGTAAACCCAGCTACCTGTTTCATAATAAGACCACAGGTAGCAAATGAAAAAAATCACACACCTCACTAGCACGTTCAGAAAATCGAGATACAGTGTCTACTACAGAGATGTGGGATAAATGGCATTTTTGTTGTATAAAAAGACAGGCCATGCAGGGTTATCCTAAGTTAGGCAAGCATTCTTCATTGTACCCCAATAACTCTGGGTTCTAGAAACCAGGTAACTAAAAATTTCTCGAGACTTACAGCAGAGCTTGGAACTAGAATTGGGATTTCTAATAGGGACTAAGGCAACAGAGAAGGGATAAGGACTTTCGGCAGCATGCCACAGATAAGTCAAGGCTCTTCTCAGATTTATCATCCCTGCCTAGTCCAATTTCCAAGTAATAGATATGGCTGCTTGGTGACTTGGCGTTAACAGCTACTATCACAAAACCTGGAATGTGTGAGTTTTGTTTCACAGAATTATACTAGTTAAAAGAAAAGGTAGAAAAGAAACACCTAAAACAGGTATAAATCAGTACATTAGAATCCCACAAATGACTTTAATAATGAAGGTGAAGTTTTGGTTTGGTCATTACGTTTGAAGTGTAGAATAAATATAAATTGTGTCTTTAACAAATGCCTAAAGAGAAGAGTTGAACTCACCCACCAAGTAAAAGCTGATTTGCTTTTCACTATTGCCATCTACCGTCAGCCGGTGAACAGATTTTCCACGAAGGCTAAAACAGTGTAAGTCTACAATGCATCCAGCAGGTGGCAACACCAGATCAACAAATCAACTCCCTACTACAAAATACAACTCCCTACAGCAAAACCAAAAATACACAAATCACTAGATCTGTTTATAAATATTAAATTACAAGTGGATCCAAAAGTCCTTAATTTTTACATTAAAAGCAATCTATTCCTGCAACAATCACTATTAAACTGGCAAATATGAGGGAAGGACACTGAGGCAGCATAACCACATGCTGGCTTGTCGCCTTGATATTCAACAATTACCACACACCCATTAGGTTCTTGTACAAGGAAGACCACTGAACAGTCTTTGCTTCAGAATGTACCTGACAACATTACAAGGTTATTTTGGCTAGATCTACATTAAGGACACCAATTTTATATACCATTTGTAATCTCCTATAATACTGATGGTGCTGTACGCATCAGCAGCCCAAGTAATGGGCCGCTGATTGAGAACTTGGCGCAGTGTGAAGCGATGCTCCCCAGGGTCTTCGATGTTCGTAAAGTATTCAAAGACGCCAGTCTGATCAGCGAAATTTGGAGCTTCACTAAAAAACGGGTAATCTGTTCAGAACACAATTAAATTCTCTGGTTAGTATAAAATCCTTATAGAATCTCTCTTCTCTGATATTTTATGGCACATTTTTTAAACACTTTTGAGAAGTCCTAAATAAGTAAATGATACTTATAACAAGCGGAAGTTTAGGGGTTAAGTTAATAAAGTACATCATCATTATTATTCAATACCAATACGATCAGTTTGATAGACAGACTTTACATATTTAATCCATGCAACTGCATAAGAGGAAACATCATAAGTTTTAGAGAAAGGCAGACCCAAGATTTAAATTCTTGCTCAGTCTGTCCCGCTGGCCAACTTGTTTAACTGCCCTGTGTCTCAAGCACCCCCCTCTCTATGCGGGCATGCGGATAAGAGAATTAAATGAAAGAAAGCACGTCAAGCGTGTACATAAAGCAGCACCTAGCAAGGGCTCAATAAGAGCTAGTTTTGTTATTTCTAGCGTCTGCCAAACAAGGTTCTAAGTCCCTGGTCACAGTCATCAGCTGACAGAAGATTAGGAAAGGCTCACTATGTCAACCACAGAATTTAAATATTACAAATTTTCTTTTCTATTTCTAAAATGGAGCAGAAGCAGTTGGGCCTCAGCTATCTTTCAATCTTTTTTTTTTTTTTTTGGTTTAATTAAATTACACTCTTACAATGACAAAGGCTAGAGAAGAGCAAATTTAGTCATAATCTTACAGCTAATTTCACACTTCATACTTTTCTAAATGTTTTCCTATTCATCATTTGAGAAATTAAGAAACACATAAAGGAGCGCTACAGCCTGACTTATAGTTTTTAGTTTATTTTGCAGTCAATAAAGCATTACATTTTAGATTTGAAGGTTTAGGATTGCTTTTCGGTTTTCAGGTCATAGAATAAGTAATTCTGGTGTTGGGGGAACTTCTCTCTTATTCATGAGGCCGTATCCCACACAGACTCCTTTACTGAAGACAAGAGGAGTTACTTGGCCACGACACAAGTGAGCAACAGACTGCAAAGAAATTTCTGGTGGCCTATTCACGCATTCATCTAAGAGGCCACTTCAGAGAACTGGCAGGAAACGAAGCACAGAGCCTCCGAGGGTCCCTGTTGTCTCTGTTCTGCAAATAACTGAGAGGACTCCAATACACAGTCCAAGGGGCCTCGTACTGCAATTAACCCACATATCTCTTCCTGGGAAAGGCTGCTGAGACCTGCGGCCGTGACTGTGACCAGGAGGGGGTAACAGGAAGTCTCCAACCAGCAGTGCTGCAAAGAGCAGCCCTACAGACAGGAAGTTCAAGATGCTCTCTCAATGGCAGTCCCCTTCCCTGCTTCTCTCCTACAGCTATGGATTTTAGGAGCAAAGAAGAGAGCGACCTGACCCTGTCTGTGAGATCCAGAAGCTGTACATCTCCTGGTCACCAAGTTCTGTCACTTATTGAGTGATCTGGGACTATACCCACAATGACTGTGCCTTCCAACTTTTCAAGCAGTTTTCTTACGTTACCTAAAATCAAAAGCTTTTCTAATAGGTTTAGGACAGATCTTCCTAGAAAACCAGGAGGGTGTAAGCATAAAATTCCCACGTAGATAATAAGGTGAAGCACCCACGGGAAGCCTAACTGCTCTCAGCATTCAGTCCACTAGCCCTGCGGAAAGTGAAGGACCTTGACCTCCACACTCATTGAGGAAACCAGGAATGGCTTTCATGAGATGTGAGTAACAGAGCATTGGCAGGGTCACAAACCTTAAGCTTCCCCAAAACCAAGTTAGGATTATAGCTTTCATTCTCACAATGACCTCTCCGTTTTTTTCTGGCACTGAAAAATACAGGGCTTGCAAGCTGAGTCACCTTGAGGTAACAAAGAAACAAGGTCTCAGTTACTGCAAGGACACTGAGAGCTACATTTTACAGGAATTCTATCACGCAGCCGTCTGACAGGTAGAAATCTACCCACTAGTGCTAAAAAGGGAAACCACGTTAAGTTTTAGTAAAAACAAACAAACAAAACTTACCAACATTGAAATCATCTTTATAAATCCGTGGGAAGGGCCTGGACTTTGGAGGCAGTGGGTAGCTGCCCTTGGTCCCCGTGGTGAGAGTGGTGAGCGTGAAGAGCTCGTCCTCCTGCAGCTCCAGGGTGAAAGTGCCGCCACTGTCGAGAAGCTGGAAAACGAAAATGCGGAGGTCAAGGCCAGGTGCTTTGGCTCATCTCATTTGGGCAAAATCAACTTTTTGAAAAGTCAACTTAAAGAAAAGCCAGACTCACTTCTGCTAAAACTTCATAACCACTCAGGAAGGCCACATCCAAAATCAAGGCCTTGGGATATTTTTCTTTAAGTTATTTAGAAGATCTTATAAAATTATACTTTGTAGATAGGATTTTAAAAGAATTTCTCTCAAAAGCGACATTAAAGATGTGGAGAAAAAAAACAAACAAACAAACAAAAGAATTTCCCTCCATGGAGGAAGAAAGACTAGATGACACCAAAATTTCTATTTGTCTATTCTTTGCTATTACACTGTAAGCTCCTCAGAACCCATGTATATTCAATACACATAAATAAGAGATCTGCTTATTTACTTTTTAGGACTTTACTAAGGGAGAAAAATCCAAAAAAAAAAAAAAAACCTTCACTGATGACTCAGCTGTTAATCACAGAAAACCTTTAATTAAGAAAAAAAGGTCCTACTTTTGACATGTTCAATATACATTTAAATTAGCAAGTCAGGTTTATGTCACATTTATGCTTTTGGCAGCTTAATCTTTTTAAGCCACTTCGCCACAAAATGAGGGGGTTTGAAAATACACACCTCCTAGGGTTGCTGCAGGATTTAACAACAAACTGTTTACAAACTGCTTCACTCAGTGCATGACCTTCCCCAGAGAAACACTCCCTACATGGAGGTGTTCTGTGCTGCATGCGGACCTCTGAAGACACCAGAATGCTTTGCATAATTAACGTAGGCATTACATGTATGCCCATTTCAGGAAATATGAGCAGTTTTTTTTTTTTCTACTTTGACTTCAAAGGGCTTATACCATATCTTTGCTTTAATAATAACTTATTGGTGAGATCCATGAAATACCTACCACCACATTCTGGCTCAGGTAATAACCCAAATGATATTATTTTTCCTGCGGGGAAAATTGATTTTAATATGCTATATCTAGCAATTTGTTGTGCAAAAAGCAAACTGCTCTTTTTTTAGAATTTAATGCAGAAATGGTGTTCAATCATTGATAGTGACTAGTTGATTCAGAAAACATTAATAATTTCCAGGAAAAGTAGATTTGTGTCAATTAGGTGAAGTAATGTGTTCGCTTGGACCAATTCACATTCTTTGAAATGTTTCCTGAGGAACTACCATGTGCTAATAAGTACGATGGTAGGGACGCAGAGTAAAAAGCTAAATAAAGCAGGGCTCCAGTCCTCAAGGGGCCCAGTGTAGTGGCGAAAGTGCTTAACTAGGTAAGCACCTGCTCCTATGGTGCTATGCTGGTGGCTGTGAGCTAGGACTGGTGGGGAAAGCCTTAGCAGAAGCAGCACCTGAGCTGAGTCTTGAAGGACAACAAAGACATGAGGAGAAGGCATTCTAGGAGGAAGAAGAAGCAAGTACAAAGTCACAGAGGGGAGTGAAGTGGCACGGCACGCTCTGAAAAGAGCAAGAAGTTTGGTCTGTGAGTACAGGCCATGTTAGTAGAACAGGCATCAAGAAAGGAAAGCCATCTTTTATCTCATGAGGTGGTCACAAGAGTCATGTGCTATGCTGAGGAATGTGAACTCACAGGAAAAATCACTGCGAGACTGAGCAATGTAGTGACAAAATTCGATCTGCATTTTAGACACATCATTGTGGTAGCAGTGTGATGGGTGGCCAGACAGGATCAGACTGGAGGCTGGAAAAACAGGAAAGAGTTTCCAAAATCCAAGAGAGAGATAATAAGGAACAGAAATAAGCAGCAGCAGTGGGAATGGAGAATGAGGACTGTGCAAGAAGAACATATCAGTGATAGAATGCTCTGGATTTGACTGATGGTGGTATACAAAGATAGGGTGGATGGGAAAGATGGTCTCAGATAAGACTCAATTTTCTGACTTGGGCAGCCAAGGGATGGTGGTACCATTCACAACAAACTAAATGCTAAGACCAAACACACCTATATTCCATTATGCCTTGGGGAGGACTTCTATTTAAAAAACAAAAACAAAAACAGCTGGGGACACCTTTAGCTCTATTATACTTCAGTTATAAAATCAATTATAAAATTAAAATTTCTTAATTCATTAATTAAATATCTGTCCTCTTTTACTAGTTGCAAAGCTCAAAATACAGGAATTTATTTTATAAACTACCCATAGAGAATCCAGTTGTTTAAAAAGAAATCTCGTAGATGGTCTTCCAAGCTTTGTATACCACACCTGTAGCTCTGGTATTTCACTCTGAGGAGAAAAAACACACAAAAAGGCATGGTTGAGTGGTTCATCATATCTTCTGAGGCTTTCCAAAATTAATACCAGCAAGAATGAGCCCCTGATAATGTGCAGTCTATTCCTATTTGCCAAAGACCCACCTCAAATCTTAAATAGTTAATGTTCTGAAAGTAGGAAGATATTGTTCAAGCAAATACTTTATTTCTTATAAATACCACAGACTTTTGGCAAATGTTTAAGTAAAAAGATTTTAGTGTCTTTGCTTCAAAATACTATTATCCCTCTGTAAAACACTTTTTAGGAATTTTCTAGTATTAAAAACAATTTTTATGCAATTAGTAGTCAGAAAAAGCACAGTATTTTCTGTGTTCAAAATTAACAACAGGTAGAAACAGCAAGTATCTGGTGTCTTTTTATGTTGTTGGGTTTTTTGTACAGAGTACTAAAAAGATCAATGCTTGAAAGTTCCTTAGACTACTGATGCTTCTACCAACAAGAACAATTTTGTTACAAACTGACTTTTGTTAAGTGTTCTTCAAAGTGACAGAGAGTTTTAGCCACACGGAGTTTTGCCTCTTAGGCTTCTGTACTGTTTGACTAAGACCATTCAGCAGATAGAAGATACCAGAGCCTGTATCCATTCATATGCAAACACTTAACAGCTCCTAATAGAAGACTTCACTTATAAACTGCTAGCCTGTGATAAAATATATAACTTCTCAAATCAAAACCAAAAAAGAAGTCCCACATACTTACAAAGGACCCTTTAAGAACAAAGGTAGCAAACTGATGTGACACATTGAAGTAAGGCAGAAACGGCCGTATACACTTAGAATGTTTATGGCTCTAGGAGAAAAAAAAAAATCACGTAAGTTATCCAAATGATATACAAGCCACCTTAGGAAAAGAAAATTAAACATTCATTGCCCTAAGATTAACAGAAATGGCACATATTAGGTAATAAATATGAGTTTATTTCAAATTTCTAAAGACTTTTTTTCTAATATAACCTACACTGGAAGTCTACTGTGGATGCCTAGTCAAAGTAAAGCTCAATGGCATTTCGACTGAATTAAACTGAATTCATGGCTAAACTACAGAGTTATTTTGTGGCACACAGATTAATTTTTACATTATAATTCTTTTCCAAGTAACATACATCAAATAAAACACAAATACTTGTATGTTTTCACTGAAAAGGCATCTCATCTAAATAGAATCTTCCTATACAACTAAAGTCAGCACGTACGTATAACAAATAGTTCTCACACTGACATCATTTTTTACTAAACAGTCACTACTACAGATTGGGATCAAAAGAATTATGAGACATAATCCCTACTTCAGGGAATTCAATGATCCCAGAGCACTTAAGCAAAAGGTTCTGGGCCAGGCTTCATGGACAGTAAAAAAATTATAATTGTAGTTAGAGATTCTGACACCTCATCTTCAGTAAATGATGTACAACTAGAGAGAAAATCAAAAGGAGAAAGGTAATTTGCACAATGCTATCACATAGCTTGCCTGGATTGATATCTATAGATTACCTCACCCAGCAACAGAGATGCACAAGCAACATTCACCAAGGAACACTATATTCTTAGCCATAAAAGAACTTTTAATACATACCAAAAGATTCAAATCACACAATGTATGTCCTCTGTCCACAAGATAAATTAAATGAGAGATAAATAATAGAAAAACCTCTAGAAAAACTCCAAAATGTTCAGAAACTAAATAACAAATTTCTAAAAGAATAAAATTTCTCAAAGAATAAGTAGAAATAAAAAGGGAAATGAAGAATTTTGAGTTTATCAAAATAAAAATACAATGTATGATTTGTGGGATGCCACAAAAGCAGTATTTAGAAGCAAATTTATAGCACTGAACACTGATAAGAGAAGAAGGATATGAGACTTCAGCTTCCACCTGGAGATCCTAGGACAAGAAAAGCAAATTTAAAAACCAAAGTAAGCAGAAGGAAAACATTAAAGATCAAAGGAGAAATCAATTAAACGAAACCCAGAAAAATGAGAGAATAATCAAGAAACCACAAGCTGATTCTTTGAGATCAATAAAATTGAGTAATTTCTAGCTGGACTAGTCAGGAAATCAAGACAGAAAGAAAGAAAACACAAATTGCCTTTGTCAACAGTAAGAAAGGCTACATCAGTAGAAATTCTATAGATATATGCAGAATAATAGGGACTAACACCAATAACTTTATGTCCAAAAATTGAATGAAACTGAAAAAATTCGTGAAAGACACAAAAACCAGGGGCACCCAGGTGGTTCAGTCAGTTATGCATCGAATTCTTGATTTCAGCTCAGATCATGATCTCAGGGTTGTGAGACTGAGCCCCATATCAGGCTCCACACTGGGTATGGCACCTGCCCTCTCCCTCTGTCCAATTCCTACCTCCCTCCCACTCTTAAAGAAGGAAAGAAAGAAAGAAAGAAAGAAAGAAAGAAAGAAAGAAAGAAAGAAAAAGAAAGAAAGAAAGAAAGAAAGAAAGAAAGAAAGAAAGAAAGAAAGAAAGAAAGAAAGAAAAATACAAAAACCCAAAGCTTACTGAAAAGGATACAGATAACCCAAATAGCCCTAATGGCTGTACTGGGAAATTAAGGTCAACCCTGAAGCTTTGCTCAAACATGAAGTAAAGCTACTACAAAGTTGTACACTGCCCGCTTAAGCACTGACATATACCCCATGCACACAGAGCCTACCAGCCAAGGCCAGGAGACTTGCTAGCTCCAAACATAAGGAAACCTCTGTACAGTCATGTAATGACCACTAAGGTAACTAAGCAGAGGCTTCGGGGCCACATATAATAAAGCTGACAAAGTATAGAATTTGTTCAAGAAAGTCACTAAGCGAATAAAAAGCAACAACAATAAAGAATAACAACCACAAATGCTAGACAGGGGAGAAATCTGACCTCCAGAATTGCCACAATATATTATGTAATATGTCTAATATTCAACAAATAATTATGAGATTTGAAAACAAAACAAACAACAACAAACAGGAAAGTGGCCCATACACAGAATAAAAGCAGTCAACAGAAACTATGTCTGACAAAGCCCAGGCATTGCTTGCCACATATTAGACTTACTAGACAAAGACATTAAACTGGGTATTTAAAAACGTTCAAAGGAAACCACATCTAAAAAACTGAAGTAGAGTTGTACTTCCAGAATGACAGTTTAGGAGCTCCATGAAGCTGTATCCCTTAAAACTGGTGAAAAATATTTTTTAAAATGGAAATGATCCAGAGCTCCTTGGTGGCTCAGTCAGTTAAGCAACCAACTCTTGATTTTGGTTCAGGTCATGATCTCAGGGTCCTGAGAGCAAGTTCCACATTGGGCTCCATGCTCAACACAGAGTCTGCTTGAGATTCTTTATCCCTATTCCTATCACTCGGTTCCTCCCCCAACATCTTCTCTCTCTGTCTCAAATAAATAAACATAATCTTTGAAAGAAAATGGAAATGATCCTATGGGCATGCAACAAATAAACATTTATTCAAGAAAATCTACAAAAACTCAGTAAAAAGAATAAGAACCTGTGACGTTTAAACCACGATCTACTCTGTCCCTGTCCCTCTCTTACCCAAGCGGAAGAAAACTGCATGCTGAGTAGGTGCAGCCAAAAACAGAGGGCTCCCTCCTCCCAATTCACAGCTGAAGGCTACAGTAGCTTACTGGGAGAAGCAGGTGGTCAGCGTTTCTCACCACCCCTCCCCCGTCAGATATTTGAGGTCAAGGTTAAGTAGCAGCAAGTATGGCTAGGAGGCTGAGGGCTCCCTTCCTCTGCCCAGCTCCCATTCATTGGTTCACCTTGGAATACTGAGATTAATGGGGTCCCAAACCTCCGTCTATCAACCCTGTGCTCCTAAATCAGAGGTGTTACTAAGAGAGAAACAAGAGATCTTCAGTAAGATTAAAAGTGGATTCTTCATCAGAAATAACAAAAAGTAACACATTCAAAATGCTCCAAAAAAAAAAAAAAAAACCCACTGTCAATCAAGAATCCTATATCCAGCAAAATTCTTCAAAAAATGAAGGCAAAATGTACTTCCACATTAAAAAAACTGAGAGAATGTGTTGATACCAGACACAACTGTTATAAAATATCAAAATGAGAATTTCAAGCTGAAAGTAAATGATCACACACAGTAATTCAAATCCACAAACAAAAGTATAGGCAAATATAATTAGTAATTATAAAAGATAGTAAAAATGCCTATTCCTTTCTTCCCATAACTGATTTTAAAAGCAACTACATAAAATAATATGTAAATAATCATATTGTTGGCCTTATAAAATATAGAGATGTGATACAACTGCCAATAATAGCATAAAGTAGTCAGGTGAGGAAAAAACTGTAATAAGGAAATGTTACCAAATAATAACTCAAATCCACAGGAATAAATAAAAACAACCAAAAACAGTAAGTAAAAATAACATAAATATTATAAATACATAATTTCTCTCCTTTATTCTCTCAGATTTTTTAGAAGACTTAAAATTATATATTAAGTTGTAATTATAACAGGTCTTGTTAGGCTTATAACAGATAGAGGTTTAACATATATAATAACAACAAAACGTGGGAGAGAGAATAGAGCTATATAGGAATAATGTTTCTTTTTTTCTTTTTTTTTAAGATTTTATTTATTTATTTGACAGAAAGCATAAGCAGGGGGAGCAGCAGTCAGAGGGAGAGGAAGAAGCAGGCTCTCTGTCAAGCAGGAAGCCCACTGCAGGGCTCAATTCCAGGACCCTGGACTCACGACCCAAGTTGAAGGCAGATGCTTAACTGACTGAGCCACCCAGGTAACCCAGGAATAATGTTTTTATATCTCACTAGAATTCGGTTAATATGAATCTGGAGTAGATTCAATTAAGTCAAGATATACAACCCTAGAACCACCATACAGTAAATAACTCACTAAAATACAGTGGAAAAAATTAAAGGAATTAAAATGTTATATCAGAGAATATTCACTTAATGCAGAAGACAGTAAAGAAAGAATAGATGAAGAACAAAATGAGACATACAGAAAAAAAGTTGACAGATATAAATCCAACTATATCAATATTAACATTAAATATGAATGGAATAAACAACTCAATCAACTAATTACATAACAACTAATTACATTTTTAAAAGCAAGATCCAACTATATGCTGTCAAAAGAAGACATATTTTAGATTCAAAGATACAAACAGATGAAAAGTAAAAGGAGGGTAAAACATATATTAACAGAAACCACAAGAATAACTAAAGTAACAATAAACAGACTTTAAAGCAAACAAAAAATTGTTGATAAGGTAGAGACATTTTATAATTATAAAAGATAAGTCCATCAGAAAAATATAAGAATTATAAACACATATGCACCTAATAAGAAAGACTCTAAATACATAAAACAGAATAAGAGAAAAGAGGCCAGATGATTCAACAATAGTAGTTAAAGACTTCAATTAGTTGCTATCAACAACAGAGAGAACAAGGAAACAGAAGACTTGAATGCTATAAACCAACAAGATCTCACAAATAGCTACAGAATAGAATAACAATAACAGAACATACATTCTTCTCAAGTACATATGTAATACTCTCCAGGATAGATCATATACAAGGAAATAAAATACAACTCCATAAATTTAAAAGGATTAAAATCAAAGCATATTCTCCAATCTTAATAGAATGAAATTAAAAATCAATAACAAAAAATTACAAAAGCTCATAAAAATGTACCAAATAATTCCCTCCTAAATAAGCAATGGGTCAAAGAAGAAATCACAAAAGAAATTAGAAAATAAAATGAACAATAATGAAAATATAACAGAATATAACAGATTGTAACAGTCATTAAGCGTCTGCCTTTGGCTCAGGCCATGATGGTCCTGGGACTGAGCCCCATATCAGGCTCGCTGCTTAGTAGGAAGCCTGCTTTCCCTCTCCCACTCCCTCTGCTAATGTATTCCTGCTCTTGCTGTCTCTCTCTGTCAAATAAATAAATAAAATCTTTTAAAAAATAACAGAATAAAAATGAAAATATAACATAACAAAACTTAAAGAGATACAACACAGCTGAAGTACCACTTACAGAGTAATTCATAACTGTAAATACCCACATAAAGAAAAAGAAATGCCTCTATGCTAAGTGAAGTAAATCAGTCAGAGAAAGGCAAATATCATACGATTTCACTCATACATGGAATTTAAAAAACAAAACAGATGGAACATAAGGGAACGGAAGGAAAAATAAAATAAAAAAAACAGAGGGAGGCAAACCATAAGAGACTATTAACTATAAGAAACAAACTAAGGGATGTTGGAGGGGAGGTGGGATGGGCATTTAGGAAGGCACTTGATGTAATGATGAGCACTGGGTGTTATATGCAACAGATGAATCACTAAATTCTACCCCTGAAATTAATAATACACTACATGTTAACTAAACTGAATTTAAATAAAAAATTTAAAGAAAGAAATATCTCAAAAAATAACCTAATCTTCTACCTACAATCTTTTTTTTTTTAATATTTATTTATTTATTTGACAGAGATCACAAGTAGGCAGAGAAGCAGGCAGAGAGAGGAGGAAGCAGGTTCCCCACTGAGCAGAGAGTCTAATGTGGGGCTCGATCCCAGGACCCTAGGATCATGACCTGAGCCGAAGGCAGAGGCTTTAACCCACTGAGCCACCCAGGTGCCCCTCTACCTACAATCTTTAAAGAGCAAACTAAACTCAAAGTTAACAGAAGGGAATAAAGATTAGAGTGGAAATTACTGAAATAAAGACGAAAACAGAGAAAAATCAACAAAAGTTGTTTATTTGAGAAGATGAACAAAACTGACAAACCTTTAGGTTTTCTAACCAAGAAAAAAAGGGAAGACAAATTACTAAAATCAGGAATGAAAGAGGAACATTTCTACTAAACTTACAGAAGTTAAAATGTAATATGTAAGAGAATACTATACACAAACATATGCAAACAAATTAGGTAACACAGATAAAAGAGACAAGTTCCCTGAAAAATACAAACTACCAAAACTGACTCAAAAAGTAACATAAAATCTGAATATACCTATAAGAAGAGGTTGAGTCCATAAACCAAAACTTTCTTGTAGGAAAATCACAAAATCAGATAGCTTCATTGATTAATTCTACCACACATATAAAGAATTAATACCAATCCTTCACAAATTATCTTAAACATAAGAGGAAGGAACATTTCCCAACTCAGTTTATGAGGTCAGTATTGGGTGAATACATCAATCAGAGAAAGACAATTATCATATGGTTTCACTCATATGTGGAATATAAGTAATAGTGCAGAGGACAATACAGGAAGGGAGGGAAAACTGAATGGGAAGAAATCAGAGAGGAAGACAAACCATGAGAGACTCTTGATTATAGGGAACAAACTGAGGGTTGCTGAAGGGGAGGTGGGTAGGGGGATGGCATAAATGGGTGATGGGCATTTAGGAGGGCACACGATGTGATGAGCACTGGTTATTATATGCAACTAATAATCATTGAACATAATACCAAAACTAATGATATACTATCTATTGGCTAACTGAATTTAAGTAAAAAAATAAAATAAAATATAAAAAACAAAGATGTTACAAGAAAAGAAAACTATGCACCAGTATTTCTTACGAATCTGGACACAAAAATCCTCAACAAAATACTAGCAAATCAAATCCAGCAACAAATAAGAAGGATTATACATGATGATGAAATGGAATTTATCCCAGAAATGCAAAGCTAGCTTAGCAGACAAAAATCAGTCAATGTAATACACCATAACAATAAAATAAAAAACAAAACCACATGATCATCTCAATAGATCCAGAAAGTATTGGATAAAATCCAGTACCCTTTCATAATAAAAGCACTCCACAAACTAGGAATAGTAGGGAAGTTCTTCAGTCTTATAAAAACTATTTACCAAAAAACCACAGCTAACATTACACTTAAGATTGAAATTGTTTCCCCTGAGATCAGGTACAGGATAAGAATGTACATTCTCACCATTTCTATTCCATATTTACTAAAGCACAATTAACCAAGGAAAAAAAGGAAAGGTATCTAAATTGAAAAAAAGAAGCAAAACTATCTCTATTTGCAGATGACATAATCTTGTATATAGAAAATCCTCTAAGAATCAACAAAAAACTACTAGAACTAAGAAATAAGTACAGAAAGCTTGTGGGATACAAGATCAATAGGTAAAAATTAATTGTATTTCTATATATTAGCAATGAAAAATCTGAAAATGCTATTAAAAACACAATTCATTTAGAGTTATGCCAAAATAATACTCAGAAATAGTAACTGTAACAAAAAGAAGGGCAAGACTTATACCCTGCAAACTATAAATATCTTTAAAAGAAGCAAAAGTAGGGGCGCCTGGGTGGCTCGGTGGGTTAAAGCCTCTGCCTGTGGCTCAGGTCATGATCTCAGGATCCTGGGATCGAGCCCCGCATCGGGCTCTCTGCTCGGCAGGGAGCCTGCTTCCCCTTCTCTCTCTCTGCCTGCCTCTCTGCATGTGATCTCTGTCAAATAAATAAATAAAATCTGTAAAAAAAAAAAAAAAGGCAAAAATGTAAATATATGAAAAGGCATCCATCTTCACGCACTATAAGATTTACTATTGTTATAATGGCAATACTACCCAAATGATCTACAGATTAAACATAATCTCTATCAAAACCCAAACTGGCCTTACTGCAGAAATTGACAAACCAATCCTAAAATATCTATGGAAATGCAAGGGACCCCTACTAGCCACACAATATTGAAAAAAAAAAAAAAAAAGTTGGAGGATCCATGCTTCCTAACTTCAAAATAAAGAGCTATAGTAATTAAGGCACCATAATGCTCCCATAAGGATAGATACAGAGGTCAATGCAATAGAATTGAGAGTCCAGGAAAAACTAAAAATAAAAAACCTCATATTTATTGCCAACCGATTTTCAACAAAGAAGCCAAGACAATTCAATAAGGAATGAACAGTCAAAAAATGGTGCAGGAACAATGAGATGATACCCACCTGAAAATGATAAAGTTGGACACATATCTAACCCTCTATTAAAAAAATTAAATGGATCAAAGACCTAAATGTGAGAGCTAAAACTATAAAACTCTTAGAAGAAAGCATAGGTATAAATTTCATGACCTTGGATTAAGCACTAATTTCTTAAATATGACACAAAAACATACAAAAAAAGAAAAATATATATATATATTTGATTTCATCAAAATTTAAAACTTTTATACTTGAAATGACATCATTAAAAAGGGAAAAACAACTAATATAATATTGTATGTCAACTATACTGTAATTTTTTAAAATAAAGTTTAAATTTTAAAAAGGAAGTGAAAAACCACCTACAGAATGGGAGAAAATGTCTGCAAGTCATACATCTGATAAGGGACTTTTACCTAGAATATGTGAAGAACTCTTACATTTCAATAATAAAAAAAAATAATAAAACTCTTACATTTCAATTTCAAACATCCCAATTTAAAAATGGGCAAAGGGTCTGTCTATATGGGCATTTCTCCAAAGAAGAAATACAGATGGCCAATACACACATGAAAGGATGCCCAACATCATTAGTCACTAGTAAAATATAAATCAAAACTAAAACTAAAATAAGATACCACTTCACGTCTCCAGAATGGCTATAACAAAGAGACAGGCAATAACAATTGATGACCAACAATCGTTGGTCAGGAAGATGAAAAATTATTTCTATTTGCCAATCATTTACAAAGAAAATGCAATGGAATCCACAAAAAAGTTACTAGAACTATAGGTGAGTTCAGTGATGTTGCAGAAAACAAGATCTTCATACAAAAATCTACTATATTACTATATACTGGTTACTACTTGAATGCAAAATTTAAAAACTACTATTTACAACTGGGGCGCCTGGGTGGCTCAGTGGGTTAAAGCCTCTGCCTTCGGCTCAGGTCATGATCCCAGGGTCCTGGGATCGAGCCCCACAACGGGCTCTCTGCTCCGCGGGGAGCCTGCTTCCTCCTCTCTCTCTCTCTCTGCCTGCCTCTCTGCCTGCTTGTGGTCTCTGTCTGTCAAATAAATAAATAAAATCTTTAAAAAAAAAATAAAAAAATAAAAAAAATAAAAACTACTATTTACAATAAAATTGAAAATGTGAAATACTTAGCCAAAATTTGATAAATGATATGAAATACCTGTACATTGAAAATTATAAAATACTATTCAGAGAAATTAAAGAAAACTTAAATAAACTTGAGGTTATGTCTTGCTAAAGGGCTGCAAGGCTTGATATTGTTCAAATATTAATTCTCCTTTAATTAATCTATAGATGTAATGCAATCCCAGTCAAATCTGAGCAGGCTTTTTTTTTTGGTTGAAACTGACAAGCTGATTCTAAAATTCACATGGGACGGGGCACCTGAGTGGCTCAGTGGGTTAAAGCCTCTGCCTTCAGCTCAGGTCATGATCCCAGGGTCCTGGGATGGAGCCCTGCATCGGGCTCTCTGCTCAGCAGGGAACCTGCTTCCCTTCCTCTCTCTCTGCCTGCCTCTCTGCCTACTTGTGATCTCCGTCTGTCAAATAAATAAATAAAAATCTTTTAAAAATGAAAAAATAAAAAAAAAAATTCACATGGAAGTACAAGTGACCTAGTAGAGCCAAAACAACTTTGAAAAAGAACAAATCTGAAGAGCAAACACTAACTATTTCTAGGAACTGTTTTATACACACACATCCACACACACACACACACACACAGAGTAATCACAGTATTGGTGTAAAGATACATAAATAGGTCAAAGAAATAGAACAGAGTCCAGAAATAATCCTATGTATACTAACTGACTTTCTACAAAAGTGCAAAGGCAATGCAATAGGAAATATAGACTTTCCAGCAAATGGTGCTACAAGAGACAGATACCCATATGCAAAAACTTCTTGGATAACACAGCAAAAGCACGTTCTATGGAAGTACAAATGAATAAACCGGACTTCATAAAAATTAAAAACTCCTGCTCCTTCATAGACACTGTTAACAAAATGAAAAGAAAAGCTACAGACCGGGAAATTATCTTTACAAACCATGGATCTGTGATGGACTTGGACCCAGAATATGTAACACATAAAGAACTCTCAAAATCCAACGATAAGAAAAAGTCAACAAAAAATAGGCAAAGGACTTAAACACACACCTCACCGAAGAAGACACATGAAGCCCAAGCACATGGAAAGTTCAACATCATCAGTCATTAGGGAAAGGCAAGCTAAAGCCAAAATAAAGTGCTATATCATATATACTGCGAGCTGAAATTTTTATAACTGATCACAGCAAGTGTTCACAATGATAAAGAAAAACTAGAACTCCAATTATGCTGCTGATGGAGATGTAAAACAGGATAACCGTTTTGGAGAAGAGTTTGGCAGCTTCCTAAAAAGCTAAACAGAAGCATATTATTTATTATCCAGCCAATCCATTCCTATGTCTTTACCTAAAAGAAAAGACATAGATTCCCATAGAAAGCCTGTGCACAAAGGTTCATAGCTTTCTGTGTAGTAGCCAGAAAGTAGAAACAAGCCAAACATCTACCCACAAGTGCATAGATAAAAAAATCTACGGTGTGGGGTGCCTGGGTGGCTCAGTGGGTTAAGCCACTGCCTTTGGCTCAGGTCATGATCTCAGGGTCCTGGGATCGAGCCCCACATCGGGCTCTCTGCTCAGCCGGGAGCCTGCTTTCCCCTCTCTCTCTGCCTGCCTCTCTGCCTACTTGTGATCTCTCTCTCTGTCACATAAAAAAATAAAATTAAATTAAAAAAAAAAAAATCTACGGTGTGTCCTTACAATGGAATACTACTTAGCAATAGTAGATTGCTAATAGCAATAGATACAGGTGTATCACAATGTGGATGAATCTTAAAATAATTACCCTGAGTGAAAGCAGCAAGACAAAAAACTACATACTGAACTGGTTCCACAGAGACAAAACTCTAGAAAATGCGAACTAATCTATAGTGACAAAAAGTAATGATCAGGAAAGTCACAGGGTATGAGGAGAAGCGGGACAGAGGGAATATTTAACAAGGGACATGAGTACTCTTTGGGGGGCTTATCTAGATTGTGACGATGGTTTGTTGAGCATTTACCTATTGTAAGTCATAAAATTGTGCACGTTAATTATGTGTTTGAAGGGAACCAGAATATGCCACCAAAAGATAGGCCACTTTGGTATAAATATTATTTAAAGTTGAAGGTATTTGAGATTCAAAAGATACCGGGACAAAGTCTTCTCTGAGCTTCCCTTAGCTTACTCAGAGCGGCAACTTCTGGGAAGTAAGACTGCCACAAATGGATCTACTCTGTAGGATGGATTTACTCCCAGAAAGGAGAAATGAGAATAAAACCTACCCCCAAATCCCTTCTACATAGGGTTTTTTACAGCCCTGAAGGAGAGGGAAAGACTGCTCTCCAGTATAGACATACAGTGTCACAATCATTCTTGCTTATTCTCCTGAAAACCCATTTATCTTCCCAAAAAGTCATTTATTTTCCATTAAGTGCCCTTTCTCCCCTTCTCCCTTACTTATTCCTCTGGTATATAAAACCCAAATTCTAACCACCCCTCAGGGTTACTCATCACTAAGCATCTCCCATGTGTATGCACGTTGCTTGCACAAATAAATTTTTCTCCTGTGAATCTGGCATTTTTTTGACAGTTTAATATGTGGGGCCTCAGTTTCTGAACCTAAGAGGGTATAGGAAGTAGCTTCTTCCTCCCCTACATGTTATTTGTCATATGTCAATTACACTTTGGTAGAGCTGGGGCTTTTTAAAAAGGAAGTGCTTCATTATGTTTTCTTTTTTTTTTTTTTTAAGATTCTATTTATTTATTTGACAGAGAGAGATCACAAGTAGGCAGAGAGGCAGGCAGAGAGAGAGGGAGAAGCAGGCTCCCCGCTGAGCAGAGAGCCCCATATGGGGCTCGATCCCAGGACCCTGGGACCATGAACAGAGCCAAAGGCAGAGGCTTTAACCAACTGAGCCTCCCAGGTGCCCCTTCATTATGTTTTCTACTGTTTTTCTAATTCTAAGAGAGTCAGTTAATTCCATAAAAACAACAAAGAATTACCATAGTTTCAACGATGATGGTGAGGTTACCTAGACCATCAGTCAGGGCCACGTAGCTTCCTCCTTTCTCTAAGTGACCAACTGTCTTCAGGTAATACCAACCTGGTTGAGTAAACTGAGTGGTATGAGCTATAGAAAAGCAGAGAAAGACCCAATAAAATAGTGATGGAAGAGTTTCTTTAAAAAATAAAGCTGTCTACTGGCTTGAATCTGATTGAGTCTAACAAGCTTTTTTTTTATTTTAGAAGAAAATACATGCCAATGTCATGTTTCAACTTTTGAATAATTAATCCAGTTAAATGGTACAATTGTAGTAAGAATAACTATAGTTAGAATTACCGCTAAACATAAATGAACTACACCATTAATTCAAGAGTATTGTCTTTTTTTCCCAAGAATAAAATAATCTCTTCTGAACTACTGTGCCTCTCTATTTAACTCATCCTAATATAACTACAAAAAATAAGACTAAAAATAGCTAATATTGCACTTCAAAAACTAAGCTTTATGATTTCAAACAAGTTTTATTTGCAGAATATATATTTACTGGGTACTTCCAAAGCTGGCTCTGAAAATGTACTGAGCAATATTTCATGTCCCCTTCCTACCCCCAAAACACAGTGACAATATTAGCAGAGTACATTAGTTCACCTAGATAATGTGGGACAAACAATTACAAATTTAAGGGGTTAAGCAATGAGGACATACATACAAGCATATTTTTTAAAATGTAATTTAGAGTTTAGAATAATGTTACGGGGCGCCTGGGTGGCTCAGAGGGTTAAAGCCTCTGCCTTCGGCTCAGGTCATGATCCCAGGGTCCTGGGATCGAGCCCCGCATCGGGCTCTCTCCTTGGTGGGGAGCCTGCTTCCTCCTCTCTCTCTCTGTCTGCCTCTCTGCCTACTTGTGATCTCTCTCTGTCGAATGAATAAATAAAATCTTTAAAAAAAAAAATAAAAATTAAAAAAAAAAAAAGAATAATGTTACGATTTCATGACTAATACCATCACTACAAATCCTTCTGAGGAAAATATATCAAATAAAAAATAAAATCCCCAAAATAAAGGTTTAAAAGAAAACAACTTCACTCCAAACTCAGATTTTTCCTACGAAAGCATCCTGCCTTTGAAGAAATGGATTTTTTTAAAGACTGCAGTTATGATGTTAAAACAAAATGGTCATAAATGCTTTAATTTTTTTACTAAAAAAATTATAGAAAGAACTTGAATATTATCCAACAACAGGATTTTTATTCTGTTTAAATTATATTCATTTTTAGCATGGTTATATCATTCATGAAAAAGTGGTAATTGTCAACCACTGTCTGCATGATCTCAACGTCCCTTGTGACTAATAACTGATACTGCGACAAAAATTTTGTTGCTACAGCCCCGCTGATTGTCTTTAAACTATTTTGAAACTTACGTAAGTGTAGATAACGGATGGATGTGTAAAGTGTCTCCTATCTGGCAAGGACTTAATTGATTTCCTCCCCTCCCTGCTATGGGAAACCCAACCTGTCTCCATTTGCAATTTATCTCAAATTCTTTTACTCTAAATAACTTTGTACTGTTTTTGACTTCTCCTTTGAATTGATTGATTCATCTGCCTGGTTCCTACATAGCATGAGAAAAGTCTTTAACATGTGTTCATTTTTATGTGCATGTGAGTCATGATTTTACATTTTCCTTAAATTATCTATAACAATACTCATCAGTATAAAGCTACAATATCTCACAGAACCTTTACATCTACTTACTCCTTTAGTAATTCATTTATTTTGTTAGCACACTATTCTCATCAACATAATATATTAATACAAAGCAACAAAATGTCTCCAAGACTAATTTTAAGAATTTTAGATACTTGAGTTGCAATAAATCTTTATAAATACATCATTTCATTAGAAATTATAATTTATAATTATACATTTATCAACTATTTCATGTATTTGTCTCCATCACCAGATGAAAAGCCTTTTCCCTCCTCTCTTTCCCCTTTCTTCCTCTTTTCTAAGAGCCTGGTCTTAGGATAGCCAAGACTGGAATACAAAAAGTAATTATCCAAAAGGCTTTTAGAGAACACTATGGCAAATCTTACTTACAATAGAGACAAAACTTAGAACTTACACATCACACACACACACACACACACACACACACATAATTAGTGTAATCCCTTTTGTTTTCTGCTTTTTCTCCTTAGAGAGAAATCTGAGGCATGAGAGATGGAATCTGAACCATACCTGATACCCAGATAGGAGACTCTACTACATAGTGCCCACTCCACGGCTCCTGAGCGGTCATCAACCCACATCGTCCGTAAGGCAACTGTTCATAGTAACTAGCCACCAAATTCCAAGCAATTGTGCTAAAAGGTTTATTTGATAAAAGAGAAAGGCCAAAACAGTTTGTGATCAAAAGGTAAATGTCAAGAAAACTATAGTAAAAAAAAAAAAAAAAACCTTATTAGAATTTATATAAATATATGAGAAGGAGCAAAAATGACCACCCAAAACAAGAAAATATAAGTCACCTAAGTTCATTCACATTTTGAAAACTTCAGCGCTGGATCCATCTAGGTATTTTTAATGGTGAATTGCATAATTTAAAAACACAAATGTATATGGGATATATAATTTTTGCTGAACAGTGATGTAGCCAGAAGATGAATATGCTCTACCAGTACCAGACATGTCACAGATTTAAGTCAAATACAAATAAAGGCTTTATCCATACCTGCTTTCCCTTCGACAGTCAGCCTTCTTAATGCCCCAGTTTCATGACATAATTTTATGAACTTGACTCTGAGCTGCTGCAAAGTTTTACAATTGAGAACTCTTAGAGTCAGACTGCCTGGGTTCAAATCTTGGTTCCACCACTAACCTCTCTGGACCTCAGTTTCATCATCTGTAAAATGAGGATAATAACCATATCCAGCTCACGTGATCACTGTGAGGAGTCACTGTATTAATGCCTAAAGTGTCTAGAACAAAGTCTGAGGTCTAATACTGTGATGATTCTGTCTCATCTACAAGATGGGTCAGCTTGCTGGTCTGCATTTTGGCCCACTCTTTCGGAATTCTATAGCTGGTACTGAACCCTGAAATAGTGACTCCGTGGTTTTCAGGAAAATCCAAGGAGAAAAGGGAAGCTCTGGCTCCTGGTACTGCTGGGTTTCTCACAGCTCAAAAACTAACTAAATAAATAAAATTTAAAAAATAACAAAATGAAACAACAACAAAAACCCATTAACAACAATAAGAAACCCAGAGCTTACCCTCAGAATTTCCCTTTTTTCTTACCAAGTCCTCAGCCATCATAAAATGACTTTTTTAGGAAATCAAAGCCTTCTAATTCTGTCAACACAAAGTAGAAATAATAGCTCCAATTTTCAAAAATCCTTACTACCAGCAAAAACTAAGAGTTCTCATGATTTTACCCCTGGATTACAAGATGCATAGTATCTTCTCTGACAAAAACTACCTGACTAGCATTTTATTATATAAACAAAAGTCTTTAAAATCTATATACCTCCGACCCAGATATTTATTCCCTTTCTAAGAATATACCCTAAGGAAATAATTATAGATGTGTACAAAGATACCTGTATACAATTGATCATTTCAATGTGTACAAAGCTGTCAACTTAAAATAGAAACAACTTCCGTATCTGGAAGAGAAGACCATTCAGTAAGGTATAAGACATTTTCTACATCAGTGCTTCCCAAACTTGTGGGGCATCAGAATTGGCTGGGGCACTGATGACACCAGCAGAGTCTCCAAAGCCTTCTGGGGAGATTATGAGTCAGCACACCTAGGCACCCGCCAAGGCATCTTTGGCATCAGGTGCTTCTCGAGACAAGGCAAGTTTGGGAAACCATGTTCTGTGTAACAGAATATACAGGCAAGTCTGGGAAACCATGTTCTGTGTAACAGAATATACCTAAGCATTAAAAATGACGAAATAGAAGTACACTCAAATATGGAAATAAAGGTCACAATGCCTTTTTAAATGAGCAGCTTAATACTAAACATCCAGTATGGTCTTAATTCTATATTAAAATTTCATACATATAAATATAAATGGGAGGACATACACCAACATTTTTAAGGATGGTTACCTCTAGATGGCAAAAATATGGGTGATTTTTGTTTCCTTCTTTGTACTTATATGCAGTTACTAAATTCTCTGTCATGAGCGTGCATTACTCTTAATACCAAATTAAGTTATTAGAACCAAACTCTTCGTGATAAGCATCTTTTCTTTTAAAAAGGGAAGAAAAAGAACAAAGGCTGTAAAAAGAACATATCAGCTCACATTAACATCAGAAAAATATGTACTGGCTTACTTTTGTTCTATTTATTATTGTTTTAGAAAGCAAATTTGAATCTAATTACAGTTAATGCTTCTTACAGAATTTAAGAAATGTTACCTTGAGAAATAAAAAGAGCTGTACTCTGGGTAGCGGGGGTGGCTCAGTGGGTTAAGCATCAGACTCTTGATTTTGACTCAGGTCATGATTTCAGGGTTGTGACAGCAAGCTCTACGATCTCAGGGTTGTGAGCATGGAGCCTGCTTAAAATTCTCTCTTCACCCTCTCTCTCTGCACCTCCCTGCCCCATAAGCATGCATGTGCGATGCTTTCCTCTCTCCCCTCCACCAAAAAAAAACATTGTGTTCTCTCTTAAGAGACAGTTATACAAATTAAGCGATTCTATGAGGAATCAGTTAGGCAGATTGGGAAGTGGACAGTCCGTAAGACCACTTGCCTCATCTTTTCAAAAGGTCACAGTCATAAAAAATAGGGAAGGAAAGAGGGGCACCTGGGTGGCTCAGTCAGTTAAGCTTCTGCCTTTGGCTCAGGTCAAGATCCCAGGGACCTGGGATTGAGCACCATGTCAGTCAGGCTCCCTGCTCAGTGTGGAGGGAGTCTGCTTCTCCATCTTCCTATGTGCACTGCCCCCACTCATGCTCTCTCTCTCCCTCTCAAATAAATAAATTCTTAAAAATAAAATTAGGGGAGGAAGGAAACCATTCTAGATTAAAAGAGATTGTAGGGCATGACATCTAAATGCAATGCAAGCTTGATTGGCTCTTAGTTTTTTTAAAAAAAGGCTATAGATGATACCTTGAGGAATAATTAGGAAAATTTTAACATACACTAAGTAGCAGATATTTTTTTAAAGTGCTCTTATGCTCTTATGTATCAAAATGATATAGTGATCATGTAGGAGAATATCCTTTATGTTTTGGGACCACATGCTAAAATCTTAAGGGGCAAAGTGTTATGACATCTGTAATTTATAATTATTCATTAAAAGATATACATAACATCAAAAATCATAGAACTGCATAAATTTTACTATAAATTGTATCTCAGTAAGCCTGACTTTATTCAATACAGACAATATTCAAATATAAAAAAACAGATAACCTTAGGTATAGATAGAGGTACAGATAAAGCTAATAAACCAAAATATTTACAATCGTTGAATCTAGGTTGTGAGAATATGGGAGCCTATTGTACTTTTTTCTACTTATTGTGTTTTTGAAATTTTTCATAATAAAAACCTTTAAAAGTTTTCAATAACTTACGCAGTCATGTAGCCATTGATATAATTCTGATTCAATATGCGGCCCAAGCAGCCTGCACCCGCATCATTATTTAAGGTGCTAAAATCTTCAGAAGACCAAAGCTTCTTCTTAGTCAACTTCGCATCCTTTACTGTGTGGGTCCCAGGATAATGAGCTCTAGAAAAGAAAGCATGGAAATGGGAAAAGGCAGAACATGCCACTTATATCTATTTGTTGAATGAATAAAAACACGTCCTCACCACTGTTTTCTATTTTAAAACAATGGGCAGCTAGTGGGTAGAGGTCACACCAACTAGAAGCTTCTGCTTCCCATTCTTTTGTGTCCGGATGCCCTTAAAATGTGATAAGCCTATACTAACACACAGAATAGGAAGGAAGACCACCAGTGGATGAGAGATTTCTGTTTCTAGAAACCATAAAATGGATGGAAACCCGCTGACAGACAGAGACAGCAGAGGTGGTCACAGCCTAGAACATCTCCAAGAGATGAATCAGATGGAGAGAGTATTCAGACTTCCCAGGGGAAGCAGAGAGCTCAGAACAGAAGAAAGGAGTATGAAGGAAGCCAAAAATAAGACTAATGAGACTATTGTATACCTACCCCTGAGTGTAGAGAGAGAAAAACAGCTTGGTATTTTCCCAGGCAAAAACAAGAAGTCAAAATCAACCAAAGCCCAGAGAGTTATTTCTTGAATAAAGAATAAAAAGAAGACACTAGGGGCGCCTGGGTGGCTCAGTGGGTTAAAGCCTCTGCCTTCGGCTCAGGTCATGATCTCAGGATCCTGGGATCAAGCCCCACATCAGGCTCTCTGCTCAGCAAGGAGCCTGCTTCCCTCTCTCTGCCTGCCTCTCTGCCTACTTGTGATCTCTCTCTCTCTCTGTCAAATAAATAAAAATCTTAAAAAAAAAAAAAAAAAAAAAAAAAGAAGACACTACCTTGGGTAAGCTACAAACTATCACCCCAAAGCAGTGGTGGTTCTTAACCCTGGTGATTCTGCTGGTGGAGAAGGGAGGGCCAAGCACCATTTGCTACTCCCATCCTACAGTACACAGGGCAGGTCCTCACAACAAGAACTACCCAGGGAAAATATCAAAAGTACAGAGGATGAGAACCCCTCCCTTATTCCAACATTTAAGAAAAGTCAGTCAAAGTATAAATGTGTATTTATTATTCTGAGTAAAAACTGCCTTAATGATGATTTTGGAAGTTACTGATTACTGAATAAAAACAATTAAGAAATTTCAAATAAAAATAGAAATAGAAAATGATGGCCAGTTGACAGAAGAACAAGAGCACATTAGCTAAGTGACTTTAGGCACATGAGTGTGTACTTTCTAGGACAACAATTATTTACAGAAAATTTAATAATACGAGCAGAATAATGGGGACAGGATTAAATCGTAATTCTAAACTTTGTAGTTTAGTGTCACAGTATTCATTACATTAAAGAAATGAAGATCTGTTTTGGTTTGTAGTTATTTAATTCCATTTAGGTCATGAATCTTGCAAGAAAAATTCCCATTTGGGAATTCATTCTACCTCATGAAGATGAATTAGGGCACAGTATCAATCTGGCATTTCAGGATTTCACGAGGAAGAAAAGAACATGAAACAAACAAGAGAGGACATAAGAAGAAGGATTCGAGAAAAATTAGGTAACAGCAAGATGTTGCCACATCAGCGAACTCCACTGAAAACAGGCATCTGACCCAGCAGTGTAAATACACACTACCTACAGAGACCTCAAGGGTAGCTAGCACCTAATGGGGTTAAGAAATTATTATTCTGAGACTGCAATGCCCAACACGTGAAGTCTGTTACCAATCTTCGTAACAATTTTAACAAATTTTTACATTTTAGTTTCATAAGAATGAAGCTGAAGTATCTCAGAACCAAATATCCTAGAACTTCATTCTATGATCATGATATTCAGCCACATACTAGTATTAAGATTCATCCCAATGTTACTCAGTCAAATGTATGCTTGGTCTATCTCTGGTCAAATATACTTGCAGAAAAAAGTAAAAGCCTGGGGGCACCTGGGCGGCACAGTCAGTTAAGTGTCAACTCTTGGTTTCAGCCCAGGTTATGATCTCTATCTCAGGGTTGTGGGATTGAGCCCCACAAAGGGCTCTGCACTGAGTTCATAGTTGGCTTGACTCTCTCCCTCTCCCTCTGCCCCGCCTTGCGGTGCTCGCTCTCACTCTCTCTCTAAAACAAATTAATAAATCTTAAAAAGAAAAAAAAAAAAAAAGGAAATAAAGTGAAAGCCTGGAAAGTAATATGCTATTGTGTTACTAATGATCTCCAGATTTTAGGATTCTGAGTAAGTTCTATCTTTACAAGGTTTCTACCTTTTCCAAATTTTCTATAGTCATGAATTATTTTTATAATCTAAAAAAGTATCTCTCTTAAAGTTCCAGATAACTAAGAGATCCAAGTACAATACTGTTGACAGTTTAAACCAACAGAAATATGAGGTGATCAACACGTGTATAATTTTAAATTTTGTAGCAGCTGCATTTAAACAAAGCAAAAGGGAAATTTTCCCGATATACTTCGTTTAACCCAACGTATCCAAAATATTATCATTCAACATGTAGTCAACATAAAAAACTAATAACATTTAACATTTTTAAAATATCAAATCTTTAAAAGCCAGTGTCTACTTTACAATTACAATACACCTAAATTCCGACTAGCCACGTTTCAAGTGCCCCTTAGCTAACTGTGGCTAGTGGCTACCGAATTAGACCATACAGGTCTAAACTCTTCACGGTTTCAAAAATACGTAGCCAACAATCCTATTGGGAATGGTAGAGCCTCATGGGTAGGATAAGCTGCCTGACCAAAGTCCACATTGATGAAGACAGGAATACTCAGGGTTAGGGAGAAACAGTTAGGCAATAAGGAGAATCGGGCCCAGAAGGAGCAGACCCCAGAAGGCACTACGACTACAAAACAGGAGCTTCCGCAGTTAGGCCAAGTACAACGTGAAGATGGAAGGAGATCTACACTTCCTAGGGAGGGGGCAGCCAGAGAATGAAGAACTCCTGAACAAAATCTTATTATTCCACAATAACCTGAATTTGGAAACGATCCAAATGACCACTAACAAAGAACAGATGGATAAATTGTGACTTATTCCTACATCTGAATGCAAAACAGGAATTAAAAGGAATCATGTCTATACCTGGCAATAAGAGTTAATCTCAAGAATACAATATTGACCAAAATAATAGATACCCAATGATGCCATTTTCTTTTAAGATTTTATTTATTTATTTGAAAGAGAATGAGTGAGAGAGAGCACAAGCCAGCAGGGAGAGGGAGAAGCCGACTCCCCACTGAGCAGGGAGCCTGATGCAGGGCTCCATCCCAGGACCCTGGGATCATGACCTGAGTTGAAGGGAGATGCTCAACTGACTGAGCCACCCAGGTGTCCCTCTATGATGCCATATAAATAAAGTTTTTTTTATTTCAAATCAATTAGCCAGGGGTGCCTGCGTGGCTCAGTCGTTAAGCACCTGCCTTTGCTCGGGTCTGGGATAGAGCCCAATACTGAGCTCCCTGCCCAGCGGGAAGCCCACTTTTCCCTCTCACACTCTCCCTGCTTGTGTTCCCTCTCTCTTGACACTCTCTCTGTCAAATATATACATAAAATCTTTTTTAAAATTTTAAATTAAAAAATAAAATCAATTAGCTAAACAGACACATGAAAAACCGCTCATCATCATTAACCATCAGAGAAATTCAAATCAAAACCATATTGAGATACCACCTTAGACCAGCAGAATGGCAAAAATTGACAAGACAAGAAACAACAAATGTTGGAGAGGTTGTGGAGAAAGGGGAACTCTCTTACACTGCTGGTGGGGATGCAAGTTGGCACAGTTTTCCACTTTGTAAAACAGTGTGGGGGCTCCTCAAAAAGTTAAAAATAGAGCTACTCTATGACCCAGCAATTGCACCACTAGGTATTTATCCCAAAGATATAGATGCAGTGAAAAGAAGGGCCACATGCACCCCAACATTCATAGCAGCAATGTCCACAAAAGCCAAAGTGTGGAAGGAGCCAAGATGTCTTTCAACAGATGAATGGATAAAGATGTGGTCCATATATACTATGGAATATTACTCAGCCATCAGAAAGGATGAATACCTAACTTTTGCATCAACATGGTCGAGACTGGAGGAAAATATGCTAAGTGAAATAAGGCAAGCAGAGAAAGTTAATTATCGTATGGTTTCACTTCTTTGTGGAACATAGGAATAGCATGAAGGACATTAGGAGAAGGAAGGGAAAAATGAAGGGGGGGAAATCAGAGGGAAAGACGAACCATGAGAGGCTATGGACTCTAAGAAACAAACTGAGGGTTTTAGAGGGGAGGAGAGTGGGGGGAAGAGTTACAACAGTGATAGGTATTAAGGAGGACACGTATTGCGTGGAGCACTGGGTGTATAGAAAAACAATGAATCATGGAACACTATGTCAAAAACTAATGACGTACTGTATGGTGACTAACATAACATAATAAAAAAAATAAAAATAAAATCAATTAGCCAACATATAGTACATCATTACTTTCAGATGTAGAGCTCAGTAGTTCATCAGTTGCATATAACACCCAGTTCTCATCACATCACATGCCCTCTAAATAAGGTTTTAAACAGGGAAAATTAGTCTACAGTGTTAGGGATAACATTAGTAGTTGCCTTTGGGACCAGAGGAGAGGCCAATGATTAGAAAGCTTTCCAAGGGAAGAGTTGCTCAGATACTGATAATTTTCTATTTCTTGACCTGGGTGGTGGTGATGCAGTTACGTTCATTTTGTGACAATTCAGTATGCCATGTTCTTATTTTTTATATACTTTTATATATGTATGTTGGTATGTGTATATATGTATGTTATCCTTTGTTAAGGAGATGATTGGTAAACAACAGAGGTATAGGAAACTAAAATGAGAGAATTCTAGAATTATTATAAAAAACACATTTTAGAAATGAAGAAAGGAAAAAGAAACACAAGATAGAATAGATTTTGTGGAAAACACAATAAGGAAAATAGAGGATAGCAAGGATAAAATTATAGAGAATCAAACAGAAATAAAGAGATAACAATGGTTTGAGAGAAACAGAGAATAAAGGTAATATGCAAACAAGATCCAAAATGCATTACTGGGTATTCTAAAAGGAAAACCAAAGCAATGGAGCAGGATAATTACTTAAATTAAGATTTAAGTAAATCTTGGGGCGCCTGGGTGGCTCAGTGGGTTAAAGCCTCTACCTTCAGCTCAGGTCACTATCCCAGGGTCCTGGGATCGAGCCCTGCATCGGGCTCTCTGCTCAGCAGGGAGCCTGCTTTCCCCTCTCTCTCTGCCTGCCTCTCTGCCTAGTTGTGATCTCTATCTGTCAAATAAATAAAATTTAAAAATATATATTTAAGTAAATTTTATTGAAATAAGAAAACACAAATACAGTGAAAAGGCATATAATATATATTGGAAATGTTAAAGAGTATATAACTACTAGATTTAAAAGTTAAGGAAAAATATACTTTGAATATACAGGAATTGTGCCAAGTCATTTATAAGGAAGAAAAAAATAAATTTCATCAAGGATAACACACTTGAGAATGGCAGAACCATAATCAAAGGACACCTTATAGAACAGAGATGCTCAATCTTCCTATATACTGTTTTGTACTTTTACTCAAGAAATAAGCAACTATCTTGCTTAAACCACATTCTGTTTTGGTCTATGAAAACAATTTAAAACAATTTAAATACCCTAACACATGGAAGCTAGAGATGTAGATGTCTGACATAGTTCAGTGATCCAAGGAGCCAGGACATAGTTTCAATTATCCCCCCATGGAAATAGAACTAATTCCTTTTACTGGAATATAAGATAAGCATACCTACAAAAGTATGTTTGCTATTCTTGGAGACAGTTTCATTAACTAATATGAGGCTTTTTCTATTATTTCCACTCTGCAAAGATAAGGAATTCCAGGAGCAAAATAGAATGTTCACACAAAAAATAGGAAATACTGTTTAGAGGCCTCAGACTACAAAGAATGTAATGGCATAAAGAAAAAGAGTATATTTTACTTTCATATAGTCATTCCAAGTAGAGAATCAAGGTTGGTGGAAGCAGCACTTCTATCTTCTTCTTGGTCAAATGGCTGCCTCAGATTCTAGCCAGTAGGAAGGAAAAGGGGTAGAAGAGAGTGTACCCAATATCCTACAGTATAAACCCTCAGGTGTTACTTATCAATTGTGCTCTCATTTCATCACCAGAAACTTAATCCTATTGTCCTATCTTTTTTTTTTAATATTTTATTTACTTATTTGAGATAGAGACAGTGAGAGAGAGCATGAGTGAGGAGAAGGTCAGAGGGAGAAGCAGACTCCCCGTGGAGCTGGGAGCCCGATGCGGAACTCGATCCCAGGACTCCAGGATCATGACCTGAGCCGAAGGCAGTCACGTAACCAACTGAGCCACCCAGGCGCCCCCCTATTGTCCTATCTTTACTGCGAAGAATGCTGAGAGTCTTGCCTTGGGCCCAGGAAGAACAGGATAGGTTTTGGTAGACCACCAGCAGCTGCTTCTGCATTAGGGTAAGTGAGAGGTCCAAGAGAGGGGGGAAACAACAACCAAAAAAGAAAGAAAGAAAAGAATCTAGCATCAGAATTCTCAACAGCAACATTTTATGTGAGTAACCAACAGCGTAAATTTTATGGCATTCAAGGATTAAGAAAATGTGAGTCAGTGAGTTTATATCTAGCCAAACTGTCCTTCAAGTATAAAGGCCAAAACGATGAGTTAATAAACATGTAAGAGATCAAGAAATATTGTTTCCATTAGCACTTCCTGAAAAATATGACAAATAGTAAGCTTCTGACACCCAAGAATCTAAGGAAAAAACTTCAGCAAAAGACCTGAAGGTGAACACTGCATATGCTTAATGGTAGAACTAGACTAAAAGAAAGAATAATTTAGTACATAAATATTACATGTTCTTTTTTTTTTTTTTTTTAATTTCTCTTAGAGAGAGAGAGAGAATGCGTGAGCCAAGGGAGGCGCAGAGAAGCAGACTCCCCACTGAGCAGGGAGCCTGACATGGGTCTCCAACCCAGAGCCCTGAGATCGCAACCTGAGCAGAAGGCAATGCTTAACTGACTGAGCCACCAGGTGCCCAAATGTTACATGTTCTGATAATGTGTAACTAATATAGCAGATGCAAAATAGGAGGAGGAGAAAAGAAAATGAAATGTAAACAAAGTCTGCCAACTGGCTGGGAGTTGAAGGCTACAGCTTGCAGCTGACAATCAAGACGGTAAAGCTTAAGGTCATGTAAGAGTACAAAGATTAAGAAATTCTGGTAATTAAAATTCCATTGTAGGAGTGAGAAGGCAAGAAAGAGGAAGTTATGAAATAAGTTTCACACTGCTTATAGTAAACCAACACATAATAACTACATAGAAAAGGAACTAAGAGTATTAGTATGAGCATTTTCTCAACTGCTGCACTATTGATATTTTGGCGGGATAATTCTTTGTTGTGGGGAATTTATCCTGTGCTTGGGAGGATACTTAGAAACATCTCTGACCTCCACCCATCATGCCAGTACAATCACAAATATTTCCAGGCATTACCAAATGTTCCCTGGGAGGCACGTTATCCCTAGCTGAGAACCACCTGTATAAAGGTATCAGTATAAATGCAATCCATAGCATCAAAAAATCAAAGCTTGCTAAGTAACAAAAAAGATACTTCCTTCAAAAAGAGCAAAGAAGGGGTGCCTGGGTGGCTCAGTGGGTTAAGGCCTCTGCCTTCGGCTCAGGTCATGATCTCAGGGTACAGGGATCGAATCCCCGCATTGGGCTCTCTGCTCTGCCAGGAGTCTGCTTCCTCCTCTCTCTTTCTCTGCCTGATTCTCTGTCCATCAAATAAATAAATAAAATCTTAAAAAAAAAAAAGAGCAAAGAAAACAAATCACATAGCAAGATTTTGTTTTAGTATATACATAGTGTAAATAATTAAATAATAAGACAATATAGAGTATATCATTATATCATTAATTATATATGGTTTCAATAATTTCTTTAAGTACAAATGAGTTTAAACCAAGCATTAAAATCAGAAGATTTTAAAGCAGGAAATAAAGCAAAATCTAAATCTATGCTTTATGCAAGCCACACACATAAAAAGAAATAACATCAAGAGGTGAAGGATGAAAGTATGGGTGAAGATAGTTCAGGCAAATATAAATGAAAAGAAAGCAGAGGTCTCTCTCTTAGTCATAGGCAAAGCAAAATTCATACCAAGAAACATAATGAGGCAAAGAATGACATTTTCTTTCCTTTTCGGGTTTTTTTCTTTGGTCACCTCTGCACCCAATGTAGGGCTCAAACTCACGACCCCAAAATCAAAAGTCACATGTTCTTCCTCCTGAGCCAGCAAGGTACCCCAAAGAACGTCATTTTCTAATGTCAACAGTTCAAAGATAAGATGATAAGGTAAGACATTAATACCTGTAACATAACACAGAGCAACTTTCAAAAGCATAAACTGCATGAAACTGAAACCCATAAGTGAGAGGAAACTAACACTGGGTAACCCTGGATAGTTGAAGTGAACAAAATAATTAGGATACAGAATACCTACATAATGCAATCACTAAGGTAGATAATACACACTCAACCTTTATATCCTGATTAAAAAAAATATATATCCTAATATAATAAGACAAAAAGAAGCTTCTGGGAAAGTTTTTGAAAAAAAATTTTTAAATACATTTGGCATTAAATGACCACAGTGCAATGAAATGAGAAAATAAAACAGAGCTAAAGCAGTCCCCAAAGGAATATTTGCTTCGTCAGATGCCCATATCAATAAAGATAAAATGAATTAAACAACTAACTTTTCCATGAAGACACAGCAAATCCCATAGCTTCATTCAAATATTTTTTCCTAGACAAATATATTCAAAAATCAATACAACTTCGTTTTCCCTTCAAGACTTGAGCTGCTTATGAAAGTTTTAACAATAAAGGCAAAAAACTATATTCTAATTTCAATGTATGAAATGTTTAAATACATCTTCCTTTTCTTGCCATAAATAAATAAATAAATAAATAATCCTAAATCTAACCTAATAATGCTTCTGTCAATTTCCAGTAAGAAACAGAACAGATGGGCAGGTTAAACTAAATTGCAAGGATGAAACTATTAAATCCCAGACTGTGAGACACTTTACAGGACAAACAATCCAGTTTCTTTAACAAATGAAAGGGAATAAAAAGATGGGCAGCGGGGCACCTGGGTGGTTCAGTCGGTTAAGCGTCTGCCTTCAGCTCAGGTCATGATCCCAGGATCCTGGGATTGAGCCCTATACTGGGCTCTCTGCTCAGCAGGGAGCCTGCTTCTCCCTGTCCCTGCCGCTCCCCCTGCTTGTATTTGTCAAATAAATAAATAAAATCTTAAAAAAAAAAAAAAAAAGATGGGGCAGGAACCGAGAAAATCAGAAGAGACTTAAACATCAACCAATCACAATGTATGAAACTAAATTGGATCCAGATTCAATTAAAGCTATAAAATAACAGGAACAAATACTTGATAATATCAAGAAACTGTTACATTTTTGGATGTAATATTGGTATCGTTTATGGTAAAAAAAAAAAAAGGAAATCTTTAAAGATGCATGGTAAAATTTTTACGAAAGAAATAACGTAATATGTGGGATTTGCTTCAGAATAATGCGGGAGGAAGAAGAGAAACTGTAAGCAGAAAGAGCTAGGCACCCCCAGAAACAGAAAGACAAGCTTTCTTGACATGAGAAATGTCATCTTGGGCCCCCGCCATCTTGCCATCTATGCCTGACTGGCACTACTTGTCCAAAGCACATTTCTTGCAGAACTTCCTGATATATGTTGAAATTGCAGAGCAACAGATCCCGGTAGATAACAATTTCAAGGAAACCATAAAATGCAAGCACAAACAGCCACTATCAGGCCAGGAGATAACCTAATCATATCAGGAACAATAAATCAGTGGCAAATCCTCCAGTGCTGGTTTAAAAGTAAAGACTGACCTGACGCACATTCTTGAGCTATCTTTGCAGGATCTGGACCGTTTTGAGTGCTCAGATACCAGGAACTGATGATGCTGACTCTCATGATTTGGGCTCTGTCACTTTAAGATGACTTCTGCCCCTACTACATGCTGAATGCCCCACTGAATAAGCCCCATCACCTAAAACTTCCTCAGTTTTGTTTTTCAAGGAGACCCCGCTTTGGAAACATTCCTGGTGTTCTCCTTTACTTGTTGCAAGTAAAACCCTTCTTTTTTTGTCCTTTGGCTTGGTGTGTCTTTTGGCTCCACACACATCAAAAGATGCAAACCTAGCTTCAGGTAACAGAATGGACAGGATATGGATGGAGAACTAGCAATGGGGTCACAGTTATGGAGGCTGAGTTACAGGAACCAGGAGATTCATTATATTATTCTGCCTACGTCATATACATTCAAAATACTTCATTAAAAAAAATAGGGACATGTAGATCAAGCAGTCTTCATAGTGAATGAAGAGTGCATTCCATACATATGTGTATTCTATTTTTCAAATGTTTATATACATCATCACAACAGACAAAATTCAAATTCACTTAAAAAAAATACTGGTAGGTGAGGGGTAGAAGAAGAGGAAATTGGAGGAAGATGGTCAAAAGGCACAAAATTCCAGTTATAAGATAAATAAGTACTAGGGATGTGCTACACAGCATGAGGCCTATAATGAACAATGGGACAAATAGTAAAGTTGTTAAGAAAGTAGGTCCTGGGAGCTCTCATTATAAAGAGAAATCATCTTTCCTTTTCTTTTGACTGTATCTATATGAGATGATGGATGTTAACTAAACCTATCATGGTAATTATCTCACATATATGTAAATCAAATCATTATGCCCTATACCTTAAAGTTATACAGTGATGTATGTCAATTATTTCTCAATAAAACTGGAAAAAAATTTAAAAAGACAGAAAAAAATTACTAGAACTCAGGAAGGCCAAGGCCCAAAGGACTGACTGGCAAAACTAGACTAAAGAGCAGGATCAAAGCCAGCCTGCTAAGGAAACATGACAAGAGCCATGGCCGGTAATCAGCCGTGCCATTTACATGAAGTGTTCATTCATGGAAGAACGCCCAACACAGGAAGTCTGTCTTTTGTAATTTCTAAAATTTAAATACTACTCTGTCCCTTAATTGAAACAAAGCCATGTTTCATTACTCCAAACATTAACACATTTCTTAAAAAGTACCAATATATTCCATTGTCATAGAAAGATCTCAAACTACAGGTGACCCTCGAATAATGTGCATGACCCCCCCAACTATGTGCATCTGAAAATCCAGATATGATCTTGGACTCCCCAAAAACGTAATTACTAATAGCCTGTTGACCAGAAGACCAATAACATTAATAGTTGATTAACACATATTTTGTATGTTCTATGTGTTACATACTGTATCCTTACAGTAAAGGAAGCTAGAGAAAAGAAAATGTTATTAAGAAAATCACAAGGAAGAGAAAATACATTTATAGCAATGTAAAAATTCCACATATCAGTGGACTGGCTCAGTTCATACCTGTGCTGTTCAAGGGCCAACCATGCATACATTTCAAAGGGAAAGGAATGAAACACCAGTCACGGGTGTTTTAGTTAAGTAAATACAAGAAAGCTCCCTCTGAAAACATAATCAAGCGGGAAGGAAAAGCAGAAACAAAGGTACAGTCAAGTATTGAAAGCAAGCAATCAGAAACTGGTAAGCTTTCAAAGCAAAACCTTCCTTACCCTATAACATCAATCACCTCCAGGAGCTCAGAGTCGAGCAACATAGAAGCAGAAATGGGCTCCCAGAGATTATCACTCGCTATGATTTTCACTCGATCGAGACCTTGATAGTTCAGCATTCTTCTTAACACCTTTCGGAGAGAGAAAGAGAATGCAGGCAAGTTTACAAATGAGTTTTCAGCTGTTGAATTACAACCACAATAGCTGAAGTACCTTGGAAAATCAGCATCCTGGATAATAGTATCAATATTATTTCTCAATAGAAACGTGCCTCCTATGGCAAATATAAAGCATTATCATTAAGATAACCTACTTCATGGGAATATAAAAAGAAAAAAAAAAACAAGAGGTAAAAATGCTTTAGAGGAATTCTCCCTCTGACTTTAATGGAATCAACAACAGACATAATAGCAAAAAAAAAAAAAAAAAAAAAAATGAAGTAAACCACCACCATATATATGCAGATCACTAGTTTAAAAGAAAAAGGAAACCAGATTCTACTGTTTCCAATGCTTCCTTCAAATGAACTAGAGAAGCACATGTATAATCACGAGGAAAAACACAGGCTGTGAAACGTCAAACCTGGGTAGATAAAAAAGTTCCCCACCTTCACTATTGGGACCCTGTCATGAAGCCGCCCCCAACTGCGGGGTCACACAGAACACACGCAGGAACGTGGCTTCCACCCTGGGCTCTTGATGCTCTCATTAGCCCTGCGCTCACAGAAGTCACGACTTTGCAGGAACAACCCTGTGCTTCCATCTTATCCCAGCTCCACTGCCCCACCTCCCACAGCCCCACAATGCCCCTCCACCGCATCTCACTTCACTGATAATGCCTGCAGCCTGGAGGTGACCCTGACTTACACGGATCTGGCTGCAAGCCAGCCCATCGAACTCCACAGCTCCAGATTAAAGCGTGCTGATGATCATCGAAGCCACGCGAGCCTCAGAGTTCCCGCGTGTCTACTCTTTCACCCTAGCTCTTCCCCCAAATCCCTTTACTCTCAATCATCATTTCTTGGTGGCATCCTGCCCCTGCCCTAGCAACCAGGGGAGTTCCTATGCATCCCACCTTGAAGATTCCAACCACACGGCACCTTCTCTAACAGCATTCCCTAATCCGCCTAGGCAGAAGCGTCAATGTCCACTCTGTACCTTCTGACAACCCTGCATGGGCATTGTTCTGCTAGAGAAATTATGGCTGAATTTTCATTGCCCATCCAGGACTATAGCCCTCAAATGTGAACTCCTTTTGGGAAGCAACAGTATTTTGTGTCCTTGTCTTGTAAGCATGTGCAGAATGACAGACACCCCCCAGTGTTGAGCCAATGCTTGCTGATGGAATAAATGAATAAATAAATTGAAAGAAATTTAGTGGATATTACCTGCTTAAACACACAACACACTTAAAGAAAGAAATTTTTTTTAAAACCCAAACAAACTATAACCACAAAACCATGTTTTTTTGGAGCAAACACAGGACAAAAAGAACTGGAAAGCAAACCAGAGACTACCTCCACCTGAAAAGTTAAACTGGCATTAGTTTCCCAGTGACAGAGGAATTATTATTCTCAGTTTTTCCTTTCCTGAAAAACAGCAATAACAGTAATTACCTAATAAAGAAGTTAGTAAGAATGAAATGGAGATAAATAACTAGGAAAAGCGACCCTAAAAAACACACTTGGCAAATGTTACCGATTTGCTACCTATTTGCTAATCACAGAGAGAAACATATGGAACATTCCAATGTAACAAGCATTCCAAAGAAAATAACCAGGAGACTATATACGAGAAATTTTGATGTAAGATGTGGAAGTGTATAAAATTTCTGGCCAGAAGAGACTTCCTTCCCAAGAGATGAACTCTTGACCTGGGCCAGAAGTGGCAAGGGCGTTACAGGCAATTGCTTATAACATTCCAACAGAAAAACTGGCATTCAGAACATGTGAGGACAATAAAGTTAATTAATACATTCCAGCGACAGTTTTGTTTGTGATAGCACCAATAACATAATCGATGAGAGAGTTACCAGAAATGGCTCAACCAGTCAGCCCCAAATTAGCAGTGTTTTCTTTATCTACATCATGGAATTACCTCTTCTTTCTTTGTCATAAAAACCTCTTGCCCACCCCACCAGGGCAGGACACTCTTTTGGTTATTCCAGAATCTGTGCTCCCTAAGTTGCAATTCCGACACCCCAAATAAAGGTCTTTGTTCTTTTTCAGGTTTGCCTCCTTTTCTCAGTTGACAATGAAAAAAAAAAAGCTACATTTCTTTAAGTCCTAAAAGTCTACCATGATGCATTGTTTTTATAATGATTATCATAATTCCACAAATAATAAATTTTAAAATAGGAAAATTCAACACAAGTCTTCAGACAAAGGAAATTTGGGGTTCACAAGGAATTATCTATGCTTTAATCAGGAATTTAAATATGATTAAGCTTTTGCTTGAATTTTATATCACAACTAGCAAAACAAATATCTATGCTGTAAAAAACAGTGTTTCTACTAATTTCCATGGGACCATAGAGAATTATTTACCAATAACTTTAAGATAAAAAAATTTTATAGTTGTACAGACCTTGATATAATTGATGTCAAATGACCTCTCATTCCAGATCTGCAAAACAGAAAGTCAAACAGTCTGAATTGAAAGTTAAAGGTCAGAAAGTTAAAATTAAAATATTGTCTTTTAAAACCTTGAATATTTGGTGCGTATTTTTAAGTAGTCACTTATTCTGGTGATTTCTTTTGTTTTTTTATCTTTATTTCTTTGAGAGAGAGAGAGAGAGAGGGCAAGCAGAGGAAGAGGGGAGGGAGAGAAATCCTCAGGCAGACTCCCTGCTAAGCATGGAGCCTGACATGGGGCTCAATCCCAGGGCCCTGAGATCATGTGAGCTGAAATCAAGAGCTGGAGGCTTAACTGACTGAGTCGTCCACGCACCCCATTCCAAGGATTTCTAAAACGGGAATACCCATTCAATCATTCAACAAACATTGCCAGTGTAATGTGTGCAGGGACTCTTATTAGGCACTGGAGACCTAGCAGACACAGGGAATGTTGTAATAATTCTTCAAGATCTTACCAGCACACCTAAACCCAGGTATTAATAAGTACACTGTAGAAGTAATTTTTTTTTTTTTTAGCCCATATGATGTGCTACATCACAAAGGCAAATTCTTAACGAGGATAGATAAAAGGAAGATGCACAGCTCTCATTGGTTTAGAATCAGGGGGAATGAAGTTTTAGAACTGAAAAAGAATTTCCATGACATTCGTTTTGGGGCTAAAAAAACTGTTAATAACAGAAATGACCTTGAATCTAGGCACTATATATAACTCATTTTCCTCTTGCGATACAGTGAAGTACTTCTTATAAAAGAAGCTCCTCACCACAGCCTATGAGTCTAAAAGAGATGTGAATTACCCATTCTTTACCAGAAACATTTTCTAAGTGTAACTTCACCATAAAATAAAATGTTATTTAGATCTAAACCTACATTTAGTTTCACTACAGGTTAAAAATACCCTGACATTTGAAAATTCTCAAACTAATTTTCAATTATAATTTGGAGAAAGATAACAAAAAAACAAGTATATTCTTGCTTCTGGCTCCCTACAGCCCTTAGCCCATCCTCATGTTCTCTCTCCTCCTGTGATATTACAGTTTATCTGTCCCAGTTTCTACCTCTCACTAACCTCTTTAAGGGTTTACTCATCTTAGTATCCCTAGAACATAACAGTCACAGTGCCTGAAACATAGCAGGAGCTCAATAATTGCTTGCCAATTGCATGAATGCTTTTAAAATCAGTTTTAACAGATGATGTATTAATATGCAAACAAGTATGGAGACCACTGTGTGTATATGTGAGGCTCTGTGAGGTACCATGCCTCCAGCCTGCCAACAGACCAGTTGGAAAGATGTTATTTCTACATTTTTTCAATCATTAAAAGGTGTTAAATAACAGTTTAAGATAAGGGTAGGCAGATTTTAGCCAGCCTGCCAAATCCAGTCCACCCACCATTTGTATTTTTTACAACCTGAGAGCTAAAAGTGGTTTTTACAGTTTTAAATGGTTACATTTTAAATGGCTGTATAATTACCTACATAATAGCCTTAATACTGCCTTTTGACCCACAAAACCTAAAATATTTACTCTTTGACACACTAAGAAAAAGTTTGCCACCCCCTGGTTTAGGACAATAAAAGATTCAGCAAAATGAGATTAATCATTAAACTGTATGGTAAATATAGTATTTTTGTATGACTAGAGAAACTAGGGAAAGCGTTTTAAGAAGGAGAACATGAGCTGGGGTGATACCAAAATCAAAATTAAAAATAAAAAAGAAAGGTAGTTGAAAGAAGGTATTATATACTTAGTAGTTTTCAAAAGGGGTCAAAATTTAGATGGGCAAAGAGGAGAAATAAAAGGTCACATGTAGTTAATTCATTATCAGATGCCAATAAAATAAATTAGTCTCGTGACACAAAATGATCAGTCAACAAAATGCCACAGAATCAAATTACTTTAAAAAATTACAAATAAATGTTCAAAAGTTAATCGAGTTTTAAATACATTACTAACCCCAATGTAATCAATATCTAAATCATGATAATGCTTGGCACCCACAATCCAGGTCATGACATAGTAGGCAGTCAGCTGAAGATTTACATAAGGCCAGTTGTAATGTTTTCCCAGCCATCCGGGGAACGACCACGGCAACCCTGCAGACAGGAAAAGGCAAAGGTAGAGTGGGCATACCCATGCTGGCCCCACTAGAAACAAAGCAAAAGAAACCTAGAAGAACACAGGTTAAGCAAAAAGCCAATACAGATTTTTTTTTTTTAATACAGATCTTCTTAAAGATTATACACCGTGCACAAATTCTCAAAATCCCTTCCAGTTTATGAACTCAGCAACTCTTTACTGATCCCTAGAATTGCTTCCATAACTCCAAATGCTCTTTCAAGAAAAAGAAATAAAAACACTTTCTCAAAGATACTTACCAGTAGAAAGAAATGTAACATACAATTAATTTAACATGCCCACCGCCTACTATAGGGATATTTAATATTCCATTTCTTTCCTCTGAAGTCAAATCAGAGGTTAGGCTTATGCCTAACCATTCCTACAGGTTAAGTATAATACAAATTCCTCATTCATTCGTACAACTTCTAAAAACTTAAGCCTCCTTAAAATACTAATTAGTCAGATAATCAAATTCAGCAAAACTAGTTTCTCATCGTATCAGTATAAATGCCAATGACTCAACAGGAAAGTGTGCCTTTGTGGTATGATTTAGACGAAATAACACACATTCTTCCAACACCTTAATTATTATTTTTAAGAAAATGAGAACAGTCAAGAAGCACTAATTACAATTCTAAATCCTGTTACTAACATATCAAAATAAGCTCAACAGTTAAGTTCCTCAACTGTTTATATCACCAATTTAGTACACCACTGAAAAAAACCAAAATGAACAAAAGAACAAAATGCTTATTTTTCTAAACTCAGGAGGAATGCCTCGGTGTATGTATATTCCATAAGAAATGTGACACTAAAATACTGGAACATTTTAGAACAATGAAATGCCAAATACATTCAAAAGGCCCAGCATGTGTAAGTCTTTGTTAGAACATGGTTCAGCATGCCAGATTTTCTACATTTAAATGAGAACTGACCTTGAAAGCAGCCCAATGGTGCTTAAGTCAATAATGCTTCTTTTTTTTTTTTTAACTGCTCCAAACATTTCTGGAATCTCTTACAAAAGACCATTTTGAAAGAACACACCAACTCCTCATTTTTTTAATTTAGAAAAACTTATGCTTGTCCTTTAATTCAATTGTTGAAAATGATTTTTAAAATAATCTGAAATTAAACCCTAAAAAATGGATCTCACTGGTCTGACACAGACTGGATATGGAAGCCTGTTTCAAAAAATCAAACTCATTTCAAATGATGACTGTATGCCATCACTGGGTATGTTTACAACATCTTACAGGTCTGTGCATTAATATATGAGAACTGTAAAATAAATACAGTAGTCCTATTTGAGAAATCCAATGATCCTGCTACTAGAACTTAAGCTCCACAAGGGCGGGAATTAGGGGCTGGATTGCTTGGTACCCCCAACGCCTAGAACAGTGACTATCACGTTGCTGAGGTCCAAAACAAACTTTTATGTGTACCTCTTCTAGAAATGGGGTCTACTACTGTATGCGATGCATAATTTTACAAATAGTTGGTATATACTACTGTAGCTAATATATAATTTTCTAGATAGTATTGCCCTTTTACAAATTTTAATAAGAAATTTTGTTGAGGATAAGAGTTTAGCATCGCAAAACAACCAGAATGGAATTAGGTTCTATATCTGATTTTGCCATTTACTAATTACCTGACCTTAAGTCAGTGGCATAACCTAAGCCTACACCGCTTCTGTAGATGGAAAGAGTAATGCCTCACTGCAGAGGTATTACACATATAGAGCAGACACAGTATCTAAGGGCAAAGAAAGGTTCAAGTCTGACTCATGTTTTGCTGCTAGTACGATAATATCGGCAACATTATTGGTACTTCAGTATTAACAGTGACTCCACACAGAGAATTCAGAAGCTGAAAGTTAAACAGACTGCAAAAGCGTGGCAAACTTCACTTCTTACCCATGAGTATAATATCAGGGTTCCGCTTCTTAGCTTCCTTCATTAACCACCACTCATATCCTCGGAAATAATTCTCATCTAACGCGTAGTGCATGTGAGAGGGTTCAGTACCATCTGCAGGGGAGAGAGCAGAAGAGAAAGGAAACCACCCATTGATGGTTTCATAGGGTCCCTCTCCCCTATACATACACACATTTCAGAGAAGACATATTCTGGTTCCAATCCTGACATGGGGCAAGCAAGAAGGATCCATGAGGATGGATGATCAAAGCATCTTATTTCACATTTTTTCATTACTCTAAGTGTCATAAAAGTCTTGAAAAACAAAGCCACAACTTTCTATTTTATAAGCAGCTTTGAGAGAAGTGTTGTCAATTCACGTAATTGAAAAGTCCTAGGACTACATTCTCCCAGGCTTTGGTCTGGTCTTTCCGGGGTTTTCAAATCCCCATGTTTGACACTGGGTTAGATCAGCTCAACTTGTCCTTGACGTGAATCTCCAGGCTCCTAAGCCCCATTCTCACACCCCAGGACTTGAGCCTATAGCTTGCCGTTGTGACACCAAGACAACAGAGCTTTGACAGAAAAAAGAGTAGACATCTGTATTTCCCCTCTGTAAGAAAATTCTACCTCACCTCTGTGGTGTGAAAAGGTCAGTAGCTGATATGAGTCCTCATAATGTCACATTTCACAAACATCTGCCCATGTTAGGAAGGGTCTCACAAGGAGAAGGGCCTTGCCCTTTTCTTCTCAGAGATAAACATCAGATTCACAAGAACTACCCACTTCTGTATCTCTACCTCTAATTTCACTTCAGCAAATGTAGGCCAGCCATTACCCATTCTGCATAAAAGGAGTGGACAAGGAAATACACGTCCTCTTATGGTAGCTTGAGGAAGTTTGTGTTACAGAGGTTTCTTTTGTTTTTTCTTTTTTTTTCTTTCACTATTAATTAAACACTAATATCACCACACAGCCATATCTCTTTAACAAAAATTATTCCCAAGTCACCAATAGGAACACGTGTATACAGACGATACTATAAAGTTCACTCTAATGGAATCTGGCCTGTAAATAATTATCACGAAGCTACATTATCACGAAGAGAATTTTCTTCTTCCTGTACATTAATTGACTACATGGACCACACAAAGCCAATCAAAAGGGTGACAATGAAGATTAAAAATTTAATGGTTAAAAAATAATTTTGTTTTTGGGCGCCTAGGTGGCTCAATGGGTTAAGCCTCTGCCTTCAGATCAGGTCATGATCCCAGGGGGTCCTAGGATTGAGCCCTGCATCAGGCTCTCTGCCCAGCAGGGAGCCTGCTTCCCCCTCTCTCTGCCTGCCTCTTGCCTACTTGTGATCTCTGTCTCTCTGTCAAATAAATAAATTTTAAAAATCTTTAAAAAAAAATAATTTTGTTTTTAAAAGAGAAAAAAGCTGTATCTCTGAAATACTGATGACTTATATGTTTGCCACATTATTTTATTTAAAGCTAATAACATAATAACATTCTACATGTCTTCCACATTAAGAGTTTTCTTTTTTGAACTTCTCAATAAAAACTTATAATTGTCTCTATGCTCTATCTAGTGATATAGTTTTTTGAAAAAACTGTGGGTTTGTTTACTACCGATTAATCCAACTAAATAAGCAATCTAAAGTCCAAATGCTATTTTTTATGAGAAAAAATGAGTATTATGATGTATTTTAATAGGATAAAAAAGGAACAATAAGAAACAATCTATAAGCAATAATCGACATCAATAATGTTGGTATCATTTATATTCTAATTCACAGTTCCTAAGTTTAAGTATAGATTAAAATGTTGAAGGAAATCAATCCCATTTCCCAAATCTCCTACCTGTTGTCTGCCCATCACCACCTATTTCGACTTTTAGAATATGCAAAGAGGCACCGAAGTTTGGCTGGGGAAAGAAGTAGGAGTATTAATACTGTGATTCCCTGCAAGAAGGACAAAGCACATTAAGACAATTACTGATGCGAAAACCCATATCAAATAAATAGCAACTTATTCCAAAAGTAATTTGCTGGTTTTTTGGTTTTTTTTTTTTTAAGCTAGAATTGTGAAGGCGATCAATTCTACCACTAAAATTCAACATAGTTTCAAAAATACCACAGATGCCATTAAATAATTATTTTCTCATTACCTTAAAGAGATAATCCAATATTTGAGAACGATAGGGCTCTGGATAATTTACTAGAAGTCGGGAGGTTGCCTAAAAAAAAATTTTCAAAAGTATGAATAAAACAAATCCAATCAGGAACATATTTCATAGTGCTGATGCATGCCATCCCTGGCAGGCCCATGTTTTGACAGTTCTTGGGGAAAGTTGAGTAGTGGAAAGTCATTTCCCAGGGCCTCCATCAGCCTCCCTGTATTCTATTCTCCACACTACTTGCCACATTAATCTTCCCAAAACACAAACCCAACCATGAAAATATTCTGTTTAAACCTGCCAAGACCTCCCCTCTGCCCAGAGCTTTCAGGATAAAGCTCAAATTGTTCAGTTTTATACCCAAATCTCTTAACTATTTGACTGTGACACTTCAGCTGGTATCACTCTTGTGCTTTCTATCTAGACTTATCAAATTACTTTTTCTCTTTCTTCTGTCTGGAATGAATTCCACACCCCCATTTGGCCACCTCCAATGCATCCTTTTCAGGGAAGGTCCCCTTCTGCTCCCTCCTACTAGTTTGATGTAGGTAGTAGTAATCTGATGTAGTCCTGTGGACTCCTCTGGCCTCGGGTCTACATTTCTACTCTAACTGGTCTAACCCTGCACCCTCATCGTCGTATTTCTGTCTCACCTCTGAGTTCCTCGAGGACAGGACTGTGTCTTACTCAAGTTCATATCTCCATTTATTCTCTTATTCAGTAAACATTTAATATCTTTTATGGTATTGTTGGTTGCGCTGGCACAGGCAACATCATACAGGAGGCTCTGAGTCAAGAGCTTGCACCCTGGTTACAAGCTATGTGACCAAGGGCACTCTGTTGTAAAGTAGGCTATCTTACTCCTTAGAACTCCTTCAGCTGTTCTAAGGTGAAAATAAGATGTATGTAAAGGACATAGCCCAGCAGCTGGCACACAGTTAGCACTCAATAAATGGCAAGCACTGTACAAAGCGTTTTTAAAAACACACTCTTGGGCGCCTGGGTGGCTCAGTGGGTTAAGCCTCTGCCTTCGGCTGAGGTCATGATCTCGGGGTCTTGGGATCGAGCCCCACATCGGGCTCTCTGCTCGACAGGGAGTCTGCTTCCTCCTCTCTCTCTGTCTGCCTCTCTGCCTACTTGTGATCTCTGTCTGTCAAATAAATTAATAAAATCTTAAAAAAGAAAATTAAAAACACACTCTTCTCAGAGCTTACAGACTGGTGGAGGCTTACGTATTGAAATAGGCACTCTTTAAGTGAATGAACACTGTATATGCCCGATAACCCAGCCCTGATCAAAGGGAAAACAATGCTTCCAACCCTAAATTATGTCATTAGAACAGTGTGTTTGGCTGTTTGGGGGTTATTTTGCCTCTATGCAATCCTATCTGTAACACAGAAAATGCCAACTTTAAGCAAACACACATCATTACGCTATCGCAAAGCCGAGGTCATTCTCAATGCAAAAGCATTAGTCAATGGCAAGAGCCAGTTCAGAGTACAATAGCCAAATGTTGAAATGCACAATCAAAGAATAACAAAGTACCAGTCACACTCCCTGAAAAAGGCCTGAGGCTGTTTCCAATCATCTCGGGAAGAAGCCTTCTCACAAGAGATGACACACAGTAAGCTCTCAATAAATGGCAGACATTTTATACCCAAATAAGTTTTTCATGTAACTTCCTCCTTCCCAATCCATGAAACAGGATGATATTAACCAGAATAATCATGTGCCAGATGCCATCCTAAGCACTTTACATCTGTCCTCACGATGCACCCACCAGGTTTCAAAGTCTCCTCAAAAAAGAAACTGAGACACTGGGAGGTTAAGTAACCTGCCCATGGCAGCACAGTAAATGGCGGGGCCCAGAATGGACCCCTGACAATCTGCTCTTAAACCCACGTTCTTAACTACCGCCCCGCACTGCCTTACCCACCCGACTGGGAGAGCAAGTGAGAACATTCCAAACACTACTGCTGAGGCAGATAGAGACCCCGGGGCCCTAGCCCCTTCCTGTCCGCTGCTCTCCATTGCTCCTGCTGAAGCAGGAGAAAAGACCAATGGCCGTCCTGTTTGGTTAAGAAAAGAAAGAAACAAGTCCCCCAGGATGATTTAGCACTCTCCTGAGATGCCTCTGTATAGATTATGAAGAAGGCCAATGGGCCCTGAGACCACGAAAACATCCCGTTACCATCCCCCATCACCCGTAACCATAAAAACTCACCCCTAAACCTGTCAGGTGCTCAGCCTTTGGGAAAGGATCCCGCTGAGCCCGCCAGCGATAATAAAGCTGAGTTCTCCCTGATTTCCGTGTGCCCTTGAGTTTCCTCAGTCGCTTCCGATTTGCCGCAACCCTGCCACAAACTTTGCTACGTACAGGGACTCCACACAGAAATCTAAAGTAGTGTTGCAACCATTTTCCTTCAATCAGTATCTATTAAGCTTCTTAGATGAGAAATGCACTATACACCGGGACACTATCAAATAGATAAGAGTATCCTACTCTGAGTTATGCAACATTCTTCTCATTTTAATAATCTTAAACTGAGTTAATAAGTATAAAATAATGAAGGCTTCCGTTTTTCCGCAAGTTCAAATACTGGATTTAATGCCACAAGTAAAGACGTGAGAGCAGATGGGTCATCATTTAATGAAATACTGGCTATTGTAGGTTTAAACCACAAAAATCAAAAGAAGAATGACTGTAGTAAAAAACACACACATTGACCCGTTAGTCTACGTTACCCTGAAATACGCTCCAGCACCTGGGAGTAAGGTTGCAACATGAGGAAACAAAAACGTAAAAATCAAGAAGAGTAAGTTGGGTTAAGGCAAAGGTTTGTCTCTCCCCATTCCAACACCTCCCACATCCCCACCCCCACACACAAAGCAGGTCAGATCAGCTAAAAACCAGGTCATTCATTCTAGTATAAGCCACAAAGGTTGGCTTTTTTCTTTTCGTATTGCAAACGTTTAACTTAAGCTTCAATGGTCAAGGCATCCACTTTTCAACAATAATTGTGTTTTATGGTATGTGTACTTAAAACATTACCCAGAGCTTTTTGGTAACTTGAAACCTTAGTGATTTACAAAGTTCAATGATATAGCACATTGCCAAATATGAAATACTGCAACACTAATTACTGAACACAAGTTTATCTTCTTTTGGTTTCTTGTAATAGAGAAGCTAAAGATATCTGGATCTCTTAGTAAACATGTCCTGTGCTATAGTGAAAAATTACTATTTTTTTTCTAAAAAGAGGCATATGCCTCTAGAAATTGTGAAATGTATTCATAAATTTTTCAGTATACAGAATGTTAGTAAACAGCTCACAACTGCTTAGTCACTGGTTTCACTAGAAATTAAGGTTTCTAAGAGTTAAAAATTCTAACAATAATGTAATTAAAAGTGCAATAAATAAGAGAACTCTAGACAAGGAAAGTAGATGTATTTTAGTTAAGGTATGAGGCATGGAGATGCATTTTTGTTAAGGCAATTGAAAGTAATTTTGTCCTAAAGTATACAAACTAAATGGATGTAGCAAGTAGGAGAAAGAAAGAAAATAAAGAGAAGTGAGAATTTTATCTTGTGTAGACAAACTGGCTAAAAATGAAATAATTTATTGTAAAGATTTTTTAATAAGCTTTAATAAGTAGTGTACTTCTGAAAACTAGCTTAATTTTTCTTTCACCTGCTAAAAGGACAGTTTTCTTGGACTATTGGTTAGTTCTTGATAAGACTGTGCAAGGTCTTTCTTTACCTTTTAAGTAATCTGCCTAGGAAATAAAGATTCTGTATTTTATCAAAATAACTTCCTGTGTTTCAAGTTGTCTTTATCATGTCTTTGATTACTTAAGAAAACAAGTCTCTACTTAAAGAGCTAAAGTTCTTTTTTTTTTTTTTTAATAAACTATGTAGCTTTCTGAATTTGCCTATAAAGTCTTTAATTGTAACTTTGGTTAAAGTTTAAATGGATTACTAATATTGCACAGCAGTCTATGATCCACTGTAATCAAGTGTTTTAAAACCTTTTGATTATTTCTCACAAATTTCCCAGAATCAAATTCTAAATGAAGTCTTTTTAAACCTTGAACTAATTTTGAGATTTTTTTTTTCCCAAGGATCCTGGAACATCTCAAATGATTTGTTCTTTTTCCTCATAAAAAGAGAGATGTTGAACTACATGGAAAGCATTGTCAAAAAGTAATGAGAAACCTTCTTTATGTTAAATTTATATGGAATATGTGATTGATTTAAGTGTTCCAGAACATGAAATTCCTAGACATCTGCTATGTCCTGGTATGATTCTCTCACTTATAATTCTAGTTATCATCTTAGAATGTTATATGTCACAGAAATAACCAAAGTTCTTTGCCAAATGCATTGTAATGAACTCCCATCAGGTATTTAACATGGCTATTTTTAAGCCTTTAAGTGTTCCTGCAGCCTTACCAAGCAATTAAGTAGGCCACTTGGGAAGCCCAAAAACATCAGGATATTTGGGGGTATTGAAAGGAGAGGAATTCACCCAAATCTACAGGTATTTTAGGCGAAGTCTAAAGGCAAGTCCTTGGCTTGATTGCCCAGTCCTAAGTCCAAGCTGAGATTCCTTGTGAAAAAAAAAAAAAAAAAAAATCCAGGAGAGCACACTTAAAAAGGCCTATTTGATTGCTACTTACATGAGATGGCCAAAGATGTTTAAATATTTCACAATACTACCCAAATTTGTGAACACATTCCTGAGCCCCAGGACCACTGACCTGCATGGCAGGAAATTTAAAGCTTGTAACAATGGCTACAGACTGGATTTCAGACTATTATCTGTATAATTATTATAGAAGTGCTATATAATCCTACTTAGATATGTACTTTCTGGGTTACAACATGCTCTACCCCTGGCTTTTAACCTATCAGCTATCCAGGGTCACCTGAGGGATGCCTCAGCATCAAGGTAGACTGTAGTGTAAATCCAGACAGTTTTTTTCTTTTCTGTAAGGCAAGTGCCTGAGGGCATCCTCCTCAAAGAGGCATCTACTTCAAATATTGCCTTTTCAAAGAAACACATTTTCAGCCACACACCTGGATAAGGTGACGGGCTGCCCAGAGGGGCGACCCTAGCCTTCTTTGTTTTAAAGATCTTGATTGATTTCCATAACTGACCATTTAGGCAGCTCGGTTAGTCTCTTACTGCACTTTAAATTCCCCCTCTTAACTTTTAAATCCAAACAATGAGTGAGCCTGCAATAAAACAGGACCCCAGGGGCTCCCGCACCCACTCTCTCATGCTTTCCCCCCACCCCAACCCACACCCTTGCTCTATGGCCCCAGGTGTGCTATGTGCTTGCCAGGATCTGTGAATAATAAGCCTTTTTTTTTTTTTTTTCCCAACGTTTCCTGATGGTTATTACTGAGGACATCTTACAATCATAATAAGAACCATAAGGGCCAGTCTAGCCACAACACTAGCTATCAGTAGGCGGAGATCAGCACAAAACATCCATTCAGCAAGCAAGCAGTCCAACTAGTTCTGAAATGCATCTGAATATACAAGCTCCATCTGCCTCAACCCAACCAACCACCCATTCAAGAGTTAGGCCTTAACATCAAATAAAATTAGCTCTAGTTGTGATTTGGGGTACAATGGAAGGGGATAAAACAAAGACAGGAAGAAAGTTACAGACAGCATATGATAGAAGCAAGTAAATTTTTTTAGAACCAGGAAGAATCATGCTACTAAAGCAAGCTCCCAGGCCTAGAGGTCACCTGTCAATATGACCAGGAAACTAAGACAATTACCAGCTATGCCCATACAATTTTACACAAGGCTGGAATGGCGCTCCTGTCTGCCAACACGTAAATGTTATGGAATATCAGGGTAACAGGAACTCATTCATCCCAACTGTCACAGCCAAGAAAGGACTAACACATGCCAATTAAATGCAATTGGTATTCTGGATGAGATCCTGGAACAGAAAATAGGCATTAGGTAAGTACTAAAGAAATAGGAAGTGTGGATTTTCATATGCTATCAATACTGGTTGTGACAAATGTACCATACCAAAGTTTGGATGCTGGTAACAGAATAATGGCTGCAGGGTGCGTGAAACTCTGTCTTGTCTTGGAAAGTTTTCTGTAAATTTATACTATTCGAAAATTAAGTTTACTTAAAAGAAAAAGGTCTCTCACTACTTAGTATGAGAATCAACTTATATGTTAAAATGCAGATTCTCAGGCCCCCATCCAGAACTATAGTCAGAATGGGGAGTGCATTCTAACAAGCATGCCGGGTGATTCTTATACACCATAAAGGTGGCGAGCCACCTTGGCTGTTGACCCAATGTTTTCCCCTTTCTGCACACAAAAACTGCCACCAATGAGACACAGAGGCACTGACCTTTCCGGTGGGCAACCCACCCCACTTTGGACCTAGAGGACTGCCAAAAAACAAAGCCTCCCAACTGTAAACAATCCTAGACTACCAGTTGATGCTAGCATAGACTGCCATTAAAAACAAAACACGGGTGGGGGGGGTCCCAGATTGGCCTCTAACCTTCCTAAAGAGGCCCTGAGGCACCTGTCGCACCTCCAAACAAAAACGTATTGTGCACTGGCCCCGCTGAAGTTAGCCAACCGCACCCTGCACTAGTGGTCCAGGGCTTCCGACTCCCCGACTCGCCGTGGGGCATCCTTTTGGGAAGAGATGCTCCCCGGCTCCCTGGCCATTTCTGGAAAGACTCTCAGGTATGCCCTCTCTGCGGCAAAGAGAGCCCAGGCTCCATCGCCCGGGGTGAGAGTACGAACCCCAGACTTGTCCCTGCCTACACTTGTCACTTACTCGGTCGACCTCCGCATCTTCCTCTATTAAAACTAAGCGCCTCTATAGGTTCATCTAAAACGAACAAGCGCCGCTTCCAACACTGTAGGCGCCCGGATCTCTGGCCGAGGGACACCGACCAACAGTGGGGCTGCGACTGGAGTGCGTCGAAACGCCCGGCTGCGCCGCGGGGGCTTGTGGGGCGCCCCCCTGGGAACGCCCGCGCATCCCACCGCCCGCCGCTCACCCCGCCGCCGCTGACAGCGCCGATGCCATCGAACTCCCGGCCCAGCCCGTCGGAGTCGTCCAGCACGTACGCGCCGCCGGGCACCAGCAGCGCGCACAGCAGTAGGGGTAGCCCTGCGAGGCCCGCCGAACCCGCGGCGGCCGTCATGGCTTTCACTCGGCGTTGCCGGGAAGCCTGGAGTAACCGTTCAGCCATTGTGTGGGTCACATGACTCCGGCGCCCTGGGAGGCGGGTCCGGCCGCCGCCATGATGGAGAAGGGCAGGAGATCGCTGACGCCAAAGCCGCCATCTTGCGTGCGGGCACAGGTCGCCGACGGGGCCAGAGTAGTGTTTTGGTACTCCGGAGCTCGAGCCCTTTCTGGTCCTGACCTTGTGGGGATAGGGCCTTCAAGTGTACTCAGATCTCTGCTTCTCTTCCGGCTTCATCTACTGGAGTGCGTTATCGCAGGGGAGGTGGATGTCCAAGGCCGCCTAGGGAACTGGATTTCCCTTATCATCTTAGGGCGACACCCAGCCTACATCCCTTAAGGAGGTCCCAGTTCAGGTGTGGCCCTGGTTGAGTCACTTAGCTTTCTGAGCCTAAGTTTCTTTTTGTGTCAGGTAAAACAAGAGCAGCCACAAGGGGACATGTGATTGAATGAAATACAGGGTAACAGGCCCTCAGTAAATCTGAGCTGAATGCATTACACACTAGGCAAACGTTAGCGGACAAATTTCTCGATTCTGGTAACCACTGCGTTTATTTAGCTTTCAGCTTCATCAACTACCCTGCATTGCCAGTTGACATGGTTTCAGGAAGATAACCCTAAACTGGTAGGGAAATTGTGTCATGGGATTTTGCCACATTCAGCGCCTGTCTGAGATTTCTGATCTTCTTGTATCAGAGCAAACTGAAGAGACTGAGTGGCTGCAGAGAAAGCATTTCTGATCCCAAAATCTCCCTTTGTAGACCCATGTGTCTGCAGAGAACTTCAGTATCTGCACAAGCCCTGGAGACCCCAAAATGGCAAAGAGGAGACTCAAAGGCTATAGGACACAGGAGACCTTATCTTCGGGGTTCTATTTGGAGTCAGATTGTTTTGCCCCTTAACTACAAACCTAAATTTAAGTTTCAGGACAACAATTATAAGGAAGAAAAGTACCTATGCAGTCCCAAAAATGAAGTTGTCAGGCCTTTCGGCTATCCCTGCATTCTTTTTTTTTTTTTTTTTAAGATTTTATTTATTTGATGGTGACACAGTAAGGAAGGGAATACAAGTAGGGGAAGTGGGAGAGGGAGAAACAGGCTCCCCACTGAGCAGGGAGCCCAATGGGGGGCTCGATCCCAGGACTCTGGGATCATGACCTGAGCCAAAGTCAGACACTTAACGACTGAGCCACCCAGGCACCCCTATCCCTGCATTCTTAATGGATAATAGCTATGCATGCTTTTTCTCTGAAATTACTCTAGATCTATTTGGTTTACCAAGACCAGTCCCAGCTTATGTCTATTGTTCTGGTATAATTCTTAATAGTGCCCCTTTTGCCCTCAAAAGTGCTCTGGCTTGGATGATAAGTTACATAGCTCCCTACATACGGGCCACTTTTTCTTCCGTTTTTTCTTTTCCCAGTACAGCACATGTCTGGACTCTACCTTCTCTACCACTACCATTCTATGATACAAGTCAGGATCTATGCAGGTTACATAGATATGATGAAGTTCTAGAACATAGGTGAGGTTTGGTGGGGTGAGGTCTGGAGCCGATGACCAAGAAAGAATTCTTGAGACATCTTTGGTGTAAAATGGTGGTTTATTAAAGCACGGGGACAGGACCCGTGGGCAGAAAGAGCTGCTGCCCCAGGGATGTGAGGAGTGGTCTATTTATATACTTGTAAATTGGGGAGGCGATTAGGGATGGCGTAAGTCTCTAAGGAATTTTGGAAGCAAGGTTTCTAGGACCTTGAGGGGCTAGCTATTGTCTGGGGAAAAGGTTATTCATTATCAGTAATAAAACCTTCTCGTGAGACCCTTTAGATGTGTATCAGTGGACCATATGCTTGGGAATGATTGTCGACACTATCTTGGAGGTTTAGAGATAAAGTTTCCAAAAGGAATTGTTAAAGTAGATTTCCAGGATCCTGGTTGGGGATAGAGGGTTGGTCAGGCTAGGATTGTCCTTTGCTCTTAGCAAAGCCTTAAGGTGGGGGTCACTCTGCCAGTTTGAAGGGCTTGTCAGTAGATAAGAAAATTTAATGATTTTCTTCTGCCTCTTTTTCCCACATCAGATACACCTTCCCTGAACTCACTCTGATCCATCCCTTCTAGTACAATATTTTAAACCAGAATTTGAGCACCAGAGGATGCAAGCAAAGCCACAGATGATAAATCAAATGAATGCTAAGCTCCCTACCAATTCTGAGACTTTGTATCTGGATGTATATATAACATATGCATAATAATGCAACTAGAGGGCAAGTACCAGGGTGAAAATAGAAGAAAATACCATACACATGAAATGAGAAGTTAAAACCAGTACCCAGTATACATCATCTTGTAACACACCATTGCACCTGTATTTGAAAGGCACACGACAAATATTTGTATACTTTGTGATCTCTAGAGAAGAGGAAACACAGAATATTTAACAGAAAAAAGTGTTCTCAGGGTGCCTGGGTGGCTCAGTCATTATGCGTCTGCCTTTGGCTGGAGTCATAATCCCAGAGTCGGATGGAGCCTGCATCAGCTCCCTGCTTGGTGGGGGGCCTGCTTCTCCCCCTCCTGCTCCCCAAATTTGTGTTCCTGCTCTTGCTGTCTCTCTTTCTCTGTCAAGTAAATACATAAAATCTTTAAAAATTAAGAAAAAATTAAAAATAAAGTGTTCTCATTCCTAGGATATATCACTAGTTTTTACTACTTCATATACCAAAGTAATTCCTTAACACAGAAAATATCTCTTACTTAAAATATCTAACCTACATTTGGGAAACCATTAGAAAAGAAAATGTCTAATAAAAAGACAATTAAATATAAGAAAGAAAGAGAAATCCATGGACAGCTGGACACAGGAGTCAGATTTGCTCAAAAAGTGAGATAAAAGAAAATAGCAGTTATCGGACAAGTAATCATGTGTTCAGCTTCCCTTGGTCCTGTGGTTTGGGGCTTGAGATAAACAAGAGAAGGAGTGCCTCTCAGTTCTCAAATTTCAGATGCCTTTTGAAAGTAAAGACTGCCTTTGTCTTAAAGGAACTGCACTTCAGCTACAGCAAATTTCTCATTTTTCCAAAGTGAAAAATGTGATTAAAATCAGATGGTCTCTTGAGAAAGAAGAGATCTTGTCTTTTAAGGAAAAGTTACTGATAAAGTCTGATAGTAGTCTGTTGTCTCTAGAAAATGGCTCTACTTTTAGAAATCTAAATCCAGCCCTCAAATTCAAGAGCAGAGGCCAAGACTTTTTCCTCTTTGTACTTCCTAAGTGCAGGGTCCAAACTGCAGTAGGTTCTCAATACATATTAGCGGAATTCAACTCTTAAAAAAAAAAAAAAAAAATTTGCTGTGAAAATGGTGCCTCAAATTACTGGGGTAAGTATGGAACTTTTAAAACATACAGAGACATCTGGATAACTATTTGGAAAAAGATCAAATTTTAGATCTATGCTTCACACCACACATAAACTGCAAATGGATAGAGCTCTAAATGTAAAATATGAAAACTTTCATTTTCTAATACAAAACATGGGTAAATTCCGGTATGTCTTGAGGGTCTAAATATGATTTAATATCTCAATACGAAAAAATAAAAGTTTGATTTTTAAAAAAAAATCACTGAATATGGGGCACCTGGGTGGCTCAGTCGGTTAAGCATCTGCCTCTGGCTCAGGTCATGGACTCAGGGTGCTAGGATCTATGAAGACCCTGTGAGGTCAGGCTCCCTGCTCAGTGGGGATTCTCCTTCTCCCTCTCCCTCTGCCCCCGCCCCCCTTGTGCACTGGAGCACACACACGCACTCTCTCTCAAATACAATAAAATCTTTTAAAAATGTTTAAAAATAATAACAAGTCATAGAATAATCATATAAGGGGATGAGGAAAAAGGTTTGTCTACAAAAGAAAGTGGAAACATTTCTTAAAGTAGAATCTCCTGGGGCATAAAAGAGTATAAAGTATATTCTCTTCATGAACTATCCTGTAACATCTGCTGTTTATCTTACTTTTTTTGAGTTTGGTGTACATTGTTAGATTACAGTTATTAATAGTGTCACTCTATTCAATGACTTCTAAAATATGTGTCGGAATTCTCTAAATTCAGGACTTTATATAAAGACAGTAACAATAGGTCAGAGGACAGAGCCCACATAATGGAATAAATTATATATTGCTTACTAAACATTTTCTTAAGTAGAACTCAGATAAAAATGACTATAGCACAGAACAATGTGGTATAGTAGTTAGAATCAGCCCTGCAGTCCCAGCCTGCTTTACTGCTCTCCTCAAAACTAAGATAATTCTGGGGGGTAAGAATATTTCTGTCTTTACACTAATTAAAATTTTTTTTCCCTTTTTGTTCTCTACAGTCATTCAAACCCGGTATGTCTGATTCCCCAGGGTGCAAGTCTTGGTGAGAGGCAGATTCCACTCCTTCAGGAGGGAAGGAGGGAGATCTTCCCTCTTCCATTCCCTGGCCGCAAGTGCTCTGGCAGCCATCAGACTCCCTCAGCCAGTTCCTTGAACCTGTGACTTTGATTGTGTAGGAGTAACTAGACAGAAGTATGACATCCAAGAAAGCACCCTGGAGCCATGTCAGAGTCCAGAAGAAGTGCAGGCACAGAAGGGTTCATCAGAGGAGCCCCAAGTGCCTGGAACAGCAGGGTCAGAAGTGCCATCCTAACCTACGGCTCAGGCAGGGTGACCTGGAGTGTCTTTCTGGTCCTCTGACTCTGGCCTGTTTCACAAGCCTGGTTGGGCAGCTTCAGCAACAATTCTGTGCCCTATCCTGATTTATTTTTCCCTATCCTAATTTCTTTTTTTTTTTTAAGATTTATTTATTTATTTGAGAGGCAGAGCAAGAATGGGAGAGAGAAGGACCATGAGAGGGGCGTGGTCAGAGGGAGAAGCAGGCTCCCTGCTGAGCAGGGAGCCCAATATAGAACTAGATCCCCAGACTCCAGGATCATGAGCTGAACTGAAGGCAGTTTCTCAACCAACTGAGCCACCCAGGTGCCACCTATCCGAATTTCTAAGTCATTCGTTTTCTGCCCAAGTTAGCCACAGGTGATGCTATTGTCCTTAGCAAAGAACAGTGACCAGTACACCAGATGGCAATCCAGAGAGGAGGCAATCATCCAAAAGAATTCTCAAAATCAACACTCAAAAAAAGAGATAACCATGTCAAAAAATGGGCAGAAGACATGGACAGACACTTCTCCAAAGAAGACATATAAGTGACTAACAGACACATGAAAAAATGTTTATCATCATTAGCCATCAGGGAGATTCAAATCAAAACCACATTGAGATATCACCTTACACCAGTTAGAATGACCAAAATCAACAAGACAGTAAACAATAAGTGTTGGAGGGGATGTGGAGAAAGGGGAACCCTCTAATACTGTTGGTGGGAATGCAAGTTGATGTAGCAACTTTGGAAAACAGTGTGGATATTCCTTAAGAAATTAAAAATAGAGCTACCCTATGACCCTGCAATTGCACTACTGAATATTTACCCCAAAGATACAGATGTAGTAAAAAGAAGGGCCATTTGTACCCCAGTGTTCATAGCAGCAATGTCCACAATAGCCAAAGTCTGGAAGGAGCCAAGATGCCCTTCAACAGACAAATGGATAAAGAAGATATGGTCCATATACACAATGGAATATTACTCAGCCATCAGAAAGGATGAATACCCAAATTTTGTATCAACATGGACAGGGCTGGAGGAGATTATGCTGAGTGAAATAAGTCAAGCAGAGAGAGTCAATTATCATATGGTTTCACTTGCTTATGAAGCATAGGGAATAACACAGAGGATGTTGGGAGAGGAAGAGGAGAAGGGAGTTGGGGGAATTCGGAGGGGGAGACAAAGCATGAGAGACTGTGGACTCTGAGAAACAAACTGAGGGTTTTGGAGGGGAGGAGGGTAGGTGGTTCAGTGAGCCTGGTAGTGGGTATTGTGGAGGGCACGTATTGCATGGAGCATTGGGTGTACTGCATAAACAATGAATCTTGGAACACTGAAAATTAAAAAAAAAAAAAAAAAGCGCAGCTTCTGTGCCTGCATTGTCCACCCCAACCCCGCACTCTACCTCCACTCCCTGGCTTTAAAACACGCTTTACCACCTCTTGTTCTTCCCTTGGTCATTGTGACTGTGTGGATTTGCTCAAATAAGAGCACTCCAGGAAGCTGTGCTCTCCTCCTATGTTTTACCCTTGATGTGTCTGTTCTTTGGATTGTCAGCACTTTTTTCTGCATTGCTGCCAGGGAAAGAATTTTAGAGTTTACCTAATCCCAAATCCTAATAATGAAGAAAATGACAGGGCAAGAGGTTTCTACCACTCAAAAGACTTTTTTTTTAAAATATCTAGTGTAATGCTGTCCAACAAATACAAGGCAAAGCACATATGTAATTTGAAATTTTCTAGTACACATTTTTAAAAAAAGCAGATGAGATCAATTTTAATGGTCTATTTTATTGAATCCCAAATACCCATGTATGACCAAATATGTAATCCATATAAAATATATTAATACAATATTTTGTGTTCTTTTTTTCATACTAAGTCTTCAAAAACCTCGAGTGTATTTGCCATATACAGCACATCAGTTTGTACTAGCTACATTTCAAGTGCACAATAGCCATGTGTGGTCAGCAGCTCCTGTATTGGACACACTAGATCTCGTGGATGGTTGGTCCCTGGGCTAGGCACACTCAGTAAGTATCTATCTCTGTGGTTAAAGATGAGGCTGAAAAATACCCACTCTTTGCTAGAGCTGCCATAACAAAATACAACAAAACAGTGGTTTAAACAACAGAAATTTACTTTCTCACAGTTCTCAAGTTCAAGATCAAGGTGACCAGAGATTTGGTTTCTTCTGAGACTTCCGTCCTTGAGTTGCAGGTGCCTGCATCTCTCTGTGTCCTCACGTGATGTTTCCTCTGTGCTTACAAGTCAATAGTGTCTCTTTGTGGGTCCAAATCTCTTCTTAAAAGGACACCAGTCGGATTGGACGAGTGCCCATGCTAACAGTCTCCTGGTAACTTAATCTCCTCTTTAAGGGCCCTGTCTGCAAATATGTCACATTCTGAGGCACTGGGTGTTGGGGCTTCAATACACAGATTTGAGGGGGACACAATTCAGCCTGTATAGTCTCTAACCATGCACAAGTATCACCCCATTGTTCAACAATTACACACTATTGAGTATATAGTTGATCTCTGATCAATAAACTTAACAACAAAAGTTATCAGGAGAATTTAGAACTCTCTTCAGAAAACTTAAATGTATAGTTTTGTGTCCGGGGGGAAATCTGTTGCATAAACAACATACCACTGTATGTTTTGGGAATTCACAACTGTGCACATATAAGTCACATAAGACTGGAAGGAGGAAAAAATGGTTCCCCATTTCTTCTTATAGACAGTGTGGAAGGTAATCACTTGCTCTTCCCAGGACACACCTGACAGGTGCTCTTTTGTATGACTTACCTCATGTTGTTGTGGTTTGGAAATATCCTTTCTTCCATATCTAAATGTCTAAAGTCTTCTCATTTTTAAAGATACATCTGAATGCTACCTTCTTCTTACGTTTCCCTTGATTTATCTGTTTGAAGCAACCTTCCCTCCCTCTAATCTGTCACGTGTCTTCTTTACGTGACTCTAAAGTTGGACAAAGGTTATGATTATATGGACAAAGGTTATGTATGATTCATTATAATTTCTGTTGGAGCAACACCGTGTTAGGCTATGGCACAGACAGTGATTGTTCATGATAGACACCTCATTAGTCTTGGTAAAGGTTTGCTGGTTTGAAGGTTCAAAATAATACCAATACCTTTTTAACCTGCTACCAAAACTCCACCCTGGGGGGTTCAGCCCGTGTGTTTCAGATGTTGTTAAAATGCATTAGCCGCAGAATCTTTCAAGACATCGCATTTGGGTAGCAGGAGGAAGGAATAAAACAAGCAGGCCCAGGGCATCTGAGAGAGGCAGGGAAGGAGTAGAAAACAGAAAAGAAATAAGAGGTTTTTAACCAATTTTATCACTGTACGCAGAGTGGACCCTGGTCAGAACAAAGACCCTATGAAAAAATGAACTATTGGAAATGACTCTGGTCTAATCCTACTGGGTTGAACTTGGCTTGGGCTTCTGGCTCTGTTTTCTATTTGTAGTTCTGGGGGCCAGGATTAGAGTTTAGCCCAACCTCAGGGCATGTTCCCTACTTGTTGCTTACTCCCCAGGAACTAGGCCAGATCCTTCTTTCTCTGCTTGCCCCCTTAAATCCTGCTCTCAATGGTTTGAATGCCTGGGAGTCACAACTGTCCACCTCATCTCTGTCCCACTTAATGCGGTTGGGGTATTGTGATATAGTAAGAAATATATATTTGACCCCCAGTTCTTGACAAAGAGTTTCTAAAACCCTCAACACTTCATGAGAGCTCAAGGTGATAGAAGCATCTTTGGTTACAATATTTGGCCTTAGTCCCTGGTTCTGAGAGAGCTTAAAGAACCACTGGACCCTGCAGAGTGATGAGTATCCCTTTTTGTCCTAATGAGATGACTGGTGCCTATGGCCCCCAGGGAGATTCAGGATGAGGGTTGATCACTAGAAAGATCAAGACATCCCTAGAAGATTAGAACTTTTAGTCCAACTTCCTGACCTCTTGGAAGGGGAGTGGGGATGGAGTTAGTTACTAATTGGCCAATGATTTATGTAATCATTATACCTATGTAATGAAATCTCTATTTTTTAAAAAAAACCATAAACTATGGGGTTTGGAGAACTTCTGGGTTAGTAAATACAATCACATACCAGGAAAATAGAGTGCCCCAATTCCACAGGACAAAAGCTCCTGAGCTCAGGACACTTCTAGACTTCCCCTATGTACCTTTTCATCTGGCCATTCATCCGCACCCATTGGAAATACCCTTGTATAATCTTTTCTATAAATATTCCCCATAAGAAACCAATAGATGTGAGTAAAATGCTTTCCTGAGTTTGGGGAGCCATTCCAGGCAATTATCAAATCTGAGAAAGGGGTCGTAGGAACCTCCATACATTACTGGTTGGTCAAAAGTAGTGGAGGCCCAGGACTTTTGACTGACATCCGAAGTGGGAGTAGTCTTGTGGGACTGAACCCTTAGCTTGTGGGATCTAATTCTAGCTCCAGGTAACAAAATCGATTTATACTGTAGGACATGTACCTGGTGTCTGGAGTGTTGGACAATTGTTTGCTGCTGTAACGGGAAATCCCACATATTTGGTATCAGAAGTGTTCAATGTGGGTAGAAACAGACCATAGTAGTAGCCAGTCCTCCCGTGCACCAGCCTGCAGCAAACATAAACCCATCATTTGTACTCATGCCAATTTGCAAGAACTACCTGCAGCATTCATTCCGTCTTCCTGCTCTCTGATCTTGCTCCCTAGATTTTAGATCCCTGGCTCCATACTCCAGCTGTCAATACTGTTTTTTGAACTTCCACCTCAACTTAGAGGTCACTTCAGCGGCCCTGGATCCCCATTTTGCTTAGTGGATTTTGGCACCAATAGTTTGCAAAAATGGAAGCCCCACAGAAGTCTTAAACACTTCTATGGAAGAGTTGGATTGCTACATAGGATTCCTGTGGACTCCTACTACCCCTTACTGCCCCCCTCCCCAACATCAGGAAAGGAGATTTTGGACAACAATATGCTTTCCCATTCCCATCTCAGATTTTATTGCCTAATACTATGGACTGAATTGTTGCTCCTAAAATTCATATGTCAAAGCCCTAGCCCCCTGTGGTAACTGTACTTAGAGATAGGGTCTATAAGGTCGTATGTGATCATAAGAGTAGGGCCCTGTTACAATAAGATTAGTGTCCTAGTAAGAAGAGACACCAGAGTGCTCACACTAGCACACTTTCATGCACACAAACCACCCCCTCTTCTATTTCCCACCCCACCAGGTAAAGACAGAACAAGGAGACAGCTGTCTACAAGACAGAAAAAGAGCCCCTACCAGAAACTGAAGAGTAGACACCTTGCTCTTGGACTCTCAGCCTCCTGAGCTATGAGAAAATCAGTTTAAGCCTCCTAATCTATGGTACTTTGTCGCAGCAGCCTGAGCTGATTAAAACATCTACCATCTATACCTCTTGCATATTCAAACCATGGAATCAAAATTTCTTTTTTCTCAACATATGATACTTTTTTAAAAATCAACAATAAGTGGGCACCTGGGTGGCTCAGTGGGTTAAAGCCTCTGCCTTCAGCTCAGGTCATGATCCCAGGGTCCTGGGATCAAGCCCCATATCGGGCTCTCTGCTCAGTGGGAAGCCTGCTTCCCTTCCTCTATCTCTGCATACTTGTGATCTCTGTCTGTCAAATAAATAAATAAATAAATAAAAATCTTTAAAATCAGCAATAAGTAACCATGATTATTAGAAACTTCAGTTTCAAATGACTTAAAACATGCCATAAATCTGGAGAGTTAACAGAGTATTTAGACTATACAAAGAAAGTTTTTTGAATATTGACACTTGCCTGAATTAATCCTGATTTCATAATTTCCTCCTACATCAGACTACTGGCACCCATTTTCCATGTCACAACATTCAGATGGACTCAACAATATATATACTGAATCAGTTACTTGTTGCTTTGTAACAGATGGCCTGAAAAATCAGCTTAAAACAACAAATATTTAGGGTCTCTCAGGTTCTTTGAGTCAGGAATTCAGGAGCACCTTAGCTGGGTGGTTCTAGCTCAGGATTTGTCATAGGGTCACAGTAATGATGTGAGAAGGAACTGTGATCATCTGAAGGTTTGACAATCCACTTCCAAGATGGCACACTCAGAGGCTCATCATGTGGACCTTTTCTCATGGCACGGCAGATGGCTTCCCTCAGACCAAAGAGAGAGAGTAAGGAGGAAGTCACGGGATCTTTCTGACCTCGTCTCCAAGTAGCACACCATGACTTCTGCTTTATTCTCTTCACTAGGAGGGAGTTGCCAAGTCTAGCCCACACTCAAGGGATGGGAAATTAGGCTTTACCTCTTAAAAGGAAGAGTGTCAGGACTGTGTGAATATATTTTAAAATCACTGCACATACTCATGACACATTTCAGCAAACCACCCATATGATACAGTATTAAATATTGCAGTAACTAATATGTGGTGAATTAATTTAAAGAAGTGAGTATTATAAAACACCTTAAGTAATGTGCTCAATTACTACACATCTGCAAAAATATTTTAGAAACCTTGAAAAAAGCGCCAAGGAGAATAAAGACTAGCATTATTTTCTATTAAATTGCAGACATTTCTTTTTTTTTAAGATTTTTTAAAATTTATTTTAGACACTTGAACCTTCTTAGATATCATAACATATTTGCTTTAGTTAAACCTGGATTCATGAAATACTTTTTGGATCTAAATCTTAAATTGTTTGTTGGCTATCCCTACCATAAGCAGACTCAACAGAAGAGATACTTCCACAAAGGATGACAAGGATGTACCCTTATTAGCCTGACTTCAAAAATTAAGTTAATCAGCAGTCTTTACACCTACAATACATCAGAGGAAACAATTTGGAGTTAATACCCTTCTTAACATTTATGGACATAATACAGGCCATTAAAATTATTTATGTAATTTATAGACATCAAGAAATACATATTAGTTCTCCTAAAAAGGTATTTAACGTATTAAAGCTTCTAATGTCTAGTTTGAAAATGTATCTTCCTTTTAACTCTTACAATACTTAAGGTGATCTGACTTGATGTTGAGGTCAAAAGCATTTACAAGTCTGAAATGACAGGCTCTATCAGCTCTAGTTTTTGGAAAACGCGGGGCCACATAAACTAAAGGTAGAATGGTGCAAAATGGAATCGAATCACTGATGAAGGGACAGTGGGAAAAGCAACCAAAGGCAAGAGTTCAAAAAGAGGGTGTTTCCTCACTCTTCTGTTTTCAGAGGTTCTTATCTCTCCCTCACAGTCTCTTACCCAGACACCCATCCTAGGCATGAGTTGTTCTCAAACTTGGGAGCATCAGAATTACTCAGAGGGCTCATTAGAACACACACATCACTGGACTCCCACCTGAGCTTCCGACACCCTACGCCTGGGGAGGGATGGGTAACTGTAGCCCTCAAACATGACAGGAGTCACCGGACATTGATGCTGCTAATCCGAGACCCACACCTGGAGAACCACGGATGTAAATGATTCCAGTCTTGGGCCAGAACCTTAGATGCAAGAATGAGAACATTCTTTATCTTTCTGTAACTCAGCTAAAATGGTGTTTGAATCTTTCATTCTGCCAAGGTGGTGGAAACTTAATCGCATTTCATTTGGGGTCCAACCTCACCTTCTTCTGGGTCCCACCTGTCTTAGCCTGCTAGGGCTACCACAACAAAGTACCCCAGACTGTGGGTTGAACAAAAGAAATTAATTTTCTCACAGTTCTGGAGGCTATGTAGTCTACCATCAAAGTGTTAGAAGGGTGAGCTTCTTCTGAGGCTTCTCTCCACGGGTCACAGGTGGCCAGCTTCTCCCTGGGTCCTCACATGGTCTTTCCTGGGTGCACATGCAACCCAGTGTCACTATGTGTCCAAATCTCCTCTTCTGATAAGGACACCAGTCATATTGGATTAGGGCCCTTCATTTTCACTTAATCGCCTCTTTAAAGGCTCCATCTCCAAATGCAGTCACAGTCTGAGGTACTGGGGGTTAGGACTTCAGCCTGTGAGTTTTGGAAGAGGGATGGAAGGACATAATTCAGCCCGCAACACCAGCTAAGATCCAGGGAGTTGTCAAAGATACAAATGTAGTGATCCCAAGGGGCACATGCACCCCAATATTTATAGCAGCAATGTCCACAATAACCAAACTCTGGAAGTAGTTGAGATGTCCATCGACAGATGAATGGATAAGGAACATGTGGTTTATATACACAATGGAATATTACTCAGCCATCAGAAAGGATGAATACTTACTATTTACATTGATGTGGATGGGACTGGAGGGTATTATGCTGAGCAAAACAAGTCAATCAGAGAAAGACAATTATCATATTGTCTCACTCATATGGGGAATTTAAGAAACAGTGCAGAGGATCATAAGGTAATAAAGGGAAAACTGAGTGGGAAGTCATCAGAGAGGGAGACAAACCATGAGACACTCTTAACCATAGGAAACAAACTGAGGGTTGCTGGAGGGGAGAGGGATAGGGGGATGGGATAACTGGGTGAAGGACATTAAGGAGGGCATGTGATGTGATGAGCACTGGGTGTTATATTCAACTGATGTACTATTGAACTCTACCTCTGAAACTAAGGTACTATATGTTGGCTAATTTTAAAATTTTAAATTTTAAAAAGAAAGAAAAGAAAAATAAATAAAAGAAAATGAAAATAGCCAGGTACCTGGCTGGCTCGGTTGGAAGAACATGTGACTCTTCATCTCAGGGTTGTGATTCAAGACCCGTGTTGGGTGTAGAGATTACTAAAAAATAAAATAAACTTGAAAAAAAATGTAAATGCATAATCTAGGGGCAAAAGGTAAAAATATTTTAAAAATAAATAAATAAAATGAAAAAAAAAAAAAGATCCGTGAAGTTTTCATGTCTTCAATGCTGGAGGGTAGTAGCTCAATCCTTGGATCTCAAGCTGACCCTCTATCAAAGCTGGCCTCTCCTGAGATGCCCTCCCTCGCTCCCTCAGGTCTTCAGTCATTAGCCTCTACAGGACTCACCCAACCTGTTTCTCATCAATGGTTGCAAGGCAGCTCACGTGACACACCAGGCCACTGGCAGCACCGTGACATGGACTGAGGCCCTCTGTCACTTCTGTGTGCCCTCTGTGGCCTTCCAGAAATGATTCTACTCCCCCTGTGCTGTGCTAGGCACGGGGGATCTTGCTGAGGCTGTTTCCCACCTCTCCCCACACTCTTGAGTCTGACCACCCAGACTTCACCCTGGACCTGAGCCACAGGTTTCCCCTCCTCCCCAGATCCGACATCTCATCTGGGGTAACTGCCACCTCACCTCCCCACAGGGCTTGCTGGGAAGGGGAGGTGCAAGCAGTCAGGATGCCAAGCCCTGTCTCAGATGTGGCATCTGAGCTCTCATAACTTCCTCTCTCACCACCCTGAGAGGAAAACCCTTTTTCTGCTCCTGGGGGCGGGAAGCTCTGCTTTGTCTCCGCAGGTACACTCCCCAGCAGATTCTGTGCTTCAGTAATTTCCACTCTCCTACACCACAGAAATTTTTTGAATCTCAAACCCAAGGATTATCTTCTCCCTCCCATCGACCCATCTACTTTTCTGCCAAGAATTCCTCTTCTGGGGCGCCTGGGTGGCTCAGTGGGTTAAGCCTCTGCCTTCAGCTCAGGTCATGATCTCAGGGTCCTGGGATTGAGCCCCACGTCAGGCTTTCTGCTCAGTAGGGAGCCTGCTTCCTCCTCTCTCTCTCTCTGCCTGCCTCTCTGCCTACTTGTGATCTCTGTCTGTCAAAAATAAATAAACTCTTTAAAAAAAAAAGAATTCCTCTTCTGACACAAGATATGCAAAATAGTTAATTGCATTGGGTCAGGGTGGGACAAGGACATAGGTCAGTATTTCAGAACACACCCTGCCGTGTCTGCTAGCTGCTTTCGCTAGTGAAATTGCACTGAACAGGCCACATGGCCTCGCAGAGGCCCCTCCATCAGCAGATGGCACTGCCTGCCCCATGGAGAAGTTGGAACTGGGCAGAACCACATGCTCTTCCCTTTTCCCTGTGGGTGGACCAAGTGCCCTGCCACTGGCCAGTGCTGGCCTCAGAAGAGCAAACAGCTGGCACATCAGCAACATCAGCTCCTTCAGGCAGTGCTCTGAATAGCTACGAAGTGGCTTTTTCTCACCATGGAGCTGTTAAAAATATCACAGAGGCTCAATGCCCTGAAATGTCCAGCTGTTTGGTAGGTAGCCCTATGGTGGAAAATACGGTATTGACGTATATTCGAGACTACATGAGAAGGAAATTTACTGGGGCACCTGGGTAGCTCAGTCGGTTAAGCGTCTGCCTTGGGCTTGGGTCATGATCTTGTGGTCCTGGGATCTCAGGCGGTCCCTGCTCAGCGGGGAGTCTGCTTCTCCCTTCTCATGTGTACAACCCCCTCCCCATGCTTGTTCTCTCTGTTTCTCAAATAAATAAATAAAATCTTTAAAAAAATTTACAATAGAATGTTAAATGTCTTATGGTGTAGAATTGGCCAAGTTTTAGCATAGGTGAGTGCAGAGATTTTTCTCCTTTTTAATCAAAATTGAAAGTTTGTGCTTCTTGTGCCTTGTAACTATGTCCTTTTTTTCTTCCTGAAGAGTAAAATTCACAAGTATTTTGATTATGGATATGAATATACCTTTCCCCTAGCAGAAGTGTAGCATTTAGGCAAAATAAGAGATTGTGAGAGTCATGAAATAGCAAAGCACAGATACATGGATATACAAAACCAAGCAAAAGTGAGAATTTTGGATTAGAATCACAAGGAAAATGGTATCAGTATTTCAATTTTATAAAGTCTTAAGGGTTTTATTATCAGTTTTCCATATTATACTTAAATTTTTCATTATTCAAGAAAAATATATTCTAAATTTTTAAGTTACTGTATGCTAAATTACTTTGCAAACTCTCATGTACTTTATAAATATGCATTCTTACTTACAGTATTCTCCATGAGAAACCCGCAAAGGAAGTAGAGAAAATCTATTACATTTGTGTTATGTCCTGAATAACTCCAAGATTAAAAGTCTTGGTTCTATCACTAGATCATCTTTGCTACTTTTGTGTGGAAATTAAAAACAAACAAACAAACAAACAAAAAACCCTACCAACAACATCCTCTGATGTCCTTTTACAAAAACAGACTCAGATTGTCCTGATTACAGCTTTTCAATTTAAATCAAATGTATCCAACCCACATTAATTCTGTCCTGATAATGTTTTCCCTTCCTTTGTAATAAAAGTTTACGAGGGCCAGGTTCAAATGTGACATCTCTGACTTTTTTATGTCTCAGAAGTTCTGGGAGTTAATTTCACCTCATATTAAACCATTTATAGATTTGCCAGCAAAGGTCAGCATGTTAAAGTACTACACAAGTTTTTATTAAAACAATTCTGTCTTTCTCAAATAAATTTTCAAGTTTTAAAGAATTATTGATTTGTCTAAGCCAGTTAGGTCAACTGGTTGTAGCATGGTTTTTAACAATCTCTGATCTCTATTCTGAGAGGGCAATGAAAGGAGAAAATGGTCTACAAAAAAATACTATGTAGCTAATCCTTCTGGTCAAGAGAGAAGAAAGAAAGGGAGAAAGGAAGAAAGGAAGAAGAAGGAAGGAAGGAAGGAAGGAAGGAAGGAAGGAAGGAAGGAAGGAAGG